>NC_051185.1:140731003-141041205 GCF_013339695.2 Rhipicephalus sanguineus
ATACGAGCCGCCCACTGGTGCCTGCCGAGATAGCGCGGGCGCCAGCGATCGCGATAACGCCCTTAGAATCAAAGTTGACAATTGCTGCTCGAGGGACCCCCCACCGCGACCATTCGTGCTCGTTCAAGACTGGCGGGGCGCTTCTTCTTTGTTTGAGCAGCATTCGATGGCAGGCCTAACGCGCGTAGGGATCTTATCGCATGCGTCCTCCGAGCGACGTGATGGGCCGGCTTGTTCGATCTCTGCTTCAGCCGTGTTCATCGCCCCCGCTCGCGCGCTTTTACCCGTGAGTAGAACATACGATGCGCTGTTTTTTCCTTCACAATGACGAATCACCAACTAGCCCAAGTTTCTCTTCTAGTGGGGGGATGTTATCGATTTGGGCTTTATACGGAGCATGACGGCGACAGCATCGGCAAAAACCCGTCACGAGTGTCCACTTAATTGCTATCGCTATGAAATTTAGACGCATAAGCACCCTCAAGGACGAAGCACAAGAAAAGAGCGATGAGCAAACCACCCTGTGTCCACCTCAAAGTGCTTCGAGGTGGACACTGGGTGGTTTGCTCATCGCAATTGTTAAAGACTTATCATCGAGCGATTGCCCAGACGACTCAATTTTGGTCGCAGTGCACGCTAGGCTATTTGCGGAAGAAACCGAGGAGGCAATCTGGTAATTCAGCCGAGCTTCGTTTGCTGGGTAATGTGGACCTACCTGAAAGAATTTCAAGCTTGCTGAAGAAAGGTGCGAAGTTTTCGGTCCCACCGAGCCTCCGGGCCCACGAGCTACTAGCCACCAATTCGTAGTCCTTTAGCGTATTTTGACTTGACCTTATTGCCCATTCCGTCATATATAACATTTACCTTAACTCTTTCCACACTTTCTATATATATTCTTGTTTTCTTTTTCAGCTTTTTCGCACGACTTGCACCAGACAACAACACTTTCAATGTGTTGAAACGCCCATACTTTGGAGTTGGCAAAAACAGTTGCAAGGGTACACTGCAGGGTATTTTTGTACATTTTCCTGAGTACCCTTATTCCGCTTGCGCCACTTCAAGCAGCTTTATTGAGAAGTGTACCACTCATTCAGTAAAAATATTTGACATGACATGCTTGTATTAGTTAGCTGCGTCACATTGGCAAAGGCTCTAATGTATTACCGCCACTGAAGCAAAACAGCATCCGGCAAGTAGCACGAGCACTTTTAACTGCATTTCAAGTGAGCGCCAATGCTTTGACATTTCAAAATGCACGAACGAGGGAAATGACATTTGCTATTTGAATATTTCGAGAGATGACAAAATCCTCGCAATACATTGAGCTGACAGTGACATATATATTGCTCTGATGGAAGAGGAGAACAAACATCTTCTGATAGAGTTTGCTGGTGCCAAAGCTCCATTACGCACGCACTTGCTGACTGAATACAGGGTTAAGGCAAAAGCTCATGGTACAGTTCTACAAGGGCCTACGAAGCTTTACAATTTTAATTGTGTTTTTCGAGCTCCTGAAAGAAAGCGTGTCACGCAACAGAAGAAACTGTATGACGCAATTCCAGGAGGCGATGGTTTTCCTTATGCGCCTGCGTCCAGATCTACCTCTTCAAGCTTTAGTTTACAGGTGACAGATTTCACACGTTTCCATTTCTTTCGGTGACTAACTACTCAATTATCTGCAGGTTTCATGCGTCCCAGTCAACAATATTAAGAATCCTGAACAAGTGGCCTGATGCAGTCGTTGTGCGCCTTTCTCTGGCAGTGAAGTGGCCCGATCGCCACTGTTCGAGATCTACAATGCCAACGGCATTCAGAAAATCATATTTCCCACAATTAGTGGTAATAATTGACTCCTTTTAAGTATTTACAGAGCGGCTAACATCCGTGCTGCCGCGGTCGCAGACATAGTCTACATACAAGCACCACAATTCGATGCTGTTACTTAGGGGAATTGCTCCAGAGGATGTGGTCACCTTTATATATTGTCCAAAAAACGGCAGGAAGTGGAAGATGGAAGCTGCGATGAAAAAATCCGTAAAACAGGGGGTGGATGCTCGAGCCAACGTTTCGACAAGTGGACTTGTCTTCTTCAAGGGATATTGTCGTAACAAGCGCAACAAAACAGCACAGCAGAAAGGAAAAGACGAACACAGGCGCCTATGTTCTTTTTTTTCTGTTGTGCTGTTTTGTAGCGTTACTTAAGATGATATCAATGTCCAAGCACCAACTCGTCGAACATTCAGCCCTTTTAAATGATAACGTTTATTTCATGAGGATGGTGTGGACGCACTAGCGAGAAGGTGATTGCTGAAGAGTGCGGTGTGCTGAACAACCTGCTGCTTGTGACAAGTACAGAATTTGAGTAGGTCGAGATGATAAACCCGGCGTGTTTTTTCTGCACCATTTCAAGCATGTCAGTACCTAACATGCTTCAAGAAAAGCAAGAAGTTTTAGGCCTCGTGGTCCCGCGCCAGGCCAGTTTCCCGCAGTGTGTATGCCCTCCCAAGCGATGTGCAATTCCTTCTGCCGAGCACGTGGCCGGAAGCGAGGGTTGTACCCATTATCCGGTGGGTCAATTGAAAAGGTGGACTGTGAAGAACCGATTTGTTAAGCAGGAAAATCCGCATAGAAGTATGCTTTTATTCGAATTTCCTCACTTAATAGATCCAGTTGAAAGTAGCGCTTTGTATGTCTCAGTCGATTTTGCAATATGCCAACTAACCACAGCCAATCACGGCCTCCGTGATTCGAATGTGCGTTGGGAATCACGGAGGCCGGGTTCTGGCGTCGTTCTGTCTGCACCACGCCAAGCGTTGCTAACCGGCAAACTCGTAGGCTGCCCTGCCTTTTGCTCCCAGCTCCGTGACCCTGTAGAGTCGGCCATTCTCGGGCCTTTTCGCGTCTGGGTTAAAGCTGGCTGTCGTTACGTACAGGACGTCGTAGTTCTTGCCCCCGAAGCAGCACGACGTGGTGTACTTGGCCGGAAAGTCTATTTTGGTCAGGATCTTGGCTGCAGAAATAATAAAAAAAGAAATGAATAACTGTTGGGGTTTTGGGTCCCAAAACCACGATACGATTATGAGAAACACTGTAGTTGAGGGCTCCCGCAATTTCGACCGCCTGGGGCTCTTTAACGTGAGCATGAATCGAATCACACGAGCTTCTAGTATTTCGCCTCCATCAAAATGCGACCGCCGCGGCCGGGATTCCATCATGCGACCTTCGGGTCCCGCAGAAAGAAAAAAAAATATACCAGTGCATGTAAACTTGACGGCGACGTTGAAAGAAGGCTTTGCGACCACAGTGACACAAGGTAAATATGTTTTTAACCTATGAAAGCCCACAGCAATTTAAAGGAAATGTCTATAGAATATCTACATGCGATTTCAGCGGACTGTTGTAGCTGGTTGTAGAATTCTGCTTGCTGAGCTGCGACTTCATACTTTCATATATGGGTCCCAAGTCATGTACCCGGATGTTCATGGTAGAAACGATGCAAAACTTGCTGGCAGCCATGCCTCCAGAACACATCCATGTGTGGTTCTAGCATTGAGCAATAAGAACCATATTGACTGCTGATGTATCCTATATTATCTTACGTGTCATGTATGTACATACATGCTCCATAAGCTGTTGAATGACTGCGACCGGACAAAGCCCAGAACTTGGCAAATTATGAGTCTCGAAATGCTTTGTTGCTTCGATTAACCCTAGATTTCCGCATAAATATTTTCGCACAGAAGCGGCTTATGGTGAGGTCTCATACAGAATTCAGAAATCGGGATGCAACAAAACCGCCATGACACAATATCGATCCGCTCTCTCTATTCACGTCAAGCCCGCTCTTGTCCCGCTGACCCCTTCAAGGAGAAGCGAGCAACAATGGTTACAAATTGCCACTCAACATTTCACGCAACTCGCAGTTAAAGGAACACTCAAGTGAAACAATGAATCAATTCAAACGCATAACTTGCTCCTTATAAACTCTACTGTCGTTAATTGGGCCGTCAGGTCTACTAACAGAGGAGAAATTGAGTTATAAATCTCAATTTTGAAATTTCGCGCCGAAATATCTGCGCATGGACATCACCATGCATTCAATGTTTTCAATGATTTCAAAGATTTCAATGTTTTTTTTTGTTTTTTTTTTACAGCGAAACCGTCTCAGTCTACCATGTGGCGCCGTCGTCATCGTGGTCGTCGTCGTAGTAGTAATAGAAGTAGTAGTAGTAGTAGCAGTAGTACTGGTATTAGTAGTAGCAGTAGTAGTAGTAGTAGTATCAGTAGTAGTAGCAGTAGTAGTAGTAGTATTAGTAGTAGCAGTAGTAGTAGCAGTAGTAGTAGTAGTAGGCGTCACGCAGGTTACGCGGCCAGAGGGCAGAAGTAAGTAAAGCAATAAATAAAACATAATGATGACGATGATGCTAGAAATGATGACGATGACGTTCGATATAATGATGATGCTAAGTGATGATGGTGATGCTAGAAATTATGAGGATGACGCTGCTTACGTTCTGGGCGAGTGGGCGGGTGAAATGCGCCACGGCTGCACGAAATCGTTAGTAACATCGTGCATTCTACTTCTGTGTAAATACCTTGCAACGGTATAAGTACAAATGAGTTGTCAGCATTTCATAGCGAGCTTCTGCGACTTTGAGCGTATCTATCTATCTATCTATCTATCTATCTATCTATCTATCTATCTATCTATCTATCTATCTATCTATCTATCTATCTATCTATCTATCTATCTATCTATCTATCTATCTATCTATCTATCTATCTATCTATCTATCTATCTATCTATCTATCTATCTATCTATCTATCTATCTATCTATCTATCTATCTATCTATCTATCTATCTATCTATCTATCTATCTATCTATCTATCTATCTATCTATCTATCTGGCCGCCGACGACTCTGTGCTCTCCTGGCTGTTTCGTTAATAGGATGTATACCAAAATTGGTATGACATAACATGACCGTATTACGAACATAAATGGCAGGTCATAACATGAAAATCATGTCATGCATGTCATGAACAGCATGATTTACATGCCACGGTCTTGGGGCTCTTTCGTCCGGTTCGGTTTTTTGATAATACCAAAATTGGTATGCCGTGACAAGACTGCATGACAAACATAAGCGACAGGTCCTCAAGTGCAAATCATGACACGTATGCCATGTACAGCCATGTACAGCATGATCTACATTACATGGTCTCGGGGCGCTCGCGGCCGTTTAAGTGAATGGATACATACCAAAACTGGTATGACGAGACACTTCTGTATGACAAAAATAACTGACACATGGTAAAATGACAATCATGACACGCAAGTCTTGTAGGACATGATTTACATGCCACGCTCATTGTCCGATCGCTGCCGTTTCGCTCACTTGATATACACCAAGATTAGTATTGCGTGACGCGACTGTGTTATGAACGTAAATGAAAGGTGGAAACTTGAAAATCATGACATGCAAGTCATGTACGACATGATTTACATGACACGCTCATGGCGCACTCGCAGCCGTTTCGTTTGCTTTATATACACCAAAATTCGTATTGCGCGACGTGACTGTATGGCGAATATAAATCGCAGGTAGTAACTTGAAAATCATAATATGCACATAATTTACGGCATGATCTACATGCCACGCTCATGGCGCACTCGCGGCCGTTTAGCTGGCTTTATATACACCAAAACTGGTATTGTGCAATGCGACTGTATGGCGAACGTAAATGAGAGGCGGTAACGTGAAAGTCATGACATGCATGTCATGTACGACATGATTTCGATGGCACTGCCATGTTGCGCTTCCGGCCGTTTTGTTGACTGGATGTATACCAAAGTTGGTATGGCATGACACGAGTTCGTGATGAACATAAATGACAGGTCATGTCTTGTATATTCCAGAATGTACGTTTCATTAGCATGGTACATATCGAATTGTACATGCATGCATACATGCATGGCAAACATGCGATATATAGTGAACTAGATGCCATGGCATGAATGAGTTCACTTGCCTCAAAGAACAACAAGGCGATGTATCAGCTCTTTGCCGTCTGCTTCGCATTACATCGATTACCACAGTGCATGGGATCTGCCGTACTTTTCCCTCAAAAACAGTAGGCGAAACAAACGTGTCCATGACTGGTTGCACGAAGCGTCACAAGATATCGACACCATCGTCCGGTAACCCGGTATTCCAACACCCCTTTGCGCATACCGGGATACTGTACACGCAAAGACCTTTCTTATGATTTTGCTGCAGCAGTAGTTCAATATTATCTAAATTAAATGTAGTTTAAATGCAGTTATTATCACCATTTAGTGGTTTGCGCAAACGTAAAAGTATACGTTTACGTACGTACGTAAAAGTTTACGTATCGGGGCTTAAACTTTTCTAAAACATGCGTTCCGGAAGCATGATAAACGCCATCCGGTATTTCGCGGTAACACGGTAGCATGAAGAAGTATACGCGCAAGCTAAAAGCCCCTAATGACCTAAAATACCGAAGCCGTAAATGTGAGAGGCATAAAGCCCCTGAGAGGGTGGATAGGTGGTGCCATCTAGCTGGGCCGAGATGTACCAGGCAAGCGCAGACACGGCCGGTCTAGAGGCGCGCGCTCGCTCCTTCCCTTACGGCCTGAGCAGCCGCCGGGAGTACAATGGAACTTTTTCTATACAGTCACGACGGCGCGCTCCGCGTGAGGGCGTCGCGAGCCAACCGCCCAAAGCGCGTTTCGCCGCATGCGCTTCGTGTTGTAAACCAGCTGTGCCCGGCCAATTTCTCGTGCTAATTACTTCTTTCGGTTGTAGCAAGCGGTGAAGGAAGTACAGGTGCGTGTGGGGACAGTCTGCCTTTATCGGCACTCGGGAATAGAAGACGCACACGCAGCGCTACTAGCAACAACAATATTTTTTAAGACCCGACCACCTTATATTCGATGGAGGCGAAAATGCCTGACGCCCGTGTGCTTAAATTGCTGTGGCTGGAAAATGAATTTTCAGGCTACATTAAGCGCATCCAGGATTCTTCTGTCGCCGCTGGCGTTGGAAACTTTACAGACGAGACGTACACTGTCCTGCTTTTCACCACGAAGTCCACAGTGGAGACAGTCCGATTTCTTCTGAGAAAAGGAGTAAACTATGTGCTCACGAAGAAATTTAACAGTGATCCTACAGAGGCATTGTTTGGAAAATCAATGTGCGAGGGCAATGACGCGCCAGACGCAAGAGCCGTCACAGCTGCTTTGACCCACATTGTCAAGGAAAAGGCGCTACCTTCAAAAGACATGGGCATTCGCGACGAAAACATTGAATAAGCGGCGGTGTCTATTCCGGAAGATGTTATTGAGGAACTTGAAGCTCTGCGAGAACCTCCTCGCAAACCACCGAACTCTGTTGCCTATTCAGGCTTGGTGTATGTAGGTGGTTACATTGCCAAACTCATCACTGATGTAGGTTGCGAAACATGCGCCATGCTAGTGACGACAAACAAAACGAGCAGTCCTTTGTATCATCTTCTCTGTCAGCAAGAAGCCTATGATCTACACTACTCAAAGCCGGAGTTACTATCAATGCTGGACACAATTGTGACGTTCTTCGAGAAAGCAGTCAAATATCTTCCTCAAACAAAAATCCTCGAGACTCTGCAATTGGCTGTTGAGCCATACCTTGAAGATTCGCCACTTCTGGACTGTCCGGAAGGTGTGGACAAGAGTCACGCGAGAGTGCTGGCTCATGTTATTTCTGAGAAGTTTCTCCGGATTCTTCTTGTTAACTACACCAAAAAGTTAACATATCAGAATGACAGGCCTTCTGGTTTTATTCACAAGCCCTCGCGGAAGCATATCAGGCTGTGACAGACTTGACTCCTTAAACTGTGATCGTCACTACAGTGTTTTACCAGCAGTGATTTTTTTTTCAGTTCTCCGTGCGCATATCGTTGTAGTACCAAGGAAAACATTCTGTTTCCCATTGAAAGGATTCTCTGAAAGTTTTTTTTATGTTTCCTCTTCGTCTGCAGCGTGGCCGTCCCCATTATGCAGTGACTTTCACTTTTTTGCAGTATTTGTTTCAATATTAAAGCCCGAATTAAGATGCCTCCAACAAAAAATGTGCAATTTTGTTATTTTCAAGTACAGCGACGGCCGGCACATACATTTGAAATAAACATTTCCTAAACCATTATTAAACCGTTTCCTCAACCAAATGCAATATTCATCCTCTCACTTATTCTCGAAGTTACAGAAACCTAAAAAGAACACAAGGCTGTGTTATAACCGCGTCGATGCTTTGCCGAGCAACAGAAGCGGGTTTATGAGCGGCCTGCGCCACCACTTCTGTAAAGCAGAATTTACCAGAGTCATCATATATACTTGCTACGATGTTTCTATTGCATTGGTACCATGAATACCATATAGAGTAACTTCAGAAAGCGCCACGATAAGTCGGCAGCCGAGCACTCCCAGCGCGCGCTAGCCTCCGCAACGGCCGGGAGTGAGTTAGGGAGCAGTTGGCTCGGAGCGCCCCCACGAAATTGCGGCCATAGGTAGCAACAGCCCCCCGTGCGCAGGCCGTAAAGGAAGGAGCGAGCGCGCGCCTCCAGACCGGCCGTGGCGCAGAATTGTTCTTGTAGAAACGTGGCGCATTCTACTCTGGTGCATATGCCTTGCAGGGGCGCCATTACGAATGAGTTGCCTTTTAGGGGCGAAGTACCTTAAGGCTGAAGCTTGTCCGTCCACCCGTTTGACGTCCGTGTCCGTGCTTACACAGCACCGTGTAAAAGTGAAACATCAGGTTTAACGATAGGCCAATATCAATCATAATTGTGGCGAATCAATATAAAATACCTGCAAGCACAAACCCTTTATACTAGTCGGCTACTTCAACGTACACATTATGGACCTTAGGACCTAGCTTTGTCGTTGACTCTCACCGTCAGCTGTCATGGTATATCGAAAACCGTTGCTATAGTCGAAACATATATGTGTGCATGTGAATAAGAAAGGGTTTACAATAGACGAACTTCAATCATACTGGTGACAGAACAATATAAAACACCTAGAAGCACAAACCCTTTATACTAGTCGGCGACTTCAACGTAGACATTATGGACCTTCGGACCATCTTTGTCGTCGACTCTTTATGTCACTTTATGTCACTGTATGTCACTCAATTTACATTACAAGGGGCAACGCTCGGGTAACGTATGGTTACTCACCCATACGATACTCAGATCTTCGCCCATTGGTCATGATTCACTTCGTGGAGATGCGTGGATTTTTTAAATCCGTTTTTCCCTCGAAAACACTAGGCGAAAACAAAGGTGTCCATGATTGTGGTTGCACGAAACGTCGCAAGATGTCGACACCATCGTCCGGTAACCCGACATTCGTACACCCCTTTGCGTATAACGCGATACTGTACATGCTAAAAACATCTCTTATATTTTTGCCGCAGCGGTAATTCACTGTTGTCTAAATTAAACATCGCTTAAATGCAGTTATCATCACCATTTAGTTGTTTGCGATTACGTAAAGGTATACGTTTACGAACGTACAACGTTTACGTATGGGGATGCAGCCCGGGAGCTAAAACTTTACTAAAACATGCGTTTCGGTAACACGGTAAACGAAATCCGGTATTCCGGTGACACGATCACGTTAAAAAGTATACGTACAAGCTAATCCCTATTGTCTTTTATTCTAAATGTGTCGTCCGTTGGCGCTGGTCCATTGTGCTTCCGATTACATAGCTGTCTTATTGCGTTTCCGAGGACATTCAACGAGCAAATGACTGCATTGGCGAACCTCTATGTTCTTCGCACAGTACAGCCAAGGAGGTTTAAAAAAAATTCTGGGGTGGAATCTTTCACAACATTTTCGCAGCAGATGTAAATTCAGCATTTGCCTGTAGTTTACCTCAAGAACATGGCCTTCTCGTGCGATACCCGGTGAGAGATAAAGCGCTTTTGTTCCGCTCGCGTAAACACTAGCCTAATGTAAAGCAAGATATCGCTGTTACCGATAAAAGTAATATATCTGGATGAGTATTGGTAACTTGATCTCTACCGAAATTTGCCAAGACAGTGAGGCTTCTTAAAGGACCCCTGACACCAAAATTGAAACCTCAAGATGTTTGTGTTGTCTGATTGTCCTGTATAGGGGGGCACTTCCGGCCGAATATTAGTGCCGGACGTTAGCTTTAAGATATCTTAATTTTGTTTTAAAGTAAGCGTGAGTGCTCATCTGAGTTGGCAGCACCTCGCGACATCGCTACTCGTATGACGTAGACCGAGGCCCCGCGTGACGTTTCACGAGTAAAGCTAATGTTGTTACGTCAGACAAGATTTGCGGCGCGCGCACAATACCACGACTGGCAACCGGCGAAGATTATTGTTTGTCACCCCTATCGCTGGGGTAGTTGTCAGGCTGCTCTCAACATGGTTCTGGCTGCTTCTGCCAGGAATGTTTTTTTTCCTAAGAAAAGGGGGGGGGGGGGAGTGGGGATTTGAAAAATGCGCTTTGAGTGCACGTGATCTTGGGCGCTGTCCCGCTGTGGGGCGCTAGTTTCTTATGTTATTTAGGCGGGCGTTTCGAACTGACCCAACATTGTTCTCAATTAACGACGCTAGCATCAATTATACATTGCGTTAGAGTATTTATGATTCAATTTCGGGATTACCAGACACAAAGCTACAAATTACAGTAAAAAAGTCGCAAACAAAACTTTCGCTGTCGAGGTTAAGGAAACACACGTTGAGGAAACACCTGTTAAGCAGTATCTGTCCGGGAAAATTGCCGTTATTAAATTCGTATGGCGTGTGAGACAAATGCTGCTCTTTCTTCGCTGCATGTTAACGTTTTATTGCGCCCGGAGTAAGATGGCGGAGGGCTTCTCTTTACAGACATAATTTCCACTCCACCATATCTTTAGCAGCGCCCTACAAAGGCTAAAACATTTTACCCGTCTCTGGGTCAATCTGGATAACGGCGCTGCCTCCGAAGCACGCCACCCAGATCTTGTCGTTGACGTCGATGGTCATGCCGTCCGGGAGCCCCAGTTCCTGGAAGCCGGGCTTCTTGTTGAAGTCGACCAGTACTCGCCGGTTCCCTGTGCGGACACATGACGGTTGCGAGCTTAGGCACATTCGAGATCGAATAAATGAACGCAAGGTACTTTCACCGAAAAAAAAAAAAAAAAAAACTCACAGGGTCCCTTATGCATTCGTCTAAAGGCCGAGACAGACGGTACAATTTTCCTTCCGATGTGACGTCCGACGCGGCGGTGCGGAAGCCAGAATGGTGGCTGTCCGATGCTATGAAAGGTCACCACTCCGGCTGCCGCACCACCACGTCAGCCGTCGCATCGCATGGAAAATCGTACCGTCTGTCTCGCGCTTAAGATGACTCGAAGGCAAAAATCATACAGTGTGGCTATTTCATCATCGCAACCATCATCATCGGAGCTTGAGAGGTTACGTGAGAAGCTGTGAAGACTATTGATGATGTGGATGATGATGATGATGACGAATTATAGCGTGGTGAGGGGGTTTTAGCGTTAAAACGCCCAATAGTTACACTATTCCCATGTATGGCGTGTCGCCTGGTGCGATTATAGGCTCCTTAAACGAGATATTGCATCTGCTAACGCGACTTCTCGTCCGCCATCATTGGAGTTCAAATGCCAATGATGAAAAAAAAAAGCCAGTGTTGATTATGTTTTCACATAGTTGATTATGAATCCCACACAAATGTGTGCGCGTGAACATAACAGTTTTCCAGTTGAAAGCAGGAGTGGTGTTGAAGCTGGCCCCCCTTGGGGGGTGGTCCACGCGAAGAAGCGAGTGCCGGCGCCACGATCTCTGCAGAGGAGCAACGATACCGTTAGTGTTCGACCTGGGCTTATACATACATCGATCGTTTCTGTAGTTTAAACAACTGTCGAACACTTTTCCGGCTCGAGTGGCTGGCATTCAAGCGAGCAGCCCTCGGGCAGGCAAGCGATTGACCCCGAGTCATCAACTGCCACTTTGCGGGACAGCGTGGGCGCTCACACCGATTCCATCGGCGGTGGGTCACTTTCGGACGGCAGCACGACGCAACCGTCTTCCAAGATTCGAACCCACAACGCCTTCCATACCCAGCAATCAGAAGCGTAGCCAGAAATCTTTTTCGGGAGGGGTTCAACCATCCTTTTTTTTATGTTCGTGCGTGCGTTTGTACGTGTGCGTGTATAGATACACATGCAAAATCGAAAAATTGTGGGGGGGGGGGGGCGCAGGGCTGGGTCACTACAGATCTGGCGGGCACCTACACCTAGCTAGCCGAGGGCCCGAGGCTTGGCTAGGCTTTTACCCTCTCGCCTGTCTCTTTCCCAACCCTTGCCTTGCCTCTTTCCCAACCCTATACATGGCTATGCTTGCTCTCTTTCTTTATCTTATTTTTTTTAGTCTGTGTCTTTCTATCTCTTTCTATGTCTGCTTGTTTGTCCGAGATTAGCCGGAGGCCATGGCTGTGGCAGTGTGCGACGAAACGCGGTAGACTAATTCTGTCGGAAAATCTGTGACACTTTGTTCATGTGTATGTAAAACGCCCATGAAGATATCATAACCGAAAATATGGCAAAGAAAAAAATCACTCTTGAAAGGTAATTATGAATCCCACACGAATTTCTGAGCGTCAACATAACAGCTTTCCAGTTAAAAGCAGGAGCGGTGTGGAGGCTGGCCCCCTGCAGGTCCCATCGCACAGCACCGTGGGGAATCGAGTGCCGAAGCGACTATTTCTGCAGGGGAGCAACGATCCCGTTCGTGTTCGACCTGAGCTGATGCACACATCGATCTTTTCTGTATCCAAACAACCGTCGAACACTTTTCCGGCTCGAGTGGCTGGCATTCGAGCGAGCAGCCCTCGGGCAGGCACGGGATCCCTCCTCTGACCCCGGACCATCAACCGCTACTTCGCGGGACAGCGTGGGAGCTCACACCGACTCCATCGGCGGCGGGTCACATTCGGATGACGGTACGACGCAATCGACTTCCAGGATTCGAACCCACAACGCCTTCCATTCCCAGCAACGACTACTATGCATCGTCACTGGTCTGGTGACGATAGAGGGATAAAAGTAACATATATACCTGTGGTAAATATGTTGGCAGAGTATAATTAAGTCAGGGTAGATAGCAGATTTAGAACATAAATTTTTGCAGAAGCTAGCTACCGTTGGGGACATTATTCTGCAGTCGAAGTGTACCGACAAACAAGTGACTTGGTGGCCCAGGTTGGCCTCCCGTTGGTCAGGCAACAACACGGGCAGTAGGAGTCGTGTGATAGCGCAGTTGTTATTACTCAGCATATGACAACCGTCCAGAAGTGTAATTTTTACAGCGTCGCATAGCTGTCTTCGCAGTGCTTGTCTGGCGGGTTGTAATATACTGATTGGCTTCAAAACCAGACGCTCATCCAGCATATACAGTGTCGTGTTTAGACAATACAATGTTGCCACCTACGTTATGTCATAGAATGCCAGAGATCCCAGCTATGTTACGTGATGTTGCTGTAACTGACAACTTCTGAGTGTAACTATTTGTCCATTCCTTCCTGCATGACTCGTGCTTAATGTCGAGGCTGGCCAAATACACACGCCATCAGACACGCAATCATACCCTAAGTCGCACTGACGGATAAAAACTGTTACCTGGCAAGGCGTTAGTGCATTACAATTTTGCAGTGCATTTACATATTAGTTTTCTTTGTGACGACGCATCGCGCCCACTCAGCTTTCTTGGAATCTTTTCAATCAACTTCACTTGAAAGTCGGCGTCTATCCCGTGCGCAACGTTTCTTCGCTCAGCGATTTCGCAATGATGCATCAACTGTCCAAGAAGTTGACGCTTCCGATCATAACGATTAGCGCGGCACAACTCGATAGACACGGCGCAACATGGTCTAGCGCACGTGTTTAACGTGATCGAGCTGAGCTCTTTTAAAGACGATAGTCTTTCTTGGGATACTTAAACGGAGAAATTTTGGTCTGTCTTTCTGTCTGTCTTTCTGTTTGTCGGCACGTCCCTCGATTCAGCCACTCGGCTAAAGTTGAACCACTTGCCCAAGGGCCAGACATCTTGAACGGCTGACTAGGTTCATACTTGTGTACATTGTTGATCAAAAAGCAAACATTACGCATATCTGAGGCGCAACATCACTAGGCAAGTATTAGGTGGTGTGTTCCTTTAATAGAAAATGCATACATACGTAATTATAAAGACCCTAGTTTCTTAAGCTGCGCTGAAAATGCGACTGCGCGTTAAACTTGACTTCCTCCGTGCCCTCTGCACGAGCTCATTGTTGTGTTTCGGTTCTGTATTGCACTGTACGAATGCCATGGGGCGCCGCTCTGGCATTCCTTTTACCCAGGCGACGTGTAAATAAAAGAGTGTGTGGAGAGTACTCGTTGAGTGCAGACGTTTCTTATGCTTCAGCCAAACCGCGTGTTCGGGCTGGCTGGCGTCCCCGCCGGTCGCGTTCGTCACCGCCGGTCTTCGCCTGCTGCTGCGCCGGGACTACCAGCCCGCAACACAGCACTGATGTTTCCCGACGTATTTCCAGATGGCGTCCATATCTCACGCAGCGCCTCTTCTATCGTCTTTAGACGACATTTGCAGCGAAGCACGCAGATACGCGGCCAATTTTTTTTTAACCCAAGTACTTACGAATCTCCCCAACGGCGAGGTCGAAGTCGAAGGCGTAGATCAGTCCGGGCACCGAGTCGCCGTAGAACATGATCTTGTTGTCGTTCGTCCACGTGATGCCGTTGGAGATGGTCACCCCGTCTAACTTGTGCTCCAGCTGTCCCTTCGAGTAACACCAGAAATTGCTCTTCTCTGGTATCAGATTCAGCACTCCCGTAGAGGGCATCGACCCTGCAGTCGTCATTGTCAGAATCAGCAGCATGCAGCCCGAAAGCAACCTTCTGGGAAAGGATAAAACCTAAAATAAATGCCTACCCTTACGCATCACTTAGACCACTCTGAAAGAGTTTCTCTGCGGAAATGTTTCGTATCATTTTCCGACATGTCACCACTAGGGGAACGGGACTTCAAGGTCAGCAGAAAAGCATTGCGTCCACTGTACCAACGTGGTGGCCCTATTCAAATGTTCTGTCCTTTATGTCAAAATTGCAGAATAGGAAAAAGAATGACGTCTCTAACCATCGGTCACACCACCGCCACTATACACGCAAGAGAACCAAAAGTCCCTTTGGAGATCACGTGGTACGGCACAATACGGCCCAAGTTACGAATCACCCGAAGCATAGAGTTTCATACAATAACCTAGAGAGGAAACTGGCGCTGCGATCGTTCAACTACCATGGGAATGGGAAGTACAGGCTTCGGATTGGATTTTGTTAGCTAGCGAACTGTCTACGGATCTTTTTTTACAGTTTCAGTTTCGTTCTTTGCGAGGCGTGGGCAGTGGGTGCGTTGCAAAGCACTCAACCAGTGTCTTTGTTGTTCAAAGAGGCTGTAGACCGCTAGGTTTTTGGTTTGCTGCCACGTTGCAGCTTTACAGGTTGTATTTGACAATTTCAGCAAAGCGTCGTGCACTCACCGCCGCGCATAGATGTAGCGTCCCATGCAAGTGCAGGAAATTGCATATAGTTCACGTTTTGTGATAAGCGCCACTTATCAAAACTCTTTCAAATCGACTGCAAAACGACGACGAAGCTAAGTAGACGCACCGTCGCGCTCCTCTGACTCGACTTCACAACAAAACGAGAGATGCGTTGGGGACAGGCCACTTGGACAGACGCATCTGGCGTCGCAGCAGATGATACGTTAAGTGTTTCTCACTCACTGTATACATGGTACTGCTATTTCCATAAATAGATAATGCGTACTTTCGAGGGAAAGACAAGCGCGTTTGTTTTAAGTGTTGTAAAGAAAATAATTCATTATATTGTGATGCCAAATCTGGAACACAATTGAAGAGCAATGCGTATACCCTGGTGGTTGAATTTGTCCAGGTTTCAGTTCCATCTCACGGTCACGCAAACTTTTTGCAATAAGTTTTACGTACAAAAGAATGAAGCAAGTTTTAATTCGAAATAACTTCATAACTTCGCTTCGTTTTACACTCGGCAAACGAGCGTCGCGAATCTCAAGAACCTAATCCATCCGAAGCAAATCCGAAGCCTGTACTTCCTATCATTCCCATGGTGGTTGAAGCGCCACTCAAGGAGCCCGCGTAGACACTAGCGCCAGATTCCCCTCTAGGTATTATTCTAAGAAACTCTATGACCGGAAGTTTTCTTAATTCTTACCAGTCCATAGGCGTCCTAGCGCGTCGCACTTGCCGTCGTTGAGCCTAGACTTCACCGGCGACTGAGCGTCGTGCATCTCTACCAACAACTGCTTCTCGCGGGTGCCCAGGTCAAGTCGATAAAGGCCGCGTTCCATGCAGAGAGCCAGCCGGTGGTTGTCTTCGGCAAAAGGGATCACGTTGCCGATGTGCCCTTCTGCAATAAAGCAGGTAGTTCAAAACGAATCACCCGCAGCACTTCAACGGCTGAGGAGGTGATTAGCACTAGGGGCCATATTATGAGCGATCTCTTTTGGCGAAACTGTTACTTTCGCGTGATTTCATGACATAGGCCTGCACCATGGGCACGATGTATATAGCTTGCCGTTCTAGCCCGTCTGGCACAACGCCACACTGGCCAAACCGCTGTGACCTGTCGACGGGTAAAGTGCATCCGGCGCTAGTCTCGAGAAATCTGTCTCAAGTGACGGTGTCACCAATGGTGATCGTCTCAGAATGCATCTATAGAGAGCGGGTTTCGATTCCTGTAAAAAAACAGGTGACATGGAGCAGCTCCGAGCACGGCAGAGCAATGTGTCGGCATAATATTCAAATTTTTTTCCGGCGCTAATTAGGCAAATAGAGAAACAGACAGTATCAGCTGGAAACTGAGGTCGCATTGCAACACATACATAGGGAGATTTAGATGGTGCGAGTTCCACCATGGTTGTTGCTGGAAGCAGCACATTGTCTAGAAAGTGTACAGGGTGAATATGCGTAGTACTGCATACAAGATAATTGTTGTGCCGAACTGCAATACTGTTAATCATGCTTGCATGGACTGTTCATATATACAGTTGGCTTGTTTGACTTCGTCGTTGTTACATAGATGGCCGGTCCTTTGTGTGATATTTGTCGGCTATTGGCGCGAACGCAGCGTGTGCGATAATGAATGTACAGTCGCCGCGGAAAAAGATTCACACGAGTCATCTGTTGCCAGCGATGCCAATTTGGCGAATTTTGGTTTACATCTGGCAGATTTTAGTTTATTCTGACGGGAAAAAAATTTGTTTTGCGGCTAGCGGATTTTTTGACGGGCCATTTTCGTACATGGCGGATTTCTGGCGGATGCCTCCGCAGTGCACCGATTCAATATCGTCTCCCTGAAAAAAAGAACAATTTCTCTGTCCTCTAAAAATGCAGAAATTGTTTAACTTCAACAGGGTAGGAGTGCTCCTGGTCACTTACTGCAACCGTCTCAAACAAACAGATCCGTGAAGCTTCAAAGTGGCGATCGCTTTCTAGGCAAGACAAAACGGACGAGCTGCGATGCACTCAAGCCGTGGACTCGGCGCAGCCCCTGCCGCTTGCGGTGCATACAGCGAGCCCGCTCCCGGCGGAAAGCGATGCGATTGGCGAAGCCGCCACCCCCTTTTTGTTCTTGTTTCTTTTGCTTTCGAAGTTGCAGAGAAGAAAGGAACTACGTCCGACTGCTTTGTGTCGAAAAACGGTTCTGTTTATTCTCTGTGTAAACTGACTCTCCTTCCTCTTGAGTTATGCCGAAAGTGGTATATTCGCAGCAGTTCAGGACGGAGTGATTGAAGGATCCCTTGCTCAGCAAATGGCTCCAATGCAAAGCGTCTGGTGACAGAAAACAAGTTGCGGCTGTGAACTTGGCAGCAGATATTCGGACCTGAAAGCTCATTCGAACTCCGAGAAGCATGGGGAACTGGTTGGCAGTTCTTCGATCCAGAAGAACTGGGCTTCAATACAAAAAAGGCAAGTCCAACCAGGGAATGCCGCTGAGAGCAGAACTGCTCTATTTATCGCCGAACATTGTTCAATTACGACTGCCGATGACTTTTACCAACTCTGTAAGAAGCGATTGCCTGACGGCGAAGCTGCAAGAGCGTGTCAAATGCGCCGCTCCAAGTGCACTTCCGTGATTAAGAACGTTCTTGGCCCACATTCTAAGGCAGGTCTGGCCCAGGTCTTTGGGGAGAGCTATTAAGCTTGATCATTGATGAGTCGACCGACGTCAGTGTCACAAAATTCTTTACCATTTCTATCACCTATCACAGTGTCACCAAATCAACGATCGTGACTACTTTCCTTAACTTGTGCACCTTGGAGGTGTACTCGGCAGATAGAATTGTGGCGGCCGTGAAATCCACTCTGATAGAGTGCTGTCTTAAACTGGAAAGGATGAGAGGCATAGGGACAGACAGCGCGAGCATTATGACAGGAATGAATAATGGCATTAATCGGAATTTGAAGGCTGAGGCTCCCGAAGACGTACTGATTTTCTGCGTCTGCCACTCTTTGCAGCTAGCCACGTCGGCTGCTACGGCGGAAGCATTGTCGATAAACTTGGAATACCTAATAAGCGAAACGTACAACTGGTCCGCAAGATTCCCTGCTCGAGAAATTGCGTACAAGAAGCTCCTGATGAATGACGGCGATGAACGACTGAAGGCTGTGCAAGCGTGCAGGACGTGGTTGCTATCCCTCGAAATAGCTGTATCACGGATCGTAGACCAGTGGACCGAATTGAAGACGCCCTTCGAGATGGTGAGGCGCACTGAAAAGTGCTGCACGGCAGAGGTGCTGTATGGTATGTACGAAAACAAGATCGATCTGGGGTACTTGCTATTCTTCAGACCGATTCTGACAGTTGTTCAGAAGGTTAACAAGACATTCGGGGTGAAAGATATGGATCAAACAAAGCTGCTGAAAGACCTCATAACTTTGCTTTCGAGCTTGGTTCAAAATGTCGTAATTCCGACAGAGCAGATGGACGTTCTGACGCCCAGACATGAGGTCCACTTGAACCCCAAGCCATATTCGGGCTACCTGATTGAGACGTACGTTGACGACATGAAGGCTGAGAAGACCGACGGGTTCTCTCGCAGATGAAGTTGTGATGCGAGAAAGCTGCATAAGGTTTATTACCATGCTAGTAGATTAAATCAGACAGCGACTTTTCGAATGCATCGGTTCTCCAGAAGACATCACCTTTATCGGTCGAAAACACTTTGTGCGTCATGAAGGAGCCATTGATTCCTCTGCTGGAAGCGATGGCAGTAACCCCTGAAACAATAGAAAAAACTCAAAACCAGTGGAGCAAGATCAACCCCCCCCCCCCCCCATTAACTGGGAGCAAATATCGTCCACGCAGTCGTTCTGGTATAAAGTTCACTCCTGTAAGGACGCCTGTGGTGAAAACCATTCGCCGAGTTGGCCAGATTTGCCATGTCGATGCTGGTGCTGCCCTACTCAAAGCGCCGGGAACCGCCGTTAAACGGCACCATGGCGGCCGTGTTGGTGGTGGTGGTTGTAAGAAAGAAAAGACGTTTATTTCTGCAGCATAATAAGAGGCACGGTGCAGCATCTTGGGAAGGGGGGATGTGGGAGAAAAAGGGGTTAGAAGTGTTAAGGGTGTCGTGTCGTGGTCATCTCTGCAGAACAGCAAGCCGGCAGCCAGGGCTAGGGGTGGCAAGGGTCTACCGCTGACTGCAAGGGCATTCAGCGGTAGGCCGCGATCTCTGTCTCGTCCAGGAACTCCACCAGGCTCCATAGCGGTGGTAGATGAGGGCGAGACGGGAAGAGGAGGTGCTCCAGTGTGGAGGCAGCTAGGCCTTGCCTCCTGTAGGCTGTGGTAACCCTCGAGCGTTCCTGTGCCAGTCCAGGGCAGGCACAGACGAGGCGTTTGAGGGTCTCAGAGTCCGCGCAGCGGCTGCAGGCTGGGGAGGCGCAGCGGCCCTTAGCGTGGCGGCGGTCCGCACGCAGCCGGTTCGCCGTCTCAGCAGGGTGGCCCATTCCCTCCTAGAGAGGCCCGTCTCGGGCAGAAGCTTCCACCCCTATTCCCCCCCCCCTTTGGCCACCCTTGGGTCCGGGTAGACTGTGACGAGGAGCTTCCTGATGCGATCCTGTGTGTAGTCCCTGGCCCCCTCGTCCCCGGAGATGGGGGTTCCAGGCAGGTGTGCTGCCTTGGCAAGCGTGTCCGCCTCCTCGTTGCCGTCTATGCCCACGTGTGAGGGCCGCCAGTGGAAGGAGACGAACGCCCCGGACGTGGCGAGGGCCCGGTACTTGTCAGGAGGTTCCCCGTCCGCCCGACACGTCCGTGGTTAGCCAGGGTCTGCAGGGCCGCCTTGCTGCCACACAGGACCGCAACCGGCTCAGCAGGGATGTCCTCTGCCAGTAGGTCAGCCGCCAGGTGAAGTCCTGCCAGTTCCACAGCCGTGTAGCTCGCCGGGGCCATGGCGACTGGCGACGACGCCAGGCCTTTTTGCCCGGTGCATGCCAAGCGTCGCCCTTTCGCGGCGCGCGGACATCCGGGCACCGCTGCGCATGGCATGCTAGAACACGCCAGTGTGCTACGCCGGTCCTCGTTGGTCGCCAATGACAGCCCCCTGTCCACATGTGTTCGCTTTTGTCTGGCGCTGGCTGGCCGCGGCAGAGAACGCCACGCGAGATGCTCGCACGCCTGCGCGCCCGCAACGAGGGTAACGAGGGAGTCGCGCGCTGGGTTTGCGGACGACTTATCGTTCGCGTGCTTCGGTGGTGCCCCTTTCTGTGGTAACCGTAGCGCCACAGGCAAGTGCACTCGATCGGTTTTGCGGAGTTTCTCCATACGGCCTGCAAGCCCGCAATTGTCGCACTGTGCTGCATCTTGGGCTAATAAAGCCGTGTTTGTTGACAACCTGCTTCGAGTGCCTTTTCTGTGCCGTGTCGGAGAGTCGACGCACTAGCGTTGCGTCCTGTCCCCGTCGCGCTCGTAGGGTAAGCTTCTCGGAAACCTATCCTCACAATCTACTTTACCATTTTAGGCTCACCAATTCAAATCAGCTCACGAGGTTCACAACGAGCCATTCTTTTATCCGAAAGAAAAGCAGAAACACAGCACTAAACATGGCCACGTGTACGTTCACAGCCGCAAGCACGAAGATTAGACAAATTTATGCGCTACCCATCATTCGCATGATGGCTGAGCTATCGTAGCGGCACAGTCAATCTAGTAAATTTTGTAGTCAAATTCTAGGGTGCTCGGTACTCCCGCTATCGGCGTGCTCGGGAACAACCGCGCCGCGTGTTCGCGATTCGACTCGACCAGTGTATTGGGCGCGAGGACATACCGTGGCGCCGCCATGCGGAGCCATCCCTGTGACGTGCACGGTTGGATTGCTCCGCCGGCCCTCTCCCGCTCAGCCCGCAGCCGCTTTCGCGTCTGCTTTTTTATTATTATTGTTGTACTTCACTTCAACGAAATCAGTAAAATACTGCTGCAGCTTCATCACTGACTGTACGAAATGCTAAATAACTGCTCATAAAAAAATGTTACGTCTTCATAATGCCTTAGACAGCGTCCTGACTGCCGGCGTCGTCTGCTATGGCCACCGATATGGAAACCGCGGCGGCTGCGCACGCTGCTTTTGTAAAAAGTAACGAATCATTTTGCGCCGAATGGGCTTTAGCGCGTGCATGCGGCAAAGAAACATATTTTTTGTTGCAAGAAATGCGGGCAACTGTGCAACGTCATTCATTGTAAGTTTTCATATAATAACGAGCCGCGGTTGACACGACAAGCATGGGTAAATTTACGTTCCTGTTTAGTACACATAGCCCTATGACGCACGATGACAGCGGCTTCTCCGCTTTGTGGGCAGCAATCCAGTATGCTTAGAGATTCATGCAGCCGCAACCTGTCTCATATGATTGGAGACACATGCACGAGAGCCATATGTACACGCACGGCTCATTCAGTGTTTTAGCTAGATAACGTGCCACATGAGTTTGTCTGTGGCACGATTTTAATATCTATCTGTTGCTTCTCATTACGCGAATTTTCGAAGGTTGTCACACGTACGGTGCATCTTCGATCGCTACCGAGCCACATCGGGATGAAAATTTTCGACGATTGACTCCGTTGTCCAGCTTGCAGAAAGGGGCCAATCGCGATCGAAAAATACGGTCCCGATCGGGCTCGATTGCTATAGCAAATGCACCGTGTGTTGGCCAGCCGTATTACTTTCACACTTAAATGGCCATGCTGCAAGGTGTAGCTTACCGTGGTCTAAATGGGAATTTTATGTTGCAGTGAAAATACCAGCGTCCAGCATTTATAAAGCTTCATTGAAAAGCGGTATGACACTTCGCGGCTACTGTTAGAAGGTGAATCAGTGTTTGAAGCTGGCCATGTTTTCGCCTGTAGCGTAAAACAACATAGAGAAGAACAAGTGACACTGACTATGGGCTCATTTTACAGAAATAATATATAAGCAAAGAAACCAATGGGCTGAAGTCGAGAGTCTGAAGGAAACCCGTGTGGTCGGGAAAAGACACGAGGACAATTAAAATGGACGCGAGGGGGGGGGGGGGGGCGCAAACTGTGGTGGAAGGTACATCGGCGAGACAGGTAACTTTCAGCAAAAACTCAGACAGCACATGTATGACGTAAGAAATGTTTCATCTAACCCGCTGGCCGAACACGTAGAAGCAACTGGCCACGAAATACACTGGCAGAAGGCAAAGGTAACGGAAAGAGAAATGAACTGGACTTCTCGGCTTTATCTTGAATCTCTGACAATCCAGACAACGGCGCACACGCTTAATCGTCATGACGGCAACTTTCCACACATGTCAGCAAGTTGCCTACGTCATATTTTAAACATACATAACCGAACTGTTTGCGCATTCATTTTTAACTGTGAACAAGGCTCCCGTGCGGGAGCCGGAACGTCTTGCTCTTATAAATATTCGTGGTCGGTGTCCATTTTAAGACCATAAACTTGAAATAACGAAAAAGAAAGACAGGTGACGGAGGCATCATGCTCGTGAAAAACAGGGTAGTGGTAAAAGTGAAAGCTCACGCCTGGCCACTCGCGTACGTAGTGCACTGTGGCACGGAGCAGAAAAGTACCAGGCCGCCAATATATTTACTGCACTTTAGCGGATTGTGTAGTCTCTGTGGGTCCACACACAAGAAGTGAAAGCAAAAAAACGCTGTTCAAAAGCGAAAACGCCGCGAAATTGCGGTTAAAAACAGCTAATTCAACCGTCCGCTTCCCTTCGCCAGAGCGAGGCGAGGTCACGTGATCCAACCCTGCACGATGGATGGATGGATGCTATGAGCGTCCCCTTTATAACGGGGCGGTGACATGTCTGCCACCAGGCTCGAAGGATAAAAAAAGAAAAAAAAAAGAAAAAAAACTTCCTTGTTTCATGTTGTCCTAATGCCTTATCTACATTGATTAAATCTATGTTATTATAACAAAAAATATAAATTCACAGTCCATCTCTCTGCCTCTTAAGGCAGAATAACCTTTTTTCCCCCAATTATTTATTTTTGTACTCCATCTCTACTTTTCTGCCACCAATACTCTAACCGTCTCTTACTTATTTCTATCGCGGGCGTGTTCAGCTTTCCATTGTTGTCCCTAAAACCCAAGGCTTCATGTAGACTCGTGCCCACACGTATACCTGGGTGAATATCGCCACATTCAATCAGTACATGTTCCATCGTTTCCTTAGTTCCCCCGCAGCATGTACATAGTTCTTCTTCGTTACTGAATCTCGCTTTATAACTACGCGTTCTCAGGCAGCCCGACCTTGCTTCAAACAGTAAAGCGCTTCCCCTTGAATTATCATAAAACCTTTCCCTCCTTATTTCGTTTTTTCCTTTTCGGTAGTTACTCAGAGCCGGCTTCTTTTCCATCGCTGTCATCCAATAAGTCTTCTCCGCCTCTCTGACCTTCCGCTTAATGCTCCTTGTTGCCATATCGCCCGCACTGCCAGCCGTATATTTACTGGTGAGCCTCCTAGTTCTTTTTCGCCACTGCGTGTCAACGCTTTTTCTATACAAATACCTGAAAACCTTCTCTGCCCATCTACTCTTCTTCATTTTCCTCAGCCTCTCTTCGAATCTCATTTTGCTCTGCGCTTCCCTCACTTCAAAGCCTGTCCATCCCATATCACCCTTCACCGCCTCATTTGTCGTCTTCCCGTGAGCGCCCAAGGCGAGGCGGCCCACCGTCCTTTGATTTACATCCATTCCTGCTTGCACCTCTGACTTCATGCACACCACTGAGTTCCCAAATGTAAGCCCCGGAACCATCACACCCTTCCACAGCCCTCGAAGCACCTCGTACCTATTGTATCCCCATAAAGCTCTGTGCTTCATAATTGCAGCATTCCTCTTTCCCTTTGCTACCGATGCTTTCTCTTGTACCTCCATATATCTATCTCCCTCATTTACCCATACTCCGAGGTACTTGTACTCGCTTACCCTCGGTATTTTTTGGCCCTGTATTAAGACCGTATGGTCTCCGTGATCATTGAATATCATCAATCCACATTTTGTTGCACTAAATCCTAGTCCTAGAGCCTCACACTCCCTTCCGCATATATCTGCCAGTCGCTGTATATCATCTTGACTGTCCGCAAATAAGACAATATCATCAGCATAAAATAGACCTGGAAGCTTCTGCTCAACCATCGCTCCGACCTGTTTGTGTGACAAATTATATCCAATGTTGCTACCTTCTAGCGCTTTTTCCATCCTCGCCATGTACAGCATGAATAACAGCGGGGACAAAGGGCATCCCTGTCTCAGCCCCTTGCTAATTTCAACGCTGTCCTTGCTACTTATTCCTTCCCATTCTATACAAACTGTATTTTCTCGGTATATTTCTCTCAAAAGCTGTACACAGTCGTCACCTATGCCCACTTCCTTCAATATATCCCACAAAATTTCCTGATTAACGTTGTCATACGCCCCGGTGATATCTAGATAAGCTACGTATAAGGGCCTGTTTTCTATTTTAGATATTTCTATACACTGGGTAAGAACAAACAGATTATCGTCTAACCGCCTGTCGATTCGAAATCCATTCTGAAGTTCTCCCAAAATATCATTTTGTTCTACCCACGCTTCTATTTTTAATTTTACTGCCTGCATCGCCAACCTGTATAGCACCGATGTAATTGTTAGGGGTCTATACGAGCGAATGTTATCTTTTTCTCCCTTGCCTTTATAGATTAAGTTCATTCTACTTTTTCGCCAACTGTCTGGTATTTCCCTCTCCTGTAAGCACTTTTCTACGGCTTTCAGCAGTGCTTCTTTAGTGTTATGTCCGAGTTCGTTAATGAGGCTGACGGGAACCCCATCTAAGCCCGGAGAAGTGCGCTTAGGAATTTTTCCTTCGGCCTTCTTCCAATTGAAATTCTCTAGTACTACATCTTCGTCGGTTGCTCTCCTTTGCGTACTTTTACTCACCGGGGGAATCCCCTCGGGGACCTTTTTAAACGAATCGGCTGTTATCTTTCGAATGTAACCTAGCGCTTCATATCCTTCGAATTTATTTCCTCCTTCATCTACCATATGTTGTTGCATTGTGACAGACTTCCTACCCAGCGCTTTTAGGTGGCTCCAAAATATCCTAGGCGCGGCCTTCTTCTTTTCGCGAATCTCTGTCATCCAGCGTTCACTTTCACCTTTAATTTTTGCCTCGACTAATTTCTGCACAATGGATTTTTGCTCTAAATATATTTCCCATATTTGGTTAACTTCGTCCTGTGGCCGCTTCTCCTTTTTTGCCTGTCTGTGCTCCCGTGATGCCTGACGTCGCATCTCGATCGCTTCCCGGATTTCTTTGTTCCACCAACTTTTTGGCTTTTTCTTTCCTTTCCAACAAATAGTTTTCTTCTCTATTTCCATTTCTTTCGTGATTACATGTAGCAGCTCACTATACTTCCAGTCTTTGCCTGGTAGTTCGTCTACTTTTTCCTCGACTCTTGCGGCTATATTTGTTATTTGTTTGTCATTTAGATACGAGCTCCCAAACTTTGATTCTATGTTCTTATTTTCAGTTTTATATCCCATTTGTAATATTATGCCTTTATGATCACTAACCAAGCTGTTAATGCCTTCTTCGTCTATTCTCATGTCTCTAAGTTTGTCATATATTCCTTCTGTCATGAGACAGTAATCAATGCTCGATTGCCTGTTTCCGACTTCCCACGTGATCTGCCCCTCACACTTAGGCCCCACGTTAACTATCTCAAGACTATGTTGCTCGCAGAGATCTAGCAATAACTTGCCATTGGTGTCTGAATATCCGTCAAGGTCATGAATGTGAGCGTTCATGTCCCCTAGAAGGATTATTTCGGCATCATGACCAAATTCTTTAATATCGGTGCTTATGCATTTCACTATCTCCAGATTCTTTTCTCTGCAGTCACAGCGATTGCAGCGCCCGCGTCTCCAGTGGTGGGCCTCGCGCCCAATATTTACCCGTAGGCGTGACCTGCGTGTCCAAGCCGGAGGCGGGATCATAGCGCACTACCTGGCGGCCTAGGCAGTCAACGAAGAGTAGCGTCGAACTGCGCTCGTCCCAGTGTGGCCCTTCGCCCAGAAGGCTCCTCCGTGTGCTGGCAACTTCGAGCTTCATCTTCGCAAGCTGGAAAGATAAGAGGAAAGTGCTGACTTACGTTGCTCTCGAATTAAGTTAGCTCACTTACAGAAGAACTGCCACACTTTGCAAAGTGTTTTAATATATTTGTTATCTTGTTAATCTATTGAAGACACTATTATTGATACCTGTACCCATGTTTCATTTTGCAGATCTGTCCACCACTTTTACCAAAGTGTTTTTGTGTTTACTGCTATGCCCTGTTCTTTCACTCGAATATAATGGACTCTTGCTAAGAGCTAAATGTTATGTTGTGAATGAAGATATTAGCTTTTATTTTCTACTTCTGTTTACTTTTGTTATAATTATCACAGTTTCTCTTATGCATATTTCTAAATGGGCTCTGTAGTAGCCTCTCAATATGGAACCATACAATTCGTGCATAGTTTGTACAAGAAAATGTGTGCAATAAAAATATTATTATTAATTATTTAATTATTAATTAATTAATTCATTCATCTATCACGACGTCATTTTGGCCTGCTGGTCTGTCTATGGCTTGGAGTAATATTCTAGTGGTCCCATGCCAACCAATTTTAACGCGACAGCGTTAAAGGGCTCATTTCACAAAAATTCCAGTGTCGGTGTCGGCGTCGCTGGTTGTGAGCGAAAAATCAGCGTTGTCTATGATCAAAAAAAAAAAAAAGAACGCCAGGCCTGCGCGGAAAGCGCAGCATAGTCAGAGTGAAAGCTCGAAAAGCGGCATTTCTAGAGCCCGTTACAAACTCTCTTATGGCTACTAATACAAGTACACTAGCAACGTACCCACTACACCACCAATCATAATTTTTAAATGCGAATGCATTTCTTAGTCGGGCTATGTGAGGCATCCCGCGTTGTCCGCGCGCCGGCAGGTGTTATCTCCGCTCTCACTCCCTCTCCCATAGCAACAGCTGCGGGCGCGCGCGCTTATCCTCGCCCCTAGCAACCGCAGCATGTGGTGCGAGAGAGTGTAGGAGAGGGTAGGTGCAGTGCTTCGCCCAACACCCTCTATTCGCCGCTCCTTCTCTCGCCGTTCGCTCTCTCTCTCCTCCGTGCGCCCCACTCTCCCGTCCGCTCGCGCCTCACTCTCGACCGTTCGCTGGCTGGGCGCCTCTCAAGAACATCCGGAAATGTGTGCTCGAGACGCCGCTGTGAAACGCCAACGACGACCACAAGGCTGAGATTATGGCCATCAGGTACAATGACAACACAAACAGGTGCTGATGAATGTGTAAATGAATGGTTACGGTACAAATCCTCGTCTCGTCATTAATTTACGCCATTAAAATTACTACGCCGTGTACTCTCGGTGCAAGAAATGCATTCGCATTTCCTCACGATTCCCTTCGGGGAGGTGGGGGCATTTTTTGTGAAGTTGGCAAGCACCCATCACGAAATTACTCGTCATTCTGCGAAGCGAGGTGCCATCTGTAAGGCATTATGAGCCGTTTCTTGATGCGACGGCTGATGACGATGAAGAATTATGACTGAGCCTTTTGTAGTAGGTTGGAAGCTTTAAAGGACCAACTAGTTACCTAATTCCCATTGTGTGACGCCCGGTCGTTATGTCACTCCCCCACCACGCTTTATAACATACGCTAACGTGAGAAAGAGAGAGAGAGAGAGAGAGGGATTTAACTTTGTTGAGACCTTGAGGAAATGGATCATGGGAGCCTTATGGGCTTCCTTGGCAACCAATAGAAGTGCACTTGCGAGAAACCCACTACGCTATAAATCATCATAATTTTTGTGAAGTAGAGAAGCAGCCACTATGCAATTTTTTTTTCATTCTGCGGAGAACCACGGCACCTGCTAAACACCTGTAAGGCATTATGTGCACTTTGTTGATGCTGTGGCTGATGACGATGAAGAATTATGGCATAGCCCTCTGTAATGGGTTAGAAGCATTCAACAACCCACTCGTTGCGCAATTGGTGGTGCGCAGCTGTGGCGATTACTATGGCAACGGCGTGGCGAGGTTTTCTCCAGACGACATCCGTTTTCATGATTTGACTATGTTACGAATAATTCCGTATGGTAATATAGGGGTACCTCGTCATCTGTTTCCTGATCGTCAAGCTTGCATTTGCGTTATTCTGAGATGGTCTCAAATAAACAGCAAAAATGTTCTGGTTTTCAGAGCGTAGCGTAGCTAACCAAAAAAAAAAAAAAAGAAATGTTCTTGCCTAAGGCGTCTTGAGTATTCGCTTGAGGTCCTCCTGAGTGGACAGTCTGTTCAAGACTGAGTTATGACCTGCTGCAGGCCTCCTTATATATCCCTCGTGGTGGCCTTGTAACCATTTTCAAGCTAGTTTAAAAACCACTCAAGAACTCGCTACGCTTGCTCGACAACTTGTTAGTTATTCCGCAACGTATATGACTTTTGCATTTGTTTTCTTGCATTTCGCTCGGCAGAATATAAATGTAGTTTTTAAGAGCGGAACTGTTTAGCCCTTTGAGACCATAGGTCGGCAAAAAATGACGAGCTCACTCAGACTCACTCAAGTAATGTATTTTGCGCTCAAGGCTCACTCGGACTCAGACTCACCAAAATTTTCCTCAACCGGACTCACTCGGACTCAGACTCACCAAACTTTTTCTCAACCGGACTCATTCCGACTCAAACTCATCAAAATATTACTCAGCTGGACTCACTCAGTCTCAGACTCAGACTCACGGCTGGATCTGAGTCTGAGTGAGTCGATTCATGAGTGCGTTAGCGTAAAATTAGCTTTTTCGATCGTGGTGCCTACGCTTTTTAACGCCGATTTCTCATATAAGCGTAACTCTACGATATGCCTTTTGATCTTTTGATCATTTTATGAAATACGCGACTCACACGAGATACTTCTATCAAGAACTTCCCGTGAGAGAATTTGCAGGGGGAGATCACGACACCTCCCCCCACCCCCTCCACCATAGCTCACGCATTTGATCAATAAATATGGACGCTAGTTCGTTGAGATATGTGTGAATAGACTTGAGTATAAACGTAAGCCGATGTAAGGCTGATAGTAATGCTCAAGATGAGTAGATAGGACGATAGGTCGGCAATAAAAGGTGGAGCTCACTCAGACTCACTCAACAAATATATTTTGCGCTTGGGGCTCACATGGACTCATACACACCAAAGTTTTACTCTACCGGACTCACTCGGACTCAGACTTGCCAAAATCTTTCCCAACGGGACTCACTCGGGCTCAGACTCATTAAAATTTTCCTCAGCCGCACTCACTCGGACTCAGACTCAAGGCTCGATCTGAGTCTGAGTGAGTCTGAGTGAGTCGACTCACGAGTGAGTTTGCCGACGTATGTTTGAGACACTATGTACACAATTGTGTACACCACTTGTTTTTGTTATTTTTATTGACTAAGGGCTAAGAAAGAGCAAGATGCGTTGAACTTTGGATGAATTGAACCTCCTGCATAATTAATTTGTCTTCATTTAACTTCATTTTGCCGCGTATTGCTGCAAATGATCCCTTTGCTGAAGGTACTACTATGCTCGACGAGTCGTTTGACGTGCCGCTTCCCGCGAGCCACGACAAAAGTACAATTTTTCTTTGCTCAACATGGACATAACCTGAAAAAAAATTTTGCACCATATTTCTAGCCAGAGATTTCGTTCTATTTATGCAAAAACAGAGCATAAATCACTTCAGAATAAAGATATATTTAATTACAATTTAATTAGAGGCAATTACTATGACACACATAAAGTAACGTATTATGGCATTGTTTTTGTTGCAGTAGAAAATCGGGTGCCTTGAAACAGCGTTGTATCGGTTTGACGTATTTACAGACAGTTGTTCATAGGTGGCGTCCGAAATGGTTAGGCCGCGATTGAAATAAGTAAGAGACGGTTAGAGTATTGGTGGCAGAAAATTAGAGAAGGGACAAAAATAAATATTGGAAAAAAATAAGGGCATTCTGCCGTAAAGGACAGAGAACTGGGCTGAAAACTTGTTTTTTTTTTTCTGGAGTAAGATAGTTTTAATTGAAGCAGAGACACTAGGCCAACACTAAGAAAAAGAAGAGTAAAGGTTTTTTTTTTTTTTTGAGCCTGGTGGCACACTTGTTACCGCCCCGTTATAAGGGGGACGCTCGTAGCATCCATCCATCCATCCATCCATCCATTAATCTGGCCTTAATTTGTCCAACGCGAAGAAGAAAAAAAAAATCCGCGCCGCGATGACGTCCCCACGCGTCGCCTAGCAACCGGTTGCACAGCTGTGCGCCTGCTTCGCTAGCCAATACACTGCTCCGCCACCAGCCCGCCTTCCTGGGCACTGCACGGAACCACTCGGTCGCACCAGCGTGACGTCATTGCCAACAGCGCAGGCGCTCCTTCGTTCTGTATGAATACTAGTTTAGACGACAGTGTCGCCAGAGGAGATGGGATCACCGACAGCCGAAGGGAACAACTCGTCCGCGCTACGGTCTACGTGGAAGCACCTTCAACCCAGTGAATAACTAAGTGTTCTCAAATACTATCGAGTGTTTCTATTCGAGAGCGATAGATTGATTGTTTACCATTGCTGTTAACCCCATCTTAGTTGTATTGCGATTGAACTAGCCAAGTGTGCATGTTTGTGTGATGTCTCTACTGCCTTGATTGCGGATATACTGTTTTTGTGTTATCAGCTCTTGGCCCTAATTTGGTCTTTGGACCACAACCGGCGTACGCTGGCGCCCTAAAACAACCTACCCTTAAATTCACCGTGCTTTCGAGGTGCGTTTCAGGGGGCCGATACGTCAGCCCTCGGAATCTGCGCGGCGATTCCCGTCCCCCCCCCCCCCACCCCATTTACGGGGTTTTGACAGATTCCAGCTCGTCATGAACATCGTGCACAGCGCCCCGGAAAGGCGTTGGTCCTGGGTTTGATCCCCGGACTAGGGCTGCTATGCAGGATGGCCCGAGTTCGGCGAAATTCGGAATCTTTCCGACCTCTTGCACAGAAAGGGCAAATCGTACCCTCAGCACTCGCTGCGTTCCGTTTGTTACCATGAAACGCGGCGTCACGTCAAATGCGGTCGTTAAAGTTGGGTAGTGTTTTCAAACCAGCGGCATATTCTTTCATTTGTTTTCGTTGCAATGAGTGCAGAAGCGCACCCATGCCAAAAAAGGGTCCGAAATTTTTACTAATGATATTTTAGAGGTACGGGCCGTTTAAATTGATTTTCAAGCGTTTAATGCCTGCATTAAATATTCTTTAGAATAATTAGTTCCTTGGCCTCCGAGATTAGCTCCGGCTGAGAGCCTTTTAACAACGCGCGGCCGGATCTAATCACCGAGGCCACGTGAATTCCACCCGAGATCTTTGAGTGGCACCCTCTCGCGTGTGACGTAAGATGGAGGACTGGGGCGTCGCTCTTCGCATGCGCGTTCGCTACGCGAAGGCTGCTCGATGCTGCCGGCCAGTCTGTCCTGCTCGAGTTATTGAAACATTAAACGGGCAAGTTCACAGAACTGGTTGTTCTGACTTGTACTGACTGTTCAAGCAGAATGCCCCGCGAATTGACGGGAGTTGCCGTCAGGACCACCTTCAGTGTCGATTGTTCCTGGTGTCGTCTGCTAGCCATCAGCGTGTACATCTGCATGTATGGAGAGGATTTCTTTTCCTGATTGTTCTATGGCCATGGCGCGCTCAAAATGACTTTACGGCCCGTTTTCCATCACTGACTTCAGCGTTTGGGCTTCGGCTTTCATGTCCGCGTTATACAGTCGAACGCCTGAATAACGAAATCGCCGGGGGAGCGTTTCTTGTTCTTTCTTTTGAGAATTTCGTTGTCGCGAAAATAAAAAAGTATGCACACCAATCACTTGGCACAACCAAAATTTATTAAAAGAAATCGCTGATGTTGCTCTGTTTCGCGTTGCTTTGAAGGCGCTTGACGGCTCGAGCCTCGCAGTTTCATGAGCTTTGCATAGCTTCGTCAGCGTCGTGGGCGCCGAGGGAAGTGCGAATGGTGTCGATTACAGCATCAAGAACTCGGCGTGCACACGGATAGACGCGTGGCAGCAAACATTTAGGCAGTCTACAGAGTGTCGTCGCTTGAAACGCCATGTGCCGGCGTAGTTGTCAACAAAGGAGTTAAAAAAACTGTTCTCAGCAAAAAAAAAAAAAAAAAACAAAACAACAAGAGTCTTGTTGCTATCACCATCATCCGACCGAATGCAAACAGCATTGATCGTACCGATGCTTGTTGGCGGAAACGTATGTGCCCGACTTGGCGAATGAGCGATGCTGCAATTTTTGAAGTTCTGCGTTTCCATCTATATAGCTCCTGGGTTGAAACAAATGTTGCGGGTCACTACCTGAAACTCTCGTTATTGAGGGGGTGCTTTTTAAAATCTCTTCGCTGTCAAGAGGGGGCAAATGCACTGAACTCAATGGACGTTCGCAGGGGACGCCAGATTTCTTCGTTGCCGTGAGAATTTTGTTCTTGAAGGCTTTCGTTATTGAGGGGTTCAACTGTAGCGCAATGTATGTATACAGCGGTTCACTTTGGTTCACTTCCGTTTTTCGGAGTTTTAAGCACATGAAAAACGACCTGCGATGTCATTAAAATATATTAAGTGGTCGTTACAGGCAACAACCTTTGATTAGATTCAAGTGTTCAGCAGTTGCTGTGTAAGCGCGTCGAGAATACTTAACATTTAAACAAGAAACAAAGAGGTTAAAAGCATGAGGAAAAAGGGGATGCAGGACGGTGATATGAAATATTGAGAGGCTGTGCGGAGTTCTTTTATGCCACATATTTTATGCCCGATACTAATAAATCGACGTTTTCCGACTCATTCACGGTGGTCTGAAAGTGTGCTGAGCAGAATTAGTGTAATCATATTAACGTACATAAATACAAAGCTTTCGCATCGGAAAGTCGTAATAAGATGTATTTGCAATAAAATAGTGTAAATCAGTCTCAACGGTCGACTCCTGATTGGGCGTGATGCGGTCACTGTACTGAAAAAACTCACAGGGTCCCTTATGTATTTACCTATATGGCGAACTGGAAAGCGAAAGCCATCTTCTCCCTTTTTTTTAGTCGATGTATTGTTCCTCCCGCGCACCCCTACGAAAACTTTCAGGAATAAACGTGAGTTTACGCGGCCTCCGTGATCGGCCTACCGATCACGGAGGCAGTGCAAAGCGATGGTGTCATGTGAAGACGTCGTCATGTGACATCACAAACTTTGACGATCTGCGACGTCATGACGACGTCATATGGGGACCATCACGTGATGATTTTTGGCATCATTCGTGTTGACGCCGCTGTCGCGGGAAGCCGACGGGCAATTTTCGCGTTTGATGAGGAATCTAAGGCTTTCACCTTAAAATATTCAGTCCTACAGCGCGGTAAACAATAGCACTAAGCAGCCAACAGGGCCAAAGGAATGGTGGGAAAGAGCGCTCTTTCTCCTATTCCTGGCCCCTTTCGCCGATGGCCCCTTTCGCCCCTTTCCTACTGTTTACCAAGCTGTACTGTCGGTGTCGAATGAAACACGAAGGGCAGAGCGCGTTGCTCAAGCATTAAGAACTGTACAGCGCGTGTCGTCCTGTCATCACCATTGACAGGCGCGCAAACCCGATTAGGCAACACTGCATGGTCGAAAGCATGAATGGGGCTCATGAGCGGCAAACCGCATGAGCGTATCTATGTCTAATAATAAGGGTGTGAACTGTACTACGCGCACCACTGCTCGCATTTCATTTGGCGCCGACGTGTAACAAGCTTTAATGTGCGTCTAACTCGCCCAATGCACGCTATAGTTGTCCGCGATAACCCGCTGGTCGGTGAACTTATCAATTTCATTTTATCGGCGAACCTCTTGTGTACACTGGTCCACATGACTATAATTGGGAGCGAAGTGTGAATTTTCGTTCAACTCAAGTCTGTTTACCCAACGCTAACTTTTGCGAATAAGCCCTAAAATTGATCGCGCCTTGCTTCCAAAGCAGCGTAAACTCTCCTTAACTGGCTTGGCGAAACGTTCGCGCTTTCACTTAAGATATTCAAACGCCATCCAGCCCAGTGAGTTACGCTACCAACTCGGGGGCATGATCCTGACTGCAATGGCTGTTAAATGTAAATGTTCTTTAACCTCCTGTAATGCTGGCAGCCATCTGTAGAACTATCACTAGAAAAAAAAATACAGCTAGTAGTCGAAGAGCGCCGTGCTACGTGAGCGAACTATAATCAAAATGCTGCTGTTCTAACGAGAGCCTAGCAAACGACAAAATCCGAATTCCCCCATTTGCGTCACCGGAGCGCCGTTCGAAGCGCCGCCATCGGTGGTACACGAGGGCGTGGTCATTTCTACCTTCTAGGGCATTGTTTTTGATCGTCTGCTCGCTCCCCGAGCACGTGCGCCCGGCTGATTCGCTCATTAGATAGGCAGTAGACCTAGCTAATACCTCTGTCCCACGAGCACGCAAAAATTATTTCACGTAAGCGGTCTTTTACAAAGCTGGAAGAGTTTTTAATGAAGAACCGTTGCTTCGCAGACACACGGTACCGACGATCTCTTTTTAGTGTTGTCTTCCGAACGCGCTACCCAAAGCATGACTCAAGCTTTCAAAAGAGAACCATCCAAAATAACATGTATATCGGTGCATAAAGTCCAAGTGTCCCTCTTTGACCATTGTAGCCGTTGCTCTTTGCTTGCTTCCAGGGCTATTCGGTCACCGTTACACCATGGTCACCGTCGTTGGCCATTCTGCATATCTCTTCGTAACTTAACTATGCAGAATGGTTAGCCAAATACCTGAGCTTAATTTTTAATAAATCATTATCAACATGTACATTACCACAAGATTGGAAAGTCGCAAAAATAGTTCCAGTAAAGAAATCCGGTAACAAAGTCGAAGTCTCCAATTATAGGCTCATCTGCCTAATCACATTTTTTTAATGGGAATAAATATTGTGAACAAGAAGTGCACCGTTTTTGCCCTAGGTGCGCTATTTTGCCTTGAAAATTTTGTATCTGTAAGTCTTTAACGTTAATAAATCAGCTTCCCTAACAATTAACAAAAAAAAGACACATGTTCGAGTTCCTGTATGCCGCAAATAACATACAGCTATAGCTCAAGTTCAACACCACAAATACCTTGGTTTGATACTTACACACAACCTTAGATGGGACTCTCACAATAATAACATTACATCAACAGCCTTAATAAAACTATTCTCCCCGCCCCGCCCAATAGAAACTGCCGGACTGACATTTTTTATTCATTCAAGTTTATTCATTCATTCCTTAGAAGACACAGTCTTGCGCCACCCCAGATCAAGCTCTTAGCATACAAATTTTTTATACGAACAGTTCTCGAATATGCAACATTGCATGGTTTCCGCATACTAAACTTAACACTCATAAACTAGAAGGGGTCCAAAAAAAGGGCATTAGGATATTATTTAACAAATATAAAATTTCCGACTCCCTACCAAATTACTAAAATGGGCTGGCCTTCTTAGGCTTGAAAATAAAGCCAAAGTAGCGCGATTGAAATTCATGCATCGGCTTCTACACAACCAGCTAAAGATTGACTCTGCTATACATACATTTCGATAACCACAGCAAGACCTACGCGTGAAAAACAATCCCTAACGCTCACTGAATGTACACACCAATCTCACTGATTTAAATACTCTTACTTTCCGACAGCGATAAGAGACTGGAATGAACTTGACCCATCAACTGCTAACACTAAGTTGCTAGGCAAGTTTACTACGACCATCCAGGAAGCTTTACTATTATAGCACAGTTATCTTACGTTATTACCTTATTTATTTGTAAGCAAAAATACTTTATCTACGAGTTCATTCTCTTTGACGTTTTTAAACTGTGCGATAAGACCAGGACACAAGCAAGAAAACATAGAGTGCAACACGAGCTCAAATCTGCGTTCATGCGCGTTCACTGCGTTCACTGCGCGTTATTGCACAACCTGCTGTAATCTTTTCCTGATTCTATGTATCGCTATTCATGTTGTCATTGTATGTTTCTGTGTAATTACTATGTTACTGTGTATGTAATGTTACATCTGTAATTTAATGGTTGTCTCATTGTTCTTGCTGCTGTAACCCCCCTTTCTCTGCTTTGATGTCATATCAGATTGGCAATCTTTTTAAATAAATATGTCACGATGCCGCGCTTCTAGCGCTCGCGCGTACGACGCGCTGAGCGTCCCCATGCAGTTTGCCCGATTAGACCGATTGCTTACGATAGTATACGAGCAAATAATTAGTAAAGGGTTTATTGCACCTTCTACGAGATATGAAAGTTTTTTTTACGATGAGCCTAGGTTACAGAGCAATAAACATTTTCCCATTTTTCCCATCAATTCATAATTCCTGGCGGGCACTGGTTTTTGAGGCTACTCTTTTGCAGCCATGAAAGAGATCTACAAACTGCGTTTTTAGAAAAGACTTATTGCGAAGAGGAGATCACTCTCTGTCGTGAAACTGCAAGCGAAACTCCTTTTCGGAAGAAATTGTCTTGCTCAAAAGACTTTCAAGTACTCCTGTGACAGGGGTATAATTAAGCCAGGACATGCTATGACCAAGGAAATTAAACCAAGTAATGCTAAGGCCGAGATAATTAAGCCACGTCTTACTAAGACCATGCTAAAATGAAACCGTGTCACGCTGAGACCGAGCTAATTAAGGTCATGTTAATGCAGACGATGCCAATTAGGAGCAAGCTTATTCAGAACAAGCTCATTAGGAGATTGCTAATTATAATCATGCTAATTAAAATTACGCTACTTAGTTCCGTGCTAATTACGGCATTGCTGATTAAGCTTGAGTTTATTAGAGCTGTTGTAATTAAAACCATACCAAAGAGAGAACTATTCAATATAATGTTAATTAAGACTTCACTAATTAACACCTGGTTAATACTATCAAAATTAAGACCGAGTTCACGCGATCTTCACTCCGAAGCAGACCAAGCAGGCTGAGTAGACGTTGAGCCATGTAAGAAACTGGAACAAGCTAAGTGATCACAAGCTCCGCTGATGGCTCCAGCCTTGCACAACTAGTGCAAGCCGACCCATTTTCTTCTTTTTTTGTCCGCAATGAAGCTGCTACTTAGCGTCTAGCGCATGAAAGGCTTGAAAGCCACACCGATACTATGGCAGTCACGAGTTTAACAGCAGCCTTCTCAGAATCAACGAGCTTGAATCAACCAGTTTCATTGACAGTTGCCCACGTCAAGGATCGGGTCCGCCCCCCGCGTTTGATCTTGTCGAGGAGCAGTGCTCACGCCGCAACGCCAGCGAGCGGCACGATTCAGTAAGATTTCTCGCCGCAAATATCCCCAGAGGAGCTCGCTTCATGGCGGCAACGCGGCTTTGAATGATACGTTGTAAGCGCGTTGAAATTGAATCCGTGACATCGTAACCACGTGATGAAATAACCATTAGATAAGGGCTGGCATCTGGCCTCAATTGTTGGAACGACATATCTAGTAGTGCCTGTGCACGTGTTATCCCTTCGTCTTGTCCCGTCTTGATAAATCTGCGCTAAACACTTCAAAACCATTCAGCTATGAGCAGAATCGCACAGGCTATGCACACACGCACGAATACCTAACGGTTATTCAAGAAGTTGGCTTTCGCTTTCGAGTCACCCTAGGTGAATGTATAAGGAACTCTGCAAGTTTTTTTTTTTCCGGGTAGTCTCCGGCACGTGCCAAGGATGGACGAGCAGACGTGGTTGGCCGCGGTGCGTGCGCTGCCTCTTTAGCACGCCTACAGTGCTCGAGTAGGTAGGTTATCGCAATGTTTCTGATTAAGATTCGTTTAAAGTACAAGCAATGCGATGCGTGTGTGCATAGTATTTTTCATTTGCTCACTTCTGTATGTGCTGTTCGTCGCCGTAGCTGCTCGGTGAACTAAGTTGACGTGAAGTGACGTGAGGAGACTTTTAACGCGATAGCGTTAAAGAGCTCGTTTCGCAGAAATTCCGGTGTCGGCGTCGTTGGTTCTGAGCGAAGAATTATCTCTTGTCCGTGATCAAAAACTCAAGAAAGTTGCAAATAAAATAAGTAATACAAATGTTGTGTCCGAGTGAGAATCGAACCCACGCCGTCTGCGTGGCAAGCAGGTGTTCTACCACACAGCCACGCCTCTTTTTTTTTCTTTATTGCCTTGCAAATCAAGACTATTTACATACTCACAAAAAAAAGGGTACATAATTGCACTTTGTAATTGTATAGCCCACAGCCACGCCTCTGCTTGACACCGCACTGAAAGTAACTTTCATGCTTCACAAACATACGCGTCCTCTATACAGGTGTCACGCTACGAGATGCGATATCGCGGCCATGCACGGTGCATTATGAGAACGTGGCGGACTCAAAGGGGTACTCACACCATTTATCGAAGGTGAGTTTACTCCGTCATGCAAATCTTATGTACACATAGAGTGCCTTGAGCAATTGTGAAGCTCAGCAAATGCTGATTAGGTATTTTATTTTGATATTACGGTCAATCTTTGCATGGCGCACTTACCGACATGGACACTATAGCTTGACGTCAGGCTACAGTACTAATTCTGGTGACTTCACGCAGCAGTCTGGCTAGTTGTGATGACATCAGGTACCAAAACTTCCAAAATGACCACTTGTGCGTTACCAAAACAGTCGAAATTGCCACATGTGCGGCACCAACGGAGCCCCGGTGCGGAGCGGTCGTGGAAACGGCACGATATCTTGCGCGAGCACGTGACGAGAAGCCCATGCCGCGTTGTGCTACTCCCTACCATGCTACTAACGTCACGGCGCGCCCGCGAGCACCCGCCTCCCAACCGAACTTTTCCGCTGCGTGCGTGAGGGGGCGCTGCCACCTCGGCTCGAATAGAGTTCCTGTATATGCTACCTTTAGGTAGCAGAGTTGCGCCTCTGATAGAACTCGCCGCTCGCGCCACCATTCGCCCAGCGCGCTCACGTGCGCAAAAAACATCCGTTTTAGGGAAAGCCAACTTCACGGCCGCGCGCGTGCTGGCGATCGCCGCGCCACCACCGCTGTATCAAGCCAAATCAAGCCGTCCGGCGAAGCGCAAGACGGTCCAGCTGAGTTCAGATTGTTTGTCGTTGTTGTGGTGGTGTCTTCTGCTGTCCGTTTTTGCGAACGTCTGCGCGGCGCAGCGCCCTGACTCAGTGTTGCGAAGTTGCGACAATGACAGGATGCTGCGCTCCCCACTGCACGAACCGACAAGAGCACGGAAAGGCCTTCTTCTCGATTCCTGTGGCAAGTCTGTCTCCGTCGTCCGTCGCCGTCTCAAGTGGCTGCTGCGCATGAGACGTCAGAAGCCGGCGATAACGAACAGGATATATATCGCTTCTCTCTCACTGGTCAAACGTTGATTAAAAATCGAACGGGACAAAACGGTAAAAATATGCGCGAGTGACTGCGTGAAGGAGGCGATGTGTGTGAATATGATCCTTACAGGTCTATCAAAACAGCATGATTCATTCCGAGCACTGTGCAGCATGAAAGTTTGAAGCATGACCGAGTGTTTATTATATGCCACACCTACCTAGACGTACGCGAAATTCTCGTTAGCTTGCGCTATTCGTAAAATACAGTGATAATTTTAGCACTTGTTTTCTCAGCTATTCACTTAATCTTTTGAAGCGCTGCATCAAAAACTACGTGAAACGAATAATTAGGCTGAATTTAATTGGTCCAGAATCGTGATCCGTCGCACTTTTTCTAATTGCCATTTAAAACAAAAATATTACTTATGATAGTGTTCCATCTCCACCTGTTCCATCTCAAATTATTGTTTCTCCGAGCTTTCCATTCTTTTTTTTTTTCTTCGAATCGAAAGTCATTGCGCCAGCGACGCGTTATGAACGAACGAGAAGGTGCACGGAGCCGCTGGGCCGACAGGACAGCAGCAACAACAGCAGCCGCGTCGGCTCCTACATTCCAGAGAGGTGGCTTTCCTGCTTAGCGTGGATGCCACGGCGGGCAAGATGGCGGACCTATGCGCAACTCTGCTACCTAAAGGTAGCATATACAGTAACTCTAGGCTCGAAACGGCACCATATGGAGGTACAAGAGAAAGCATCGGTAGCAAAGGGAAAGAGGAATTCTGCAATTATGAAGCACAGAGCTTTATGGGGGTACAATAGGTACGAGGTGCTTCGAGGGCCGTGGAAGGGTGTGATGGTCCCGGGGCTTACATTTGGGAACTCAGTGGTGTGCATGAAATCAGAGGTACAATCAGGAATGGATGTAAATCAAAGGACGGTGGGCCGCCTCGCGTTGGGCGCTCACGGGAAGACGACAAATGAGGCTGTAAATGGTGATATGGGATGGACAGGCTTTGAAGTGCGGGAAGCTCAGAGCAAAATGAGATTCGAAGAGAGGCTGAGGAAAATGAAGAAGAGTAGATGGGCAGAGAAGGTTTTCAGATATTTGTATAGAAAAAGCGTTGACACGCAGTGGAGAAAAAGAACTAGGAGGCTCACCAGTAAATATACGGCTAGCAGTGCGGGCGATATGGCAACAAGGAGCATTAAGCGGAAGGTCAGAGAGGCGGAGAGGACTTATTGGATGGCAGCGATGGAAAAGAAGCCGGCTCTGAGTAACTACCGAAAGGGAAAAAACGAAATAAGGAGGGAAAGGTTTTATGATAATTCAAGGGGAAGCGCTTTACTGTTTGAAGCAAGGTCGGGCTGCCTTAGAACGCGTAGTTACAAAGCGAGATTCAGTAACGAAGAAGAACAATGTACATGCTACGGCGGAACTAAGGAAACGATGGAACATGTACTGATTGAATGTGGTGATATTCACCCAGGTATACGTGTGGGCACGAGTCTACATGAAGCCTTGGGTTTTAGGGACAACAATGGAAAGCTGAACACGTCCGCGATAGAAATAAGTAAGAGACGGTTAGAGTATTGGTGGCAGAAAAGTAGAGATAAAGAACAAAAATAAATAATGGGGGAAAAATAAGGTCATTCTGCCTTAAGAGGCAGCGAGATAGACCGTGAATTTATATTTTTTTGGTATAATAACATAGATTTAATCAATGTAGATAAGGTATTAGGCCAACATAAAACAAGGAAGCTTTTCCTTTTTTTTTTTTTCTTCGAGCCAGGTAGCAGACATGTCACCGCCCCGTTACAAAGGGGACGCTCATAGCATCCATCCATCCGAAACGGCACGCACTTTTCTTTTAAAAGCTGTGACTTCAGTCAAAAGCAATTTTGCAGAAACCTTTATCGGAGGAATGCAGACCCACGCAGCGCTGTATGCAGAAAGATCCCGCCGGCTGAACTTTCAGCCAAGCAGCGCCTGCTCCGATGATGGGGCGTGTGGGTGTGGCACTCGCAGTGACGTCACACTGTTTGCAAACAAGAAGAGGCGTATTGGTACTTACTGCCTTAGTTCATCGCTGAGAAAATCTTTTGTCTGCGTAAGATAGAGCACAGCTTCCGCAAGAAAATGAGTCACCTGCTCAGCTCGGGTTACCGTGACAGTGTGCTAGTTGCAGGGGGTGGCACGTAACTGTTAAAGAAGTTAAAAGAGGACAAACACTATGAACACACATAATAAAAGGCAAACAGAAAAGATTGTGGTCATGCCGTATGTGCATACTGTTTCGCACAATCTAAAGAAGGTTGGTCGAAAGCACGGTATTGACGTCATGCTCACAGCCCCCTGCAAACAGGCTAAGCTGCACACCATGGTTAAAAATTATGGGAAAGGTAAAGTGAAAAAAAATGCACAAAAAAACATGCTATGAATTTGGTTGCGTGTACCTATGAGGTGCTGTACAGAATTCCGTTGAGCTGCGGAAAAGTGTACATTGGTCAGAGGGGCAGATATCTAAATGACAGACTCAGGGAGCATGCAGCGTCACTGAAGGCTCTCGGAGGTGGCACTTTACCGTCGTGGTCTGCAAGTACCTAGTTTAGACGGGGACGCCGACGGTAGTTGCTCGATGTGTACAGTAACTTGATTACAAAGTTTGATACAAGTGTTATGAACTGTTACGACCGTCCCCAGCATTGAGGTTCTTTCAACGTTTGCGAACCCGTCAAGGAGATCGTCGACGCATTCCAGGGGTAGCATGCACTTGAGACGACCTCGCAGGCAAGCGAGAACAAAGGTCAACGGACCGGTCTTGCGCGCAGAGGACCGAGTAGTCGTCGACCCCTCCCCATCTCCCCATTCAGGCTCTTCCCCCTCGCCGGGAGAATTCTGGAATCTGCGTGTGCAAGGTCTTGGTGCTGTGAGCTCGTGACCATATTTGGGCATCGTTTGAGGTTTTGTGACCATATTTGGGCATCGTGTTAGTTTGTGCCCTCTCCATGTGCGGTGTCTTTCCCCTCCCTCGTGGGCAAGGCGCCGAGACGACCGTATTGGCTGAAGACGCGGACAATGTGCCCAGGGTTGGCAACGCGGCGCTATAAAAGGCCGAAGACGTTCTGTATGTGTCCCTTCCCTTGTACCTTGTTACTTGCCTCTGGTCACTTGTCGCTTGTCGCTTGATCACTTGATCATTTTACCATGTAAATAAATCTCTGTCGTTTTTCGTACGAGCGCCTCTTCTCTCGGAATTGGCGGGACGAAGGGTCCGATGACGGGGGCCAGCTACCAATGATGAGACCCGCAGGACCCGGAGTCCCAACAGAACTAAAACGGCTGCCGATCAAGGCAGTTCGTTATTACTGCATGCAGTTACTGTATTGTATAAGTCGGCAGTGCTAAAATATCTTTTTGACAGACCAACGGCATTCACCGACTACCATGGGCGATGTATTCGGAAAATACTTTGTAATTACAACAAGTCCTCCACTATGGTCTTAGTGCGCAATGGAGACCCAGAATTCTGGGGAACCGTGTAAAGCCGACAAGGAAAGTCAACATGGTCTCCAACACAACTAAAGTGATGAAAGACCTGCTGCACCAACTACGCATGCGTCTGGGTTATGAAGGAGCAACACATATGCATGGTGATAAACACAACTGTATTCACGCATATGAACACACGCCAGAAGTTCTGAAAGAATTAGGCCATTAACTATTACCCAAACATCTGTAGATACCATAGCCAACATCTAAAACGATCCCACAGCCACCGTATTACTCAAGAAAAGCAGGAGAAACCTAATCGAGAATGAGGTGAGGCGGAGAGTTACAATCTCTTCAATGTTGTTCACGACTCGTTCAGAATATTTATTTAAGAATCTAGAATGGCAAAAAAAATAGGAATAAGGATCAACGGAGAATATCTCAGCTACTAGCGTTCTGCGTGCGATATCGCGCTTTTCAGCAAAGACGCTGTCTAACCACAACAAATATTGGAAACGTAAACGAAGGACGCGTTAAAGTAGGATTAAAGATGGACACGAAGAGAACAAAGATAATGTTAGGCGCCCAGCGAAAAAGCGAGATTAAGAGCGGCAACCAGACTAGAAGAGTATGTATGCGTGCAGGCTGATTACTAACAGACGAGTCCCCCCGATGTTTATTAAATTCACCAAAGAATAAGGTTGGGTTGGTTTGCAAATGTTAGGCGTTCGCAAGACATGACTGGCGATTAAATTTGTAACAGATAGGAATCGTGCATGAAAACCTCTCACGTGTGCCCGTTGGGTTGGTAAAAATACGAGGGAATAAAAGATGTAAGCGCACCATAGCAACAGAAAGCACAAAAAAGAATGGTCAAATACAAATGCGTGGTCAGAAGAGAACGAAAATTTGATGAGACGCAAGAGCAGTGAACACGTGCCCTAATATGAGGCGAGCGAGACGAATATGGAAGCACGGGGCCACTGGTTGCTCGCTGTGGTAATATCTGCCGAAATTAGTGCCGGAATGCTGCCATGCATCCGTCACGCAAATGACTTTGACTTTCCGCCACACATGTCCACACACCGACACTTCTTGAAGAATTCTGTTGACTGGAGGAAAAAGCCTGCTCCCGCAACAACGATTACCCCTCCATCGGGATGGCTACCCTACCCTGCCTGATCAAGCGAGTTTCGCGACAATGATGCTGAAAGAGAAGATGAGGGGGGGGGGGAGTTATACAGGTTGAAGAGAACGAAAAAAAAAAATTGGCCGCGTATCTGCGTGCTTCGCTGCAAATGCCGTCGAAAGACGATAGAGTAGCGCTGCGTTAGAGTTACTGTATATGCTACCTTTGGGTAGCAGAGTTGCGCATACGTCTGGCTAGCAACCATGGCTATGTCGCGAAGACTCACTCCGTTTTTGCAGGCGACATGCCTATCGGGTCACCGGTCGACATGTTTGGCGTGTCGAAGACCGGTGATTTACTTTAATGTGAATGACTAGTGTCAATCCAGTTCGCTGCAACGGCGCCATCGAGAAATACAAAACTTGGCCCCAGCGACAGCTTCTCCGCAATGCATGGTTGCTAGCGGCCGTTTGGAAGACAGATGCGCAACTCTCCTACCTAAAGGTAGCATATGCAGTATCTACTCTGCGTGAGATATGGGCGCCATCTGGCAATACGTCGGGAAACGAGCTTGTGCAGAGGGCACGGAGGAGGAAAGTTCTTTTCTTCCTCCGTGGCAGAAGGCTTTCGTCGGCGCGTCGCATTTTCAGCGCAGCTTAAGAAACTAGGGTCTTTAGAATTGCGTATCTATGTATTTTCTACTAAAGGAACACACCACCTAATACTTACCTAGTGATGTTGCGCCTCAGATATGCATAATATTTACTTTTTGATCGACAACGTTCACAAGTATGAACAGCCGTACCAGTCCAAGCTGGGTGGGCGGTAAGCGAGTGGTTCAACTTTGGCCTGGTGCAGGGTTACCAGATTGGGCAATTAATAGCCAAATTGGGCTACTTTTTGTTCCAGTTGGCGTCGAATTTTTATCTTTGGCTATGTGGCTATTTTTGGGCTACATTGCTATCGACTAGCCAAGAATTCCAAAAAGCTACAAAATGTAGATAACTTGAGTATCGAGGACCCCAAACGGCTTATGCACGCACGCTCTTGCGTTTGTTTATACCTCCAGCCTTGCAAGTGCCGGGGACCCCCAGCAGCTGTACCCACGGAGAATACAAAGGAAAGCAGGAGAGTGCGTTCGCGATCGTCTGGGGGTCCCCGAGACCAAAAATCTCTAGTATGCACCTTCTCAACGAAGGCCCCCTGGCCGCCACCATAAGCCCCCTTGGGCTGTTGTTAACATGCGTGACCCCCCAAAAATGCAGTACCGAGGCGCGACGTCAGCTTTTGTACTCCCGTGCAGAAGCCAAGAAAGGTGGTGATCGTTCTCTCTGTTAAAAAGCTCTATACAGAGAACGCCGCCATCAAAGCATTCCAGTGTGTTGAACGATCTCAGCACCTATAAAAAATTAGAGACGTAGCCCAAGAAAGGGCTTCACGTGTCGTCAGTTTGAAACCGTGTTGATGGCTCATGTTTTCTCTACATTTTCTTGACTTCTAAAATGCCGAGCAAGCACCCCCCCCTTTCCCCCCCCCCCCACACAGTGAAAGATAATAAGAAAGATGTGGAAGGGGCCCTCTTGCTCAGTCCCAGACCAAAATCCAAGATAACAGTTGAAGCGCCTCTAAGTAGAATGAACACCCGTGTTTCTTATGAAATGCTTTGTTGAACACGCATGCATTTACAGTTTTTACTGAATCGGAGGCTGTCCGTGTTGTGACTCTTGTCATAACACATTTCACGTGTTATGACAAGAGTGGAAAGACGTTCTTCAAATACCCCAACAATTTGCGACAACCCGGAATGCGACACCGAGACATCACACTGTACAAGTACTAAGAAATCGTGCACATATCTAAAGACTGAGGAACCGCTGCTGCAGGATTATATGTGGCGGAGAACAGGTTGAAAAAAAAAAAACGTCGAGAGGGCGGGAGGCGAGGGGGGGAGGGGGTGGCGCTTGGTCAGTCATTGGCGCATATTTTGAGGTCTCCCGAAAAGGGGAAGGGGGCACATGGTTGTGAAGCTAGCAGTTCGCGTGACACGTGGGGAGCGCCCATCCGAAGGTTGCAGGTAGTTGCAGGTTCAGTGACCGTGCCGGTGGCAGCTTGCCATTTCGCCTACTTTCGTCCACTTAAATTTATTTGCGTTTCGGGTCTGAGGTTCTGAGAGGCCGAACGGAACCCCCCACCCCGCTTTCTTAGATACACCACTGAATGCGGGGCTTGTTTTTGTTGCAGTGCCTTTGCAGTGCCTCGGCCAGTGATCATGTCTAAATTTTTCGTGCGCTTCTCCACTTTCATCTCTTTTGTTGTATTCTCTATTTCATTTGAGTTTTTGTATATCTCTACTTTTTGTAAACCCTACCTATTTCTCCTCTTTGTAAATATGCTTCGATATTTCATTGTGATTGCATTCATTTGTATGTTATCACGTGGCAATAAACTTTTTTCTAGATTCTGCAGCCATCGCTCAATCATTGTGGATTGAATAGCAAAAAAATATTACGCAATACAACGGATTCACGCATACATTTACTGATTTTGGCTGTTTTTGGGCTACTTCAAATTTTCGCGTTGGGCTATGTTTGGGCTACCTCGGAGTCCAATTTGGCGGTTTGAGGCTCGTACCATCTGGTAACTCTGCCTGGTGGCTGAATCGGGTGACAGACAGACAAACAGATAGACAGACAGACCAAAATTTCTGCGTTTAATTCCCTAAGAAAGACTATCGTCTTTAAAAATCCAATTATCCGTTGGCCGCACGGCTCAGCCTCCTACAATGGTGTGCGTTCCCCCCAGCATGTCGTCTTTGCAGTGTTGGCGGTAACGCGTTACAAGTAACGGCGTTACCGGTAACGCGTTACTTTTTTCGGTAACTTAGTAACGCACTCGTTACTATTTAGGAACTGTAACGGGTAATGTACTTACCTTAACATTTTTCGGTAACGTGAGGTGTCACGTTACTCGTTACTTTTTTTTTTCAATTATCCCGGAAGTTTTACACAAAATTCCCTCGTCTCACAGGCGCCACTATTGCAGAGCACGCCCCGACGTTCTATTGTCGCAGCGGCGTACTCATGCCAGCCCGCCAGGCGTTAAGAATAGACTGTTGGGCGAGTTGGTAATTCATGATGAACGAAAATAGCACATAAAAACGTAGGACGAGACGAAGAAAGTTACAGCGCATGCGTTTGTGCTGTAGCCTTCTTCGTCTCGTCCTACGTTTTTTCGCGCTATTTTTATTCATCAGGTACCATCCAATGCGTCCTTCGACTGCCTATTTAGTGTAAGTGTGGACGTGTTCCTTAAGAAGAGAGGCAATCTGTCCAATGACAGCTTTTAAATGCAGCTGTTGCTTTATTAAATGCGAAGCATTTCTTAGCGAACCTCTGGCACTTTGAGCGTTTCTATCTATCTATCTATCTATCTATCTATCTATCTATCTATCTATCTATCTATCTATCTATCTATCTATCTATCTATCTATCTATCTATCTATCTATCTATCTATCTATCTAGCCGCCTACGTCTGGGCGCTCTCATGATCGTCTCCTTAACTTGGTATAGACCAAAATTTGCATGGGAGGATAAGAGGATTTGACGAATATGACTGCCGGGTCATGACATAAATAACGTTAAAATCCTGTCGCGTACGTCGTCGAACCCTTTCCACTAGACACGTGTGGCACATACCCGTTTACAACGGGCCGCGGTGTACGGGTATGCGCCACAGGTGATTGACAGTTGATGTCTACGCAGGAACGGCGAGAACAGACATTGGTAACTTAAATGCTAGAGAGTTAAGTAAAACCAACATCGGCAGCGTTGACACAACGAATGGAAATAATGAAAATTAGGATCCCAGCAGGAATCGAACCCAAGCAATCTGCGTGGCAATCAGGTATTCTTCCACTCCACGCCAGGTCTATCAATTGGTTTGGAAAAACAGCCTACGCAGGCGTAATATCAGTGCAACGTCAATTGTGGTTGTGGTGCTGGCTATCTAATTTTACAAGAAAGCAATAAACACTACATGATACTCCTACGATGTGTACTCCTACGATACGGGCGTCATATCAGATTGACGTCTGTAGTTCCAGTGTTGGCTCCGCTTATAGCAGTCTAATAAACATTACGTTTGTATTCCTATGATTCAGCAAGCTATATTGAAGCATTGCTCGACCCCAGAGGAATACATTAACGAAAGTTACATATGATATCCACATCACCACATCGTAAAGTGCACTTCGTCCACCAGAACGACGAAGTGTCCTCTTCATTCCTTAAGAGGCTGGGCGATGGCTTCATGCTGGCCGAGGATAATGTCAGATTGTAGACTAGGCTACGTAGGCCACATACGCCCAGGTAGTCTACGAATAGGACAAACACCATCCATTGATGTTGGTCTACGCAGCACTATCCAGGCCTACCAGCCTCGACCGCCCATGCCTCACTAACGTGGAAGGTGGCTTCAGGTTCCGACATGTCGCCGGCTCTGTCGACAGATAATTTGTCGAGGAAATGACTGAGGCATCCACGAATTCCAACAGCTCTACTATACCACATCCTTCAATACATATGGACCCCTCTTCACCACGGTCACGACCGGATTCTCTAACAAGTCATGACCAGCTGCTGGTGCTCACTGATCACGGTGATGATGCCCTTGTTCAAGAACTGTCAAGAACGTCTTGCACACATGCACATGGGTTCGTGAAACGCGCGTGCGTTCTCAGGACACGTATAAGCACTACATATCAGCTTACCGCTTCTGGTGTTGGTAATACCCACGTTGTCATTGGCAGCGTTACCCATCCTTTAACAACTGCTTATATAACTCATATGCAGCTCTTCAACATATATATGTGTGCGTATAAAATATATACAAATCTATAGCGTCATTTTGTAACGTGTCGCTCAGTAAAAAACGTTACGCCACAGTCACCTACCCACCGCATGCTTCGCATAACATCGACTCCCACGGTACGTGGGATCTGCCAAATTTTTTCTACAAGAAGCTGGTATGGTACCATAGCGATGGTTATCGATGGTAGCCATTTTGACGGTCCGCGCACTCGCCGCACGCGCAAAAAAACTCGCTGCACGCGCTGTGTCCGAGATCCACACGGCACCAATGACTAAAGACTTCCGGAACACCTCCTGCATGCCGACTCAGGACAGTACGGACGGCGTGTGCGAACGGACCTCCAAAATGGCGCGGCGATGGTGTTGCCGCCTTGCGGATCAAGGTTCAGTGCATACCCCCTATAGTTACTCAATTTTCGAGCGAACGAGGCTGACCTTGAGACAGGTTCTCTGCGCTGGGGGCCCCAGCATGGCGGCCACCGCGACTTTTATCTCATTAGAGTGTGTCGGTGCAGAGGAGGACACCCAGGTGTTCGGTCCCGCGTTCTTTTGTGCTCTCCCCGCTTTCTTTGCAAGCTATGTATACAGATTTTTAAAGGGGGGAAATGCATATGTGTGCAAATCTTTTTTACCCAAAACTAAGCCGTTTAAGCACTTCTTTGTGACTATTTTATCATCTGTCTTCTTAGTAGAAGCGCACAGTCAGAATTGACCGATTTCAAAAATCATACTGCGCATGCGCCAAACCATCGCGACGCGAGTCCCCCTTGCGGCGAATCGACCCAACTAGTCTCGGTTGGAAAGCAAAGCAGATGCTGCGGTAGTGACGGCAGCGTGCGCAGTTTCTCTGCGGGTATACTGTACGCTGTACGCGTGATTTTTCCAAGCATGCCTGCAAACTGTGTTGCTTTCGGGTGCACACAATACTATTACGGAAAAGGAAACTCTAGCTTCTTCCGTTTTCCATCGGCGAAAGTGAGTGCGAATAGAAGGGCTCTGTGTGAATAGAAGGCCGTCGTGCCGACGTGAAGATGGTTTGTTACGTCGGCTGTAATCCGTCACTCACATTCTGCGCGCTAGCGTAAGCGCCGGCGCGGCACGTTTTTCAGGCGCTTCCCCCGGATTGTTAAGACAGTGGGAGTCGATGTTGCACACTTCTCTTTATGTTTTGGTGCATGCGATTTTTTCATCGGGTAGTGGCCCGAGTTGCACAGGGTCACATTGATATAATTTTATACCCGTCATTGGGGAGGGGGGGGTTATGAAGCCGAACGGCCGAACTGCGCACTGTGTTTCGTTATACCAGAAACGTGTCATTGCTCTACTTTGATATCCAACATTGCGGTTTATTAGCGTTACCGCTGATACACCTTAACATGACTGTATAGTTGAAATGAATGGATTTAAATGAAATGATTATTTCTACATTAATATACAAGGACAGCAAACATTTGCCCCACCTTAGGCAAAGGCTAGTCGAAGGTCCAGTGAATGAGCGTGTCAGGTAAATGCCAGTACAGCAAGGAATAAAGAGCAAAAGTAATTGTTGAATGCAATGAAACTGTTTTATTGTGAAACAGCACAGACTTTATTCGAATACAAAGAACTTGTTCGCACAAATAAACAATTTCTAAATGTATCCAAACATTGTTGCTTGGCTGCACTGGCAATAAGCGCCGATGATGTCACCCGTTGTTTTCTCGTACTACGCCGTGACCTCGTACACGCTGCCCGTCTTCATAGATGGCTTACAAGTTCCTCTTAGAAGTACAACCTCTGGATCGGCGGTAGTCGTATTGAGCATTTGATTGGCCACGTAACCTTCATCGTGTAGCGCCCAACCACGATGCGCCTGGCGAACGGTGGATGTGTGAGAGTCCAAGTATTCCCATACGCCGTCGCAGCTCACGGGGCACTTGGAGAAATTTCGCGTCCATCCCGCGTTTGCAAACGGGATGGGCACATTATTCTCTTCAATCATAATAGATTTCAGCGGAAATCCGATACAACTGAGGCGACGCACAGCGCAAATTGCGAAGCTACACAGAGCACAGGCCACTCGAGCTGCACGCCAGCGTAAGCCTTGTTTTCCAGCCGAGCGTAGTTCCTAGGTTTTCCCTGTAGGCGGCGCTCACAATTTTGAAATCGGTCAATTACTGTAAATTTGTTGAGAGTTGTGTTTCCTGTAAGGAGAGCGTTGATAAAATCTAATTTTGTGTATGACGTCACACTGAGAAAAGGGATTTACCATGTGCCACAGAGTTAGCAGTCATCACATGTAACTGTACAGGCGACATTATAGATCACGACATTAGGTGCAACCCTTCCCGCCCCCCTGGCAACGCCAAGCACTGGCGTTGCCAGGGGGGGGGAGGGTTGCACCCCCTCCCCCCTCCGAATTTGGAGGGAGGGGGATGGGGGTTGAACACCCCTCCCCCTAAATATTTCAATTTTCCATGTGTACACAGGCACACATACAAAGGCACGCACAACCATGCATAAAGTATGGCGCAACGCCCCCCGCCCCACCTCCGAAAAAATTTCTGGCTACCCTACTGTTGCCGTGGTGCGACACATTTGTGCAACCTATTCTCGTTAAATCGGTACTTCGCGCAAAAATTGTCGTTTGTGATAAAAGTATTGTGTGAATTATGAATATCAGCTTTGCAAAACTGTTATTTGGCATTCCTACAGTGGAAATGCGGTGAATAAAATTTCTGACCATAGAGTAACGGCAGAAGTAATGTCCGTTACTTTTTTAGGGTAACTGCAACGGTAACGAGTTACCTTTTTTAAGAGGTATTATTTTAAGAGCTATTATCGGTTCCTATACTGTACCCTGACGTCACAACACGGCATGAGCTTCTGGTCACGTGCTCGCACAATATATAGTGACGTTTCCACGGCTGCTCCACACCGTGGCTCCGGTGGTACCGGTGGTGACGCATAAGCCGCCATCTTGGCAGGTTTGGTACCTAACGTCATCATAACTAGCCAGACTGCTGCGTGAAGTCACCAGAATTTGTACTGTAGCCTGACGTCAAGCTAGTGTCGATGTCAATAGGTGCCCACCGATTAATTGACTTCACGTTGGGGTTGTGCGGATTTCGTTTGCAATTAGAGCACGTATGGCGCACGTACGTTAACAAATGCAGAAGAACTAACACCACTGCAATCGCCGTCGTGAATGGTGACGTCATTCTGGTCGTCTGCCAGTTGCGCTCATTGGAGCTACGGTTTTGGTTTCGCCAGTGAATTTGGTTGAATTTCATTGCTCCGCAATAATTGCCAGAGGCCGATTTCTCAAGATGTCAAAGCGGCAATGGCCTTTTCGGCGGAAGGACGGCAATTCTCCTCTTTGACTCGGCCGCGTCTCTCCGCTAATTAAAGTTAATTTATTTTGTTTAATTGTGCGTAATTGGTGTGCCTAGTCATTTCAAGATGTCTCCCACCACACAAAAAACATGGCTGATCCCTCCGTCATAGGAATCGGTATAACACGAAAGTGAAACGTGTCTTCACAGAAGTAGTGCTTATTGTGTAATGATATATGAGAGCTTGTACAACGTCTATTCGTGTTTGGCAGCTATACACCAGAGCACGCCTGTCTCGCACCCAGGCTGCTGGCGAGCCGAGCGGATACTCTCGCACCCAGACGCCGGGCTGACCGGGGCCCAAGGCGCGCGCGGGCTGCACCAAGTAAACAGGGCAAGCTGCAGTTCTGAGTCTTTAAAGTGCGAAAAAGTACCCGTTCACGCCGCTTCAGCGTATAAGAGCTCGTCTGGGCACTACTGCGTTGTCCTTGGATGTCAAAACAAGCAGCGCAACAAGAGGATATTAGCGTTGTCTGCGACGATTACGACGCGCCACGGAAATAGTGCCGGTGCGGTGTTTTCAGCTTCGCCGCGAGTGGATAACTGTGATTCAAGCAGAAAATCTAGGAGCCGAGTGAAAATGCGCGAGTAAGTACACTAACTGCATGTATTCTGCAGTGTGATGCCCACCTATTTCATTTTGCGAATGTAATTTGCGTGACACGCAGCTGGGTTGAAGGCAGGCGCGAGCTCTGTGTGGGGGTGCACTTCATACCTTTGAGCCAGGGGCGTAGCCAAGGGGGGGTTGGGGGGGTTCAAACCTCCCCGAAATTTTTCAGTTTTGCTTGCGTATATATACACGCACACATACAAACGCACGCACGAACATACATAAAGTATGGTTGAACCCCCCCCCCCCCCCCCCGAAAAAAATTTCTGGCTACGCCCCTGCTTTGAGCGTTTCCTTTGACGAAAATCTAGTGCAAGGTAGTGCTTTCAAGCACAAGCAATCAGCATGCTTTGCCACTTTCAACGTAATATTAAGCTTTAGTGCTTTTGGTGGCATCCAGGCCTTCGAGATTTCGTCTTCAAAAGGTAATAAAGGCACGGTGCTCCTCAACAGCTGGCCAGAATTTCGTGTTTTCATGTCAGTGTTTGATGTCCCCAAATTTATTTGGACACGAGGCACCCAGCTGTACATAATACATATATTGGCACGTAAGTAAACAGTACTCGCGCCAGTGTCCTTTACGTAGCAGGCGTTGCTAACCGGCTTAACTAAGAGTAGCACAGTTTCGCTTGTAAAGCACCATCGTTAGAAGAATAAAATCGCGCAGGTAGCTTCCAAAAGGGATCGGTGAACGATACTGCTAGTTATACTCTCTGATAGCACGCTTTTGTGAGCAAGACGCATTATTGTAAGAGCGCTCGTGAAACAAAAATTACGTTCCGCGAAGCTACCCGTAAAGCGTTCTCTAATTATTACGCGATGCATGCTGAAATGATGAGCTTTCACAAAACTTTGTGCACAACTTGTAATATGGGGCAACAAAACATCGTTTCACTCTTTCGCGAGCTGCACTGCAATTACGATTCGCGCGTACTACTGCAAGAACGTTTTTTTACAAATGTAACAGCGTACGTATCTGACGAGGTTGCTTCCGCAGCCGACTCAGCACGTACTGTATACATTGTGGACTTGCATGAGCAAGATGTTCTTGATGTTCCAATAAAATCAGCGAAAATGTCCAGGCTAGAAAACATGCTAAACACGCTCTCCGACGGGCTGGGTTTAGGGAGTTTCACGTTTGCTCTGTGTAGCGTCTGCTGGCGTGGCAGCCCGCGCATGTTGTTTCGTCGCGTGTGCGATAGATGGCGCGACGCGCGATGCAAATATGGCGATGCGCATGGAATTCGCTGTGTTCTGGTCTATAGCACCGTTTGACGTGGATGCACCCATGTTGACAGCATGTCTCTATCGCGACGACTAACGCCCATGATCATGATTAAACCGTTGTGGTAGCTGACGGTGTGAACGTATATTTGGACACAGCGAATCGTGAATCCCGCGTAAGGATGATATCAACAAGCTCATAATCAACACTGGTACCCGGTATGCACTTCTTCAAAGGTGTGCGCTTTCTAGTAACCGGTAGCCGACGCCTGTGCTCATGCATACATAACACACACTGCGCTTCAGCAACACGGGAGGTAGAGGTTCGTAGCCTGAGCCGCAAACGCGTGCGTCCCGCTGGCCTCTGTCTCGCAGGCGCTGCTCTCGCTCCATCAAGGCACGACGACATTCGCCCGTCGAAATCGCGTCCTTTCTGCAACGCATATTGCAGCAGTTTTGTTAGTCGGTGCTCTCGCAATTGAAGCAGTCGGCGGCGGAGAAATCCCGTTGGTGCACGTGGAAGCTGCACTACTCCGATGAGCCGACGCACGCTAACACGAAGCCAAAGGCAAAGAACGTAACCAGGCCCCGGAAAGTCTCAAGTTCTAGCGATCGCCGCAGAGGGCGAAAAAATCGACCGCGGCGAGTTCCATCGATATGCGCGCAGAGTGGAGCTACTGACTCCTCTTTTAGCGGTCGGCTATCTTAGTTTGCATTTTCCCTGCTAGGGGCGCTAAACCACCCAAATTTTCAACTTTAAGAAATTGTTTTGCGCAAGCCAATGAATCATTCAAACATGTTATTTTGCTTTGGATAGCTAGAGAGTTACTTATGTTTAGACTTAATATGTATAGCTGCTTTTTAATTGAAGTGTCAACGTTTTAAGACTTCAGTGATGGACCAAAATCCAATTTGTATCAATCTTTTCCGTGGCCGTTGGCGTTCAAATTGTTCGGCGGCAACGTAAATGCGGAAGCACCTTTCGCTTCAGTTCGCAGACGCCCTTTTATCTTTACAGCAATAGTAGCTGACTCAGTTTACCGGCGAATTTAGGAATGCCGCAGCGATCGAGATCGAGGGGTACGTTTGACGCTTTCATGGAGTCGATCTGTTGATTCCGCACCGCAAACAGGTAAGCCGGAGCGTCAGTTATGCTCTTGTTCAATGGTCCGTCGTCGTTTCTTTGACATTTGTTACATCATTAATGTATTACTATAATGACGAATACATAAACCACATATTGTTCAGTGTCAGCTTTGCATTGCCGTGTAACTTGCACACGCGACACGTCTGGTTTGTGATTTCGGTGTACTGTACCTAAAGGGATTGCGCGTGATTTTTCAATAGGACGCCTAGGCAATTTGAAGTGGCTATGCGTGCAGCGTTTCTAATAATCGAGCACAAGTTTTTTAAAAGAGATTTTATATCCGCGAGGGGCGCGAACAGCGGTGATTATTGAACGTAATGGTAATCGCATTAGGTGAAAGAGAACATTTAAGTGCTTTGGGGTTCTTCATGAATGATTAGATTGTGTGAAACATTTAGATTATTATCAGCAGTCCTTAAAGTCAAGGGAGCTTAAAGTTAATGCGGTCTCTAGGGGTCTCATACCCCTCCACCGATATTGAGACCTAAGACCCATCTCGCCAGAATGTAGGGGTGTGTGTGTGTTGGGACTGTCGAGATTGTTCAGAAACTCTTATCATTTTCCTTGGTTTCACGATTACTATAAAATCTAAATTTTTAACGAATTTTGCCTGATGAGTATTTTGTACCTTCCACCCTGTAACGGCAGTGGTTTCGCGAATAATATTTCTTAGGTCACAAGTGTCGAAGCTTCGTTTCGCTGCTTCCATAGATGGTAATTTTCATTGTTTACTTGATTGAAAATGTGTATTTCATCTGATGTGCTTTTTTCTAAAGCTGATATAGAATTAATGTAATGATGTGTACTTTCAGAATACCAAGATTTCCCCGACTTCTCTCCAGAACTCTCAGCATCAAGGTGTGAGACCAGTAAGTGGGAGCTTTCCAAAAATAAAGCACAATGCCACTGCTCCTGCTTAAATTTATATAGTGATATACAGCATTCTTTTCCAGTGCCCCTCAATATCTCTCCACCAATACAAGAGCCAGCATCCTAGGGGGCACAGGAGCCATTGCCAACAGCACCAACTACACAGAGTAGGTATTGTTCCTCTTATTAAAGCAAGATTAATGCAAGATTACATAGTAATTCCAGTAAGTGTGTCTTCATTCTACAAAACAAAAGGAATTATTCCCACATGCGTCCCCAATATATAAATATTGGCACTACAACTGGTTAATGATACAGCTCATTACATTAAGTAGATGCTTTCATTAAATAAATGCACTTTTGTTTTAATGTTTTACTATCTGCCACTGGGTGTGTGCCTACATTTGGCCAGTCATATACGTGGCTGTGTGACAAAAATACATTTTGCCTGTGTTTATTTTGTTCTCATAACATGCAAAAATACCAAATTAGCCTTTTACACTAGCCTGACCTGGTATTTCAATTTGGGCATAGCTTGCAAATTTTGTAAAGGATGCACACAAAATTCCAGGTAATAATACGTTGCATTAAAATACAAATGTACGTGTTTCTAGTGTACCAAACTTAGCAAACCATTTAACCAAGGTGTAAGTTTTAAAGCCTCTTGCTTAGACTTAACATTAGTGATGTGGCTTTTGATTTTCCAGGAACCCCAAGAGCCAGGACCAGGACTCGGAAAGTGCTCACTCCACGTGATATGAAGAGGCTTCAGCACTACTGCGATGAGAACTCCCACCTCCATCAAATTGTTGCAAGACTTAAAAAGTCCAAGAAACCAATTGCATCTCATGCGCAGCTTCTTCTTGAAGCAGGCAGGTACCTAAAGAAGGACTTTTTGGAAATTCTAAGAGTGCAAATGCATCTGCAACCACTGAAAAAACATGGGAGACGATGGCTGATGCAACTTAGACAGTTTGCCCTCAGTCTTTACAAGCCCTGAGGCATATAAATATCTATCAAAGGTACTAAGTAGGGGTGTGCGAATAGTGAAATTTCATCTCGAATCGAATAGTGCCGCATAGTGGCCGAAAATATCGAATAGTATCGAAGCGTGCACTGTCAGTAACGGCAAGAGAAAGGAAAAATCAAGAAAGCTACGGCGTGGTGACGTTTCTTACGTGCTTGTTCGGGAGTTTCTTTTTTTTTTTTCTTCAGGTTTTGTGGGCGCGCAACCATGTTGATAGAAGAGCTGCCATTCCAGTTAGCCGTGCCACTCTTAACCTCTTGGGCAACAGAGGGTGGTGGTACGGTAGCTAGTTTTTTTTTTTTCGTATAATTGTATAATACGGCTCATCTGGCAACGGTCACGTTATTGTGCTCCATGGCCATGCTCTGGGCCCAAAAATCTTCAGGCGCCCGTTCACAGCAGCGTTTTGTTTGAGCACCGGAATGATGGGAGTTTCTGAACGAGTGGTGCAGTACGGCAGTGGTGAATGTGCAGCGTGGTCAAATCTTTACATGTGAAGCCAATCCTCAAGGGTTTCACATGCCAAATTCGGGACGTTCTACGGCACTTGCGGCATACGCGACCGAACTATTCAAAAGTCCGTACCTTCGTTTCGGTAGTGAAGTTGAGAAGGGCTTGCCACTTTTCTTGTCTTTCTTTTTTTTTGCGTGCTGAAATAACATAACCTCCTCTAAAGTAAACACGCGCTCATTTTCGAACCAGGAAATCGGTGAAAGTTTTAACAAAGGCCTATTGTAACGACGTTAGCGTTAGTTTTAGCCACCCCACCTTCACCAAGTTGCACCAGTGGCCTTTGTCGCGTTTTAGATATTCGTACTGTCGAATTATTCGAAAGTTTGAATACTAGCTATTCGAAAGTCGAATCGAATTATTCGATTAGTTAGTATTCGACTCGAATCCGAAACTCGAATATTCGCACACCCCTAGTACTGAGCCTTCCCACAGTAAAGTCCTGAAGGACGTGGCTGTCGGCCGTAAATATAAAGACAGGAGTTCTGCCTCAGATTCTCGAGTTATTCAAAGGAAAGGCAAAAAGAAATTGGGAAATTCAAGACAGAGCTTGCTGCCTAATTTTTGACAAAATTTCATTAAAAAGAAATCTGCAGTATGACCCTAAGAAAGACATCATACATGGATATGTTGATAATGCCAGAGAAAGAACAAATGGCACAGCGCACACTGCAGCAGTTGTGGTCTCTGGGATAGCGAAGAAATGGATACAGCCAGTAGCCTTTTTGAGAAGAGAGGGGACAGTTCACGCAGGGCCCCTTTTAATGTCATTGAAAAAGCTAATCATTGAGCTAAAGGCATGTGGCCTCTTCGTCAAAGCATTGGTTTGTGACCAGGGTAGCAGCAATTGCGTTATTGCAAGGACACTGGGTGTGAGCCCTGACAGGCCTTTCTTTATTGATGATAAATAGAAGATTTCCTTCATTTTTGACGTCCCCCACCTGTTGAAATGTATGAGGAATAATCTGAGTAAGCATGATATTCCTGTTGGTGATATTGTTGCTTCCTGGGGGCATATTAAGATTTGTATGAATCAACACATCACCTGAAACTAAAATGCCTACCTAAATTCACTGAGGGCACATCTATGAAAGTGCATTTGGTAACATGAAAGTAAAGTGGGTGCTCAGCAACAGTGTCTATCTGGCAACAGAAGCATTCATAGCATTTAATGTTCTCCACCAGAAGCCACAAGCACAGCTGAGTTTGTTGTGAAAATAGATCACTTGTTTGATTCATTTAACAATTCTTGTGTAAAGATCGCTGAGAGAAAAATGAGGTATACAATTAATACTTCTACAGGGCCCATTGAATTCTTGCATTCTTGGATTGCATGGATTAAATCTTGGAAATTCAAAGAGCCTAGGCAACCAAGAACCATTTAGGGCTGGCAGGTCACAATTAAAGCGGTTTGTATGCTGTGGGCAGAACTGCAGGAATCCTATAACTTCAAGTTTTTGCTCGCTCGTCGTCTGAATCAGGATCCCTTGGAGAACTTGTTTGGGATCATTCGGCAGCAGCACAGCTGTAACGAGACTGCAAACACATTTCAGTTCACTGCCGGTCTCAGGCATATCATTGTCGGGAAGCTCTTCAAGCTTTCAGATGGCAGCAACTGCCAAGCAGATAAGGCTGTTCTTCTAACTGAGCTAAAGAAATTAAGACTCGATCAAGAAAGTCCTACTGTGGCCGACACCTTCAGCTCAAACCTTTCAGACACCGAAGAACCAGCAGATGTACTTGAATCAAACATAGTTTGTTACGTGTCAGGATACCTAGTACAAGCATTTCTGAAAAAAGCACCATGCTTACAGTGCAAGGATCTCTTGAAAGACAAAAGCCAAGATTTGTCTTCACCAAACCAAATCTCCATGATGTTCAAAGCAGTGGAGATGCAGGACAAGACTCTAGGTAATTTAACAGTGCCCACAGAAGCAGCTTTCAATTTTGTCAGAAAATTGGAAGAAGCATTCTCTGTTCAAATAGGTGCTGTAGCACACTTGAGAGGGGTGTCAGAGAAACTGCTTCGTATTATGATGGAAGTGACTAATGGCCCATTTTGCAGTGCTCACTGTCGCAAATTGTTTCTGCAAATGTTTGTACTAGGGGTGTGCGAATTGTGAAATTTCACCTCAAATCGAATCGAATAGTGGCCAAAAATATCGAATTTCGAATAGTATACTTACACAAAATGTGTACCGCCAATTACGGCAAGACAAAGGACAAATCAGGGGCGCTACGGCGTGCCGACAGTTTCATTACGCACTTGTTCGAGAGTGGCTTTTGTTTCAGTTTCTATGGGCACGCAAGCATGTTGATAGAAGAGCCGCCATTCCAGTCAGCAGCGCCACTCCAAACCTCCTAAAGACTAACAGAGGGGGGTACGGTGGCTAGTTTTTTCCCCATGGTCGTGCAATACGGCTCATCTGACAACGGTAACGTTGTGCTTCATCGCCATGGGTGCTCCGTGCCCAAAAATCTTCGGGCGCCCATTCACAGCAGCGTTTCAACTGCGTGCCGCAACGATGGAAGTTTCTGAACGAGTGGTTCGGTGTGGCAGTGGCGACTGCCCAGCGTGAACAAACTTTTACAAGCAAAGCCAATGACAGAGGGTTTCGCAGGTCAAAGTCGGGACGTTTCACGGCGCTTGCAGCATATGCGACCGAACTGCGCAAGAAGTCCGTGCCTGCGTTTTGGGAACAAAGTTGTGAAGGGCTTGACAGTATTCTCATGTGTTTTCCTACGTGCGGAAATGACAATCTCTTAAGATGAGCGTGCGCTCGCTTTTGAACCAGAATGTCAGTGAAAGTTTTAACGGAAGGCCTAGTGTAACGATGTTAGCGTTAGTTTTTGCCACCCCACCCTAACCAAGTTGCACCATCGGCCTTTGTTGCGCTTTAGATATTTGTCCTGTCGAATTATTCGAAACTTCGAATACTACCTATTCGAAAGTCAAATCGAATTATTCGAAACTTCGAATACTAGCTATTCGAAAGTCGAATCGAATTATTCGATTAGGTACTATTTGATTCGAATTCAACACTCGAATATTCGCACACCCCTATTTTGTACATATTAGAATTCTTTGGAATTCAAAAACAGAGAATTAAGCCAGGCAAAGACTTGGAAGTCTGCTGCAAAAATTGACTTAGCAGTTCAAGACTATTGTTTTTGTGCTCATACACTGCTGTGTTATAATTGTTCTAAGCAAAAAGGATAAGCAATCCAAGGAGCTCATGACTTGGTTGTACAATTTTACTTGTTGTCCATGTGTTTACAAGCAATGTACTGATATTTCCTACAGTATTGTTGTGACCAAGAAGTGTTTGTTATGTATCTGTGTTGTGAATTAAGCTGGTTACTTACAATGTGGGAACGCACAGAATGATTACACCATACCTATTACTTTCTGGACACTTGCCGTGCTGTCAAGTGGGCTCTTTACCAAGAAAGGTTGGAATTTTCCCAGCCCGCTTGTCTGCGGTCAGCTGCAAGCTGAAACAAATTTTGTGCTACTCCGAGCCATTACTTGCCTCTTTGGACAAAACTTAGCCGATTGCCTCTGCGGAGAGAAACTAGACGTTTGGATAATTTTTCTTCCAGGGCGAATTTATTATAGGTTCGCTCCACCAGTTAAAATAGTTTTGAATCCATAGAAATTTAATATATGAATTGTTTTTCGAGAATTACGCGCTGAAACCACGATGCGATTATGACGCGCATCATAGTGGGCACTCCGCATCAGTTTTGACCACCTGGGGCTCTTTCGAAATGCCTGTCACGGCGGCCGCATCCATTTTGTCGCCTAGTTTTCCTAGGCGATAAAACAAAACAAATGCGACCGTCGTGGAGGGAATTCACACCCACGTCCTCGCATTTACCAGCGCGGCACCTTACCTGCTATGCTAAACTTGTCAAGAAACAAGCCAGTAGTAAGGAAAATACGGATTCGGGTGGTTTGAAGTCAAAAGGTCGAGAGAAGCGAGTTTTGCCAGCCACTGAGTTTTGCGCTGCAAGCTATCGTATTCTCTCCGCAAGGCTACAGGCCAGGTGATATCCCAAAGAGGCTGCATAAAATTGGCACGAGGAAATAGGGAAATAATTGTAGTGTACATGAGCGTATACATAGGTTTCGTGGCTCTTCTTGCTCGTGCGTTCGCGCTTTATGAGCCACTACTTCACGATGTAACCGCGTTGTTTGCTTGTGTGAACGCTCAGTGGTGTACTTTGTCTTGTAATGATTTATGAATATGTAATAAAACATTATCAGGCTTACACATCGCCGGTGTTGTGTGCGTTAATGCCAGTTGAGGCATTGGCGTCTCCTGGCACCTTCGTAGCATTTCACACAGTTGGGGCACGGAATACACACGAAAGACAGTTCAGAAGATTCATTACGACACTCGCAGGGCTCGGTAAGTGAACAAAACGGGGCATATACATTTATTTTTTTGGTACGAGCACGGGCGACCGGAGCGCACTGCACAGCAACCAAAAACGAGCGACGGCAGCCATATTGCATAAAACTCATTTCCGTTTCCTGTTGTACAACGGCATCTCTTGGTCGGCTACTTTAGTTCACAACGCCACCGCTACCCTTATTTCCGTTGCACTGTCAAAGGTACAGTTTCCCTTCTCTAAATGTATGGGTGTTCTCTGACGTAACTGCGTCGAGGGTGCCTCGGCGACGCCAGCGCGACCACTCTACCTCTCTGGTATCGAGACGCTTTAACCATGACCTCAGATATCGCGTGCAATCTCGGAGTAAGCGCCAGTAAGTGTCGATCGTGAAGCATTACTTCTTTTCACCTCTCACAGACGGCGGCACTGCACCGCTCCGCCCGCCGCGAAAGAGAATGTGTGAAAGATGAGGCGCGTTCGCGCCGTGCCTAGCATCTCCCGAGGTGGCTTAGTGGGTAGGGCGTCGGGTGCTTGCCGTCGCGGCCGCAACGTCGTGGGTTCGACCCCCAGCGGGGTATCTTTTTCTTGGTTTTTTTCTTTCTCACCCGTTGGTGTCCATTTTATCAACGTCATATCCGTGACGGATCTACTTAGTGGACCCCGGCATAAAACACTTCCGTGTTAAAGGTAATTATGAAGGCAGCGAGCAAATGCTTCAGTTCCCTTATTTTTGGCGATTTTTGGGCACATTTACATTCATAGCCGATTTGCATCCATATATGGAAGTATACAGCATTATAAGAGCCTTTATATGCATATAAATACACTCATATATGGGAATACATAGCCTTATAAGTGCCCTCATATGCAAATCAGTACAGCCATATATGGCAGTACTTGACCTTATGTGAAGCCGTATATGGCAGTTTATGGCAGTATATGGACTTATATGAACACTTGTATAACATTATATAAATTTATATATATCCATATATAACTTTATATGTACCCTGATTTGATCATATACATCCGTATATAAAACATATATGGGCCGTATCTGGCATTTTCGTAAGGGGCGCCATGGAAAATTTTACTTTAATATCAAATTAAAATATCTTATCAGAATTTGCTGAGCTTCACACTTGCTCAGAGCCGTCTCTGCATACAAGAGATTTGTATAGCAGAGTAAACTCGCCTTCGAAAAAAAGTGTCAGTAGTTTTCAAATCGGGGCCCCGCGCGCGGTAGAAAGTATGTGGGTGCCAAAAAGAGAGTGAGAAGATCAAGGTGAAAAAAAAAGGGTAGGAGGGAGAAGGACAGCGGCCAGCCTGGGTAGGTCGTCATAGACCTTTTTTTCGTGGGCGCCGCCATGTTGCCTAGCGGGCGGCGCCGTCTCTAGTCTGGCAACCCACTGGCATGTGCGAAGCTCCGCGTTTGTATGGAAGGTATGCGTGCGGCTGTAGTTGCAGCCGGTTTTTTTCGTTCTGGCGCACTGAATTTCGTATCATTTGATGCTGTCTACGTAGGAAATGAATGTGTGAGACGTTCTGAAATGGTTTGATCTGTTCAGGGTCAATGATGTTAATATACGGCGACGTGAACGTGTCGCAGGTGGTCGATATGATATATTTTCGGCACTGTCTGTTGGAAAACCACGTAAATATTTCGATCTGTTCTAGCAGGGCAAGCAAGTGCTCTTAGCAGATACAATGAATTTTTTTAGACTGTAACTACTGTAATCTTTTAGTTGTTTTTTTCATTCACGGGGTGTTTATCCTGTCACACCGACTACCGCTCGTACATGCGGTTGTGCGTGAGCACGCAGTCTCGATTTCGTGGCACGGACGGCATCCGTTTGTTGCTTGCGAACCAATCTTTTTACTCAACTTTTAAGTGACCGCTTATTACTCGCTCGTTTATTGCCCACCAGTGTGGACGAAGTTAAAGCTGTTTACAAGGATGTGCTGGTATAAAAACGACGCTGATGTTGACATGCTGGTGCGCTTCTTTTTCTTTTAAGAGTCGTGATATTTGATTTCATTTCGGTGGCAATAAGATTAACATAATTAGCCAGTTTCTTCTGCCGGTGAGGCACGAAGCGCGCCCGGGCTCGAGACTTCGATCGGCATCGGATGTGATTCGCGTTTTTTATTTTGTTTTTTTTATTAATTTTTTGTAACCTCATCTACCAGATGTACTGTTTTTGCAAAATTCTTGCTGTCGTTCGCAAAGCTGAGCTTCAAAATAAGCAGTTCAAGAAACACTAGACAAGTGTAACAACGTCGTTTTCGTATCGCGCTTATAGAAGAGAATTAACTATGTTGTATATGATTGCGCGACTGGTCGGACACGGTTCTTGACCACGTAAAAATTTGTCTTCCTGAGGTAGTAGTTTTACACACGAAGCGACAGAACTCTTTTTCTTTCTTTTTTTTTGGTTACTATTCGGTTTTCACATAGATAATAGTTTACGATACACCCCGCTGTCTTATGGAAGTTGTAACCTCACGCTAAAGATCTCGCCACAGCCTTTTCATGTAGCGTTCAGTGAATGATCGGGTTTTACAAGGCTGGTACGGAGCACAAATTAAATGTATGATGCCTGTTACCCCGCTGCGAAGTGAGGGATTTCTTGTCCGTGCTAATACTGGTAAACATCAACTGCACGATCACCGTGTTGAGCCGAGCTACAAAGCTAATTGTTTGACTAAACACATCATATTAAAATATACATAGCTTGCACCGACGTCACCGTGGCCGCCATCTTTGCGAACCAACTGGCTGAGACGCGGGGTGAACTCTTGCCCGAACGCGCGGAGCAAGAAACTGTGACATCAGATTAGTTCCGGTGCCCTCTCCAATCCTTTGTGTTCCTGGAAACATTTCGGCGTGCACACAAAAGACGAAAACGAAAGGCGAGAAGACAAACGGGCGCCCGTTTGTCTTCTCGCCTTTCGTTTTCGTATTTTGTGTGCGCACCGAAATGTTTCCAAGAATGTCCTCAAACCAACTCGCCCAGCTCTCCATACTGTTACCTTTGTGTTCCCCCTTGGCGCAGCTGGCGAACAGAAGAGAGCGGGGAGAACACAAAAGAACGCGCGAGGAGAAAACGACTGGGTGTCCTCCGCTGAAGTGACACGGTGGCCGCCATGTTAAAAAGTCACGATGGCCGCCATGTTTGTGAACCAGCGCAAAGAACCTGTCTGCGACGTCACGTGCAAGCTATGTATAATAATGAAACGAAGCGAAAACAACTCAGGTGGCTACTTGAGTGGTACTTAGGTGTTTTGAACTTTACCGGACAGGGCCGTACTTGACCACTTATGTTTGTTCGCAAATCTGGCCATATCCGATCGACCTTTGACTGCGTGGAACACTGGGAATTCCGGATAGATTGCGGCACTTGCCGATTTAGAGGCTTTAACGTAACACAAACGATGTACTTTGAAAAGTGCGCACAACCGCAAACACTCCACGCTTGGTGATGCATGTCGCATACTTATTCTGACACCAGTTTCTTTTTTATAGTTGTTAGAACAACCAAAAACGGCACAGCGGTTTCCCGTTGACCTTTCTCTGGCTGACATCGCAATCAAAGAGAACAAAATACGCAGGTCGACCTAAAACACGCAAAAATTGTTCGAAAACGCCACTCATCCTAGCACATGCCCGGGGGGGGGGGGGGTGATTCTTAAAAGGAAGAAGGACATGAAAATGAAAATTGGGTGTAGAGTGCATGATAACTGTCTCTCAAGTGAGGACACCTCAACCGATACACTCACGGGGGACTGAAGATTGAAGGGACAGTGAGAGTGAAAAGAGAATGGTAAAAGAAGAAAAAGAAAGGTATGAGTGGAGAAAAAAAAGGTGAGGGGGGGGGGGCAGGAGAACGGGCGTCCGAGTCCCCGTGGTGAGCGGCTAGAAAATTCGTTCGACTAGGCCGGCATCCTCGAGAAAAGCGAGTAGGGCCGCAATGGCTGATCGGCGACGGTGCACGTGGCCGGTGGGATGGAGCAAGTCCTGTAGGGTCGCACACAGCAGTCCGACGAGTCGGTACTTCATGACGAGCCGCTTCCGCGCAGTGTTGAGAGAAGGGCAGTCAAACAATAGGTGGCACAGGGTTTCGATCGCGCCGCAATCGGTGCAGTTCGGTGCAGCGGCTCCGCGAAGACGATGCCTGCGTTCCGCGGACCACACAGAACCGGTCCTCAGGACAAGAAGAAGCGCGCGCTCGCGGCGAGTGAAACATGCCCGCACACTCCGTGCCGTCGCGCACGAGCCAGAAAGGAGGAAAGCGCTGGTTGCCAGGCCGGTCCTCCCCGCCCGATGCAACGGTCTATAACTCTTCTTCTGAGAAATGGTCGTTTGAAAGCTCCTTGGTCCCGGACATTCTGCAGGTGGCCTGCGGGCCACACGTGCAGATCCCACTTGCACGTGTGTGTATGTAGAATTAGGTATGTGCGGATTAGATGCAGCGTGTTGAAAATTTCCGGATAAAGAGCGCTGGGGGAAAAAGTGAGCAAGTATGAGGGAAAGCGCGTAGTAACAGTTATAGCTTTAAAAAATAAATAAATAATTTTCATGATAATAAAATAATAAAAATAGAGAGAAAACACAGAGGTGAAACAAAGAACGTATTATAATGTAAGCGAAACGCTATAATCATGCAGCAATTGAAGCCCCATCCAAAGGCTAACATTTTGCTGGCACCACTACTGGAACGAGAGCAGGAAAAATACTAATGGTTATAACGCCTCCCTCATATTGTCATATGTTCTTTGTTTCCCCATTGTCTTCTCTTTCTGTATCTCTTAATTTTTATTATTGCGATTATTATTAATTTGTTTATATTTTTTTTTACTACGCGTCTTCCCTTTTTGCCTCAGTGGTCTTTTGCAGGAAAATTTCGAAAATTCAACTGTAATCCTCACACACCCATTTCTACGTGCACGTACGTGCGAAGTGTAAACATAATATAATAATAATATCTGGGGTTTAACGCCCCAGAACCACGATATAATTATGAGAGACGCCGTAGTGGAGGGCTCCGGAAATTTCGACCACCTGGGGTTCTTTAACGTGCACCTAAATCTAAGTACACGGGCCTCAAACAATTTCGCCTCCATCGAAAATACAGCCGCCACGGCCGGGATTCGATCCCGCGACCTTCGGGTCAGCAGACGAGGTAAACCCGTAAGCAAGGAGCTTTTAGACGACCATTTTAACCTTTCTCAAAAAAGCACCAAGGACCTGCTGGTTGGTGTAAGTTTCTCTCCCCCGCCCTTTTGTTTTTCACCCTGTGTTTCTCGCCCTTTCCTTCCTTCTCTTTTTGATTTGCATGAAAAGGTGGCACGATGAAGTGTTGTTTCTGAAATAAAATTAGTTGCGAGTGTCCTGTCATTCTTGTTCCTTTTGTCCTCGACAAAGAGCGCTACATTAACTAGACATAGCTAGCATTGACGTCATAGCTAGCATGACGTCATCCATGCGTTCGTCTTCTTTTTTTTACATTTAAAAAAATCAACAGCATATCCACGGGGTGAATGACAATGAGTGGGGCGAAGCTCCGGAGGGAATCATAGGTAAACCGTGAATACTCTGAGTAGTTCGCCCAGTATATGATCAAGTAAACACCTGAGAAACACTTGTATATAATAAACATCAAACTTTTATTGTACTGTTGGTTTACGTGGTCCCTTCATTACAACGGTCCCCCTAGCGTACGTCGCCGCACTAAATCGAACGATTGCCTTCCACCAATGACACGCTCCATATGTGAATCTTCCGTGAATTCTGCCCAGTCATCAAAGACGTGAAATCGGGCGCGTTTATACTAAAGGGTCGACGAGAGTCATGGCGACTTGCAGCTCACTTTAATATTACATGTACGCTGTGAATTTTTATTGTTTAATCACGCACAGGAGAAATCTCACACAGGCACTACCTTGGTCACACCGGCGCTACCATGGTCAAGCCAGCAGCTGAACGGTCCGCACACAGCTTCGTCTAAAGTCCCTTCGGTACGTCTACAAGCAGCAACTGAGCGCCTACTTCCGTGACGACACGTGGAGACTAAAATCCTTCACCTTCTTATTAAAAAGTCAACTGGCTGCACCCAGGGTTGCCGGGTCGAAAAGACAAAAAATAGCCACAAAATTGCAAAAATAAGCCAAAATGTAGCCAACTTGCGCCTAGGGCAGTAAAAATAGCCAAAAGTAGCCACGCATGTGTGAAAATCCCTTCCACATGTTTAATTAAATGACTAAATGCAAAATACTTTCGGCGAAATGTAAATATGTGCTGCATGAAAAATCCAAAATCATGATTCCTAAGATTCCAGCACACATTGTTGACTTTAGCAATAATTTCATGCATGATGACGCAATGTTCGCGATGATGAAAACATTACTCTCTCTTCATGCGTGTTGCATCACTTTTCTTGAAATGACTAGAAGATGCGACAATAAAAATGAGTCTACGCCATGATGAGTTTGCTCAAAATCTCAGTCACTGCATTGAAGCATAAATTGAAGCCACTGTCACAAAAATTTCTTCGGTGATGACGAATCCAGAGTCGTAATCCATACCCAAGCCTAAGAAATGATACAAGTAGTTCGATGGATATCCTAGAAGGATTGTTTGTTGGGCGAGTTAGTACGACATTCTAAAGAGAGCACTAAAAAAAACCAGGACACAAGAGGCAAAGGCGGCAACACAAGCGTTCACTAACAACTATTGTTAGTGAGCGCTTGTATTGCGCCTTTGTCTCTTGCGTCCTGGTTTCATTTAGTGCTGTCTTTAGAATCTCGGATATCCTATTTCTAATGTCGATGAGGGCAGAGCGCCCGGAATCCGGAGCGCTTTCGATTCTTGTTCACTTGCAATTGCGGTTTGAAGCCGCGTTCAGCAATGAGTGATCTGCAAAATGACGCCCCTTGCAACAGTTCTCGCCGAGTCCCAACCACACATCCAAAAGCATTTCTTTTTGTGTCTTTGCGAAGCCTGCTTGACTGGCAGGTTATAAACGTGTAGTTTTTTTATATTTAAGTTATGATCGACCATTGACCCTTACGCCTGCTTAGGCCACGGCGCCATTCTTTTCGTCAAAGTTCATTACCTCCGTAATCAAAGTGCAAAATTCCATTTTCGGAGCCGGAAGCATGCTTTCACTTCCATGTTTTGTCACCATATACTCGAGCACCAGCGGCTGCCACGTTATCAGATATTGATAATTTTGCTCATATCCAGGGGCCAAGAAAGTAGCCAAAAAAGTGCCAAGTAGCCAAAAAAGTGCCAAGTAGCCAGGACGCTTTTTCTGCCGCCATCGGTCAAAATAAGTAGCCAAATTGGCGCAAAGTAGCCAAACCTGGCAACCCTGGCTGCACCCCGACCCTCTCTTACTCACAGCCGGTGGGGGGAAGGGGTGGGGGGAGGGGTCGATTAGGCTTCCCCTCTCCCGAAAGCCACGCCCCCTTTCCCCCCGCTCGTTCTCGACGGCAATTTTTCGGCAGGAGGAATTTTTAAGGCCTTTGCTGCGGTGACCTTGGCTGTCTGCGGCGAGAAATGCACCCATCACACTGCTGCCTTTCTGCTGGGCGCGAAGCTGGCTTACTGACCCCCGCCTCTTTGAAAGCGAGCAAATCACTTCCTACCCACTTGCCATTATGCACCTTCAGACAGAACTGGAATGTGTGTGAATGATCACCTGCTTGAGCACGCCAACAATGTTATACCCCTGACACGCGGGCATTGTAAAGTCATTGACTCAAGGGGGCATCTTCCGGAAAGTCGTTCATGAGCAGTGACAGAATAGAAAGAAGTATCTTCCTCCTGGCAATGTTTTTTTTCTGGAAAGCAGATTCCGCATCCACATTTCGAACTACTAGGGTATTCTCTCGCATACAATGCGCACCGCTCAACAGTGCAGCCTTTGAACGAATACTCATCCGGTGTCGCCTAATCCTCTCTGCGACGTTGTAAGTATGCGTCGTGCCCCCCCCCCCCCCCCCCCGAAATGCACCGCTGGCAGTGACGTCATCCTCTGTACGCTCACATCACGCCGTTATCGCCGCAATTTTGAATTGCGACACTGTCATTTCCTTCGTCGATAATGTGGTACACCGTGCATGTACTCTGCACAATAGACGCCAACCAATTGCAACCAACCAGGTGGTCTTTAAAATGTGTTCTCTCCAACCGATTTAATGAGCAGCGTCTTATTTTGCTTATCTCTCTTTTTTTTTTCGGCGCTCATCTGAGAAACCGGAGCTGATCGCGGAGGCCACAAAGCACCTTAAAGCTTAGTCCGGTGCCGTCTGCCATCAGCGCAACTTCTTTCTCTAAAGCATTCTTCAGAGCATCAAATGGGGTTTACCGCAACGTAGTTCACTTTCACCCATGCGTCAAGTCTAATATACATAGTTTAACATAAAGAAACGTGAGGGGGCACCGGCACCAACCTGATTTTGCCGTTTATTGCTCCGCGAGTTCACGCAGCATCTCAACCAGCAGGCGCCAGTGCAGCCACACCGCGATTGGAGTGAGGTCTTTTTGTGTTTGATTTCGCATTCCTTGTTTTATTCTTTCTTCGTCCTGCTTTTCATATGTCTGTAGGAAACATTAAACCTTCATTTGGAAGTAAGCGCTCGTCTTCGTTGTTGATGTGTCCCCCCAAATCCATACGTACTATCTAAGATAGATCCCGACGCACACAAACCACAGTGCAGGTTCTGCGACAACAAAACTGCCACCCTGTACCACGGTATAGGGGCCTTATGTACCACATGGTATGGGAATGTCCGCACAATCCACCCATGCAACCCAGGACACAACTAAACATAAAAGGGTGGGAGGCAGCTCTGTCCAGCTCGGATCCGAAGTGCCAAGAGGCCCTCGTGAAACGTGCGAGGACAGCGGCCCGCGCCAATGGGATCCCGGACTAAAGATCCCACTCACCGATCTTCTCAAGAACATGAAATAAACGTTTTATTCTCTCTCTCCCTTTTGCTTCGCGCTTGCCGCTTAAGCAATACGCGAAAACCAACTGGCCCAAATAAAGCCCAAACCACTAGACTACTAATTAGAAGGTCATTCAAGTAAGCGTGGCCATTACAGCGGCAGCAAGGAGGGAGCCTTCCCTTCTTCTTTTTCTTAGTCAGCGACACATGCTCCCTGCTATGTGAGGAGTCCGTACTGACACGGGTCACTTTCCAGTGTGGAAACCATTTAATTTCATTCGTAGTACAGACTGCATACCAAAAGAGAGCAACACAAGTCGCCACCAGTGGCTACATGAAGCCAAGAAATTCTTTCGGAATATTCACAGAAAAGCGAATAGGCTTTGTGACTGAGCTGAAATGAGCCAGAAGAGGGGGCTCGCATTGTTGGCGCGCTCATCCCTTTCTTGGACAACGTCTCCAGGTGCGGGGATCGGTCACCATACGTCTGGGGTGACTTCGGCGATGTCGCATTGTCGCCGCCACTATGAAGAAGATAACGATCGGCTACATCGAGCAATATGCACCTCGAACCTCCGGTGCAATGGTGTGGTGGTTGTATTGGGTGATCTGAAGGGCTCGACCAGCTCAAGGGTGGATTGCAGGAGCATTCCAATGCGGGTTGTGTGCCCTCACGAGATGCGAAGTATTGTCGGTATATTTTGTAAGACAGAGCAGACAACTGTGAAAAGGGGAAAGGAGAATCTCCTCCCCGTGCTCTCTCTCCCTCTCCACATCTCTTTGCCCTTTTCTGCTTACATATATGCCCGTTTCCAACGAAGGATTCTTGGACGATCCGAGGTAATAGGCGCGGAGACGACGACGGACAAGCAGAGAGAGAGACAGGCACAAACACAGGGCGCCACTTTCAACAATATTTATGGATGGCTTCTCGGGTGACACCAAAGTCCCCTCTGAGCTGCTGTAAATATGCGTGACTGTCCTCCCTTCCCTCCGATGACCGCCGTGAATTTCATTCCCCGGGAAAAAACACACCATGAGGGAGCTTAGAAGCCTTAGATATATAGGCAAACAATTGCGCTGCCATCGAAACTGGGCTCTTCACCTTCTGCAAGGTGGCATCAGCTGCAGAGCCATGCCGACTCGCTATGCTGTTGGCTGCTCAAACGCAAAATGAGACATGCTTTTTGTGTTGTTCCTTGAGGAAAAGAAAACATCAAACGGCGAGGGATCAAGCTGCGTCGTATCGGAAGGAAGAACTTTGCCGCCGAAGCAGGCCTTGCCACTTTAGTCGATCATTACTGAATTTGTTTGGTTTACAGTGCCTTTCTGCAGTTTTTTAGATGAAGCGGAGACCTGACACTGCTTGATACTGATCTTTCAGTTGAACGGAAAAAGAAACAACGCGACATTAGCAGCTTGGTTCTCTCAGACGGTTTCGATAACAGTGAAAGCGCGATCGTTCTCGCTCGCTCGTATTAGGTCAAATACTTGAAACCGGCGACAGAAATTGCAGCAAAATCTTTAGTGTATTACTTTCCCATTTTCGAACATCTACTGCACGTGCGAATACGTTTCACCAGAGTCCTTTCTAAAGAACACTGTTTCCTCCCTATCGGGTGGTTGCACAACTTGAAAAATGCAGAATTAATGAGAAGGAATGTGTCTTCGTCTTCTCGCCCTCTTCACTTCACTAACTGCGAACTGTGCAAAACCTCCCCCTTTCCCTCCAGCACGGCAACCCCGAAAGGATGTCCTTGAATCTGTCCCTGCTTCGGAGGAGATGGCGGCAGCTGTGTCGAGCACCTGCATCGTTTATGTCTGCGTACTCGTGAAGATATGCTCAGGTTCGATGTGGCACCGTCCAACGATTGCTGTCACAGCTGTCACAGGTGCAAGCACCTTGCTGGAAAACGCGGGGTTCAAAGACCCCGTCAAAACGCCAATCCCTGGCGAAAACGTTCTCACTGACAGGTCCATGCACAATGGCGTCCGCCATGACGAATTCTAGGACCAGAGGTAACGGCGGTCAGTTAACACCGATGGATGGTCTGCGGCTGTCAGAAAGTAGGTTGGACGTTCGCGCGAGGTGGTGGAAGCAGGTGCGCGGCCGGACTACAGTGGCGGCACGCGCGCACTGCCCCTCTATTCCCCTCTAGTCCGGCCGTGGCAGGTGCAAGGGCGATTGTCTCGCCTAAGTGCAGCGTCCACACCTCCCGTCGTTGCCAGCCAATCAAATTCCCTTTCCAGGCGTGCTATTTTGTTCGGTAGACCAATCCCGCAGCGTTGGTCTGACAGATGCCTAACAACAGTGCCGAGCTTCGGACGCACGCACTTGTGACAGAGCCGAGGGTCGAAATGGACGGCGATGGTTCCGGAGAGCCACCGAAGAAAAAGGCCGCTCGCCTTTACGTCGACGATCGAATCCAACCCATTCGCGGATTTCTTGCCTCCAAAGGCGTCGACTTCGACCGAGCCTGCACTTTCGACACCGACGGTGATTGCTGGCTGGCGGGAACATTGCCTCCGTGGAACAAGATCCTCTCAGCGGTGTGCCTCGAGCTAATCGAGGTTCGACCGGCGACCCTCTGTCTCCGTTCCAATCGCTTGGACTTAAAGGGTGACAGAAGTGCGGAAGCGCTGCACTACGGCGCGTACCTCTTTACATGGCTGCCCAAACAGCATGCCTGCGTGCACTCGATATATCTGGAAGAAAACCTGTGCTTCAGACAGCCGATGTTCGCGCTCAGGACAGCGCTTGGATCGAGCGCCCGCTTGCGTCACCTCACTCTCAAGGGCGGCTACTCGACGCCTTTCAGCGAGCGCGACCTATCCGCCGCCATGGCGGCGCTGAAGACGCTCGAGACCTTCGAGTTCCTCAAGCTGGACATCACTTCCAGCGACCTAGCACGCGACATCGCCGCCCTTCTGCGGGAGAACGGGCAACACCTCGTCAAAGTGCGCTTCGAGCGCAACAACCTCTCGCAGCACAGCACAGCTGTCATTCTCAAAGCACTCCTCCAGTGTCAGGTTCTCTCTGAACTCTCGTTCGACCACAACGACCTGGACAAGGCCAATATCGAAGCCCTGGCTGCGGTCGTACGTTCCCTCCGAAACCTGGAGAAGCTGACCCTTCGATACAGCATCTCGGAAGATGGACCCTTCGGCCCCATTGCAAAGGCTCTAGAGAGCAACACATCACTCGAGGAGCTGAGCTTGAAAGCCTGCCAGATTCAGTTCGAAGTGCTCTCCGACGCTCTGCAGAGCAACACGACGTTGAAGGTGTTGGACCTAGACTCTTGCATAATGACCTACAGCGAAGTGAGGTACCTTGCCAGAGCCCTGACATACAACAAAGGCCTGCGGACGTTACTGCTGCCGCACTGCGGCCTGGAAGACGAAGCCATTGTGGAACTTGCCAATGCAATGGCTAAAAACGACACGCTCGAAAGACTGGACCTGTTCAACAGCTGGTGTAGCACTCGCACTGTCATGACCTTCTGCCAATCCCTGACGAATAATCGCACCCTAAGGAACATCGGCGTTGGACTTACAATGGCATCAGATCAGGAGAGGTACGTAACCCGAGGTGCATGAGCTGCATTGGCAGGCGAGACAGGCTGATTGGCACGTTGTTCTGTCGCTGCAGGTTTCCACGGGTTACCTGTATATTTTGAAAAATTGTAACGTAATTACTGTGGGCGACCTCGTAATGCTTTGTTAATAGGGGAGCCGCTGCAGTGGCCCGGTGGTTGGCTGGTGACCTGAAAGACGTGGCTTCGTTCCCGGCCGTGGCGGTTGCATTTCTATAGAGGCGGAATGCCAGAGGCTCGTGTGCGTTAAGATATCAGTGCACGTTAAAGAAAAACTCCAAGTAGTTAAAAGTACCCAGAGTACAGCTGCTTTCATAGGCTGAGTTGCTTTGGGATGTTAGATCCTGTAAACCAACCAACCTTAGGTAACAGCACAAGGAAGAGTAGGACAAAAAAATATCGCCAGGCCTGCGCAGCACACGCAGCACCGTCACAGCGAAAGCTGGAAGAGCGGCCTTTCTAGAGTCCGTCGTAAACCTTCTTTGGGCAACCCCTTACGGCCGCAAGGTCGCACTAATGCAAGTACACATGCAAGGTACCTACTACACCATAAATCATCGTAATTTTTATGAAGTAGGGAGGCATCTGAGAAGAAGCATGCTATACCCGCAACACATTTCTATACAGATGCCTTCTAAGGCACAATGTGAACTTTGTACTGTGGCTGCGATGACGATGAAGAATTATGACTGATCCCTTAGTAATGGGTTGAAAGCATTCAACCGACTCGTTGCGCAATTCACATTGTGTGACGCTTCTACGATACTGTATTACACATGTTAACAGGATTCGTTGCACGACATGATTTTTGCGAATTAATTTCAAGCACCAGGTTGGCTGCGTGGCAGAATAAGCGACCGCAGGGCAAGGGGCGCGGGTTCAAATCCAATCCGATCCTAGGATAATTTTTTCTCATTAAATTTTTTTTAGTTCGAGCGATAGCGGTTACGGGCGGTGGCGGCGGACAATTACGGCGCCGAAATAGGCTGTTCTTGTGATCTCATAACAACTTTCACTGTAAAAACACAAGGAGAGAGGGGACAGGCACCAACAGTCTCTTCCTTGCCAGCCAATAAGATGCTGCAACGAAGTATTCGGCATATTCATTTTTCTGTCTAAACATGCGTGTTAGGCAGTGTCTATTCTCCCGGCAGCCGGAAGAATTTCTTTAAAAAATTTCTCCCGGTAGCAAAACTGTAGCAAAAGCGTCGTTATTTTACTGGCCGCAGGAGAGCCCATTCATTCCTTACGCAATATCTAATTTGGCCCCGCACCCCACGATCTCCCGGTTAGAGGCTGGAAGTCGATGTCTTAGCGGCACTATACTCAAAATCACTTCTCACTCCAAGTAAACGAGCGATATCGTGGGCGAAAACGAGCTGTCGCGATTCTTGCCGAACAGTGTTGTTAAAGGAGTGGTGACAGAAAATTTGTGAACCTCTATTTTTTGCTCTTAATCAATGTCTACTGACTCGATAATAGCGGCAACGAAGCTCATTTGCCCCAGCGCGAGACGAATGTTTAATTATATGCTCGTATGTTACGACCGGAGGCAGTTTCAATTTCGAAGAGCACTCGATGGCCCCGTGACGTAGCCGGCCTACTAGATCAGGTGACCGCGAGAGCCAGTGACGTCACTGGCCAGCTTCTGCCATGTTGTCAGCGCTGCAGTTCCGTCTGCTGTGTTGAGCTGGTGTTGAGCGTTGCGAGTGCTTGTTTCCTCGATCGTCAAACTACGTTGCTTATCTAGTGCGGTGATGGACGAAAGAGCTGGGAGGAGTGTAAAAATCAGTAAGAAAAGCTCGATTCATTTTGCGAATCTCGCCGGCAGGTACCATTTTGTTCTTGTCGTCGTCGTCCAACTGAGGCAACGTTTACCGCCAGGCTTGGAGTAGCCGCAGCATTAGACGTGCTGAAACATTTTCGCTCCGATCATTCGTAAAGTAGCAGAATGAGAAATGACGAAGGAAGCAGTGAAATAACGACATTGGCGCTCTGTAACAGTGTTTATGCGTAACATGCAAGTGACGTGATGTATACGCTTTACTGACTCGTATTTATATCGGGCAACGCCGCGTTCTCAAGTCATACCAAGCCCACGTACGCACGTCGGAGGGCCGAAGCAGTTATCTGTCCACTACGAAATATGATCCCGTCAGCAGAGAGCTTTAATTCGTCTGTAGACTTCCTAACGTTTGCGGGTACCTGATTAGCGGAGCTGTTGACGGCTGCAACAGTAGCAGCAACTGCGGAGCCCGTAGCGACATCTTGTGGAGTTTTGTCCAACTACAATATTTTTTTTTTCTTTTTTTTTCGTCGCGTTGCTATTCTTGTCGGGAAAAAAAGCAATGAGAATATTGTGAGTTGCTAATTATCTCACTGCTAATGCTTTACACAGAATCAGTAAGCGGGTAAGTCGCTGCGATGTTATACTGTAAGTCTCTGGTTAGGCTATAAATCATCAGGTGTCGCTACCAGCGTTGTCCGTCTCGTACACTCACCGATCTTCTCAAGAACATGAAATAAACGTTTTATTCTCTCTCGTACACGCCTCCGGTAACCCGGCCAGAACTCGTGACGTAAGTGGTATCCGCTCGATGACCTCATCGTCCTTTGCTTCCATTTCCGATTCGGCACTTTCACGAACTTCAAAACTCAATTTAAGTATTTTTTAGGATGTATTCGTGGCTGATATTGTACAGATGGCACCTATATGCACCCCTTAGTGTGATTCAACAGTCAAATTGTGTCCGTATATTTGTGTCCCCACTCCTTTAAAGGGCCCCTGAAGTTTCACTACCCCAAGCTCCACTATGAGAACGTGGTTTTCTTGTGACCTACAATTCATTTAGCTACGCGTACTCCTTTACTTATCTTTCAGCAAACATGTGTACAGCAATTCAGTGCTCATTGTGGTGCTTTTCACGGCTTCCGACTTTCCAGAACGCGCCGTTCTCTCCTCTCACACAGCAAACAAAAGAAACTAGACAAAATGATATCTGTTGGTTGTGCAAGACAGCCAAGCGAGGCAACAATGCAGGAACCGCACTGGCGCCTCTAGTCAGTAAATGGTCGCAATGATCTGTGGGACGTCCTGAATAAGAGGCAGGCGACTTGGATTACGCGAGGGGCGTGTTAATTCTTGAAACCCGATTTCTGTTTCCTACTTTAAGCATTTTCTCGGCCGAACAGAATTACGGCAAGGTTTTTGAAATAGTGCACATCAGCCTAATATTTGCCTTTGATAACAAAACATAAGTTACGCGTACTAGTACTGCACCGCAAAGTGGGAAACTGTTTTTAACAATTTCCCCAAAATGTTTGTACTAAGATATTTTGTATAATCTGTGAGCCGAGTACTTGTTGAGCCTGTATGTCGGCACAAGCCGCAGTACAGTTCTGAACATCTTGAAAGCATTGAATATTCATAGAACACCAGCATATCGCACAAGAGGAAGACGTCTTAATGTGCTCGCTTAATGGGACACTAAAGGAAAATAACAATTTATATCAGAGTCAGAGCTCAATGTATGACAGCGTCTGAAACGGAAATATTATCAACAGCAGTGCCCTACTTACCGATAAATTAAGCTGAATGTATCACACGACGTGCGCCACGAGTGGGACATTTTGGAAATGATCCCGATGACGTGAGAGCGTCCGACTACAATTAATCACTAGTAATCAAACTAGCAGCAATTAAAAAAGGAACCTTGCGTGCATCAAGAGACGTAATAAAATGCTGCTTGTTCGTTTCTGTTTGATTCATGGAAAAAAGAACCTCTTTGGCGTTTCCACGGGGAACGGCGCGCCTGGTTCAAAGGTTCCGTATTCTCCGAACTGCGCTTCGTCCGGCGCCCGGCTTCGCTCACGCGGTCGGTTCTCAGTGGTAGTTTCCGTATCGCGTACTGCAGCGTGTGTTTTACAAAGTCGTGAAAGTCGCTCTGACAGAAAGCTCGACAAAATGCCGCGCGCATGTGATGTTGCCGGATGCCCGAATGGTGCCTGCCGCCAGTGCACGCCGCCGGGCAGTAAAGGCGGGCAACGTTGGGCACGGCAACAGTGACGTCAGAAAGACCGCTTTCAGGCGGGTGATTCGATGTGCGCTAACGCGATGCGGACCACTAAAATGTGATTTTATTCCGAAGTAAGCACTTCTTTACCGCAAAAGTAGCACTATGAGGTTTCCGGACCGCTATTTCAACAATCAACGTCGACTTATTATTTGCCTTTAGTGTCCCTTTAAACAAAACATAAGCTGCAGTGTTTCGTGTCGTGACGCGTAGGTTAGCACTAATGCATACAGCCAAATTTTGCATACAGCATGCATACAGCAACTCTTTTGATATATTTTGCCGATTGGTTGCTTCTCATGTCTCGTGCTAAGTGTGTGACATACATATTTTACTTTGCAAATAACATTTCTACACTACTTGATGACTCGGGGAAACAGATTTTGTGTGCATGTTTATTTTCTGGGTTGTTGATGTGTTTGATCTCTAGAATGGTATATTGCTATATTTGAGTTCGCTTTACCTGATCTAAACCGTAGGCCCAGTCGTCCTCCGCTGTGGTATATAGTGACGATGGTGCTCCACTGCCGACCCGGTTACATTTCGATGGAAGCGAAATGCTAGAAACCCGTGAGCTATGCTACGTCGATGGCCTGATTTAGGGGAGCCCTCCACTCCGGCGTGCCTTATAATCATATTGTGGTTCCGGCATGTAGAAACCTACAAATTATTTCAAAAAGATTAAACCGCGTAAAAACTACGGAACACACTGAAAAATTCGCAGACACAGCGCTGTATATGTGCGTCTTCCTGCATGTTCCATCTTTACGTTGTTATTCTTTCTTAAGTATGAACCAACTCGCCCAAGCATCCGTTCCAGAAATTATTATTAGTAGGCCCTGTCAGGCGACAGGTAGTCTCCTTATAATCTTTCTTAGTGGCATTAGACGTAAATGGAAATTTAAATTTGAAAGAACTAATAGCCTAAATATTTGCGAGAAAATTCTCATAGTGAAGTCGAATTTTAGAGTGAATTGTATTCAAAGAAGACAGTTGCTGAGATGAGTTTTGACGCTTGCTTTATTCAAAACTGTGGCACATTGAGTGTTTGAATGCCTTCAGCTGTGATTCTAATGATTGCGCTTTGCAGGAGGGAGTTGTCTCATCAACTGAGCCAGCACGAGTGCTATGGCCGCATTGCGCTGCAGTGGATGGATGCTGACCTGACACCACTGACGATGGCGCTGAAAGCTGACTCTCAGTCTCTCCGAGAACTTGACCTTGGTGTTGTGGACGATTTCTCCTGCGCACTCTTGTGCTCGCTTTTTGACGCCCTCGCCAGCAACACCGTGCTCAGAGCCCTGAGGATCACGGCGCGGCGCTACGATTGTCGCCTGGGGGAAGCACTGCGCAACGCGTTGATCTCCAATCGGTCTATTAAGAGACTGCGTTTGGAGGTGGGCATCAATTCGTTTCAAGGCTCCTTCATTTGCGATGTATGCAAAGCCCTCCTCGTCAATGCAACGGTGGTCCAGCTGACCCTAACTGCGATGAAAATGGGACTTTGCCCTTCGAAGCTGTTTGCCAGAATGCTGAGGAAAAACAGGACTCTGACGTGGATTACACTTCACTCGCCACATTTGGGAGTCAAACGAGTGGAGATGATATCTCGGGCACTCGTTGAGAACAACGTCGTGGCGTCCTTCGTGTGCAGCCGCTTGCCGATAACTTCTGCCTCGCTCCGTATTTGGGAGACGCTCCGACGAAACGTGAGCTTGCTCAACCTGGCGGTGAAGTTTGTGATGCGGACCAATCTGACGAAGCGCTCCGCCCAGGCCTTTGAGACGCTGCGCGCAGCTCCTTCGTTGGTGTCACAGCTTTCCAAGGTCACTGGAAAGTCTGAACAAGAATCCCTGGTAGCTATTGGAGCAGCAGATCAGTACATGCGTTCGCACTACCTCTACCTGACTGGGGTCGTCAAGTTGTCGGTGGAGTGCCACCCGAGCGCGCGAACGCAGGCGGACGCACTGAACGATTACTGCTGGCAAGCGATCGCACAGTTCCTCAAGGTTTCCGACGTACGTGATGAATGAGAATCTCCAACTGCTACTTTCTCACGCTTGGTATTTTTGTGGTACTCTCTACGTACGCCGTTACACCCATACCTAGGGTTTACCCACAACTGCAAGTGTGGTTTCCGGGAAACATGTCATCAGAAACGTTTTTGTGTGACGTAGAGTGCTAGTTCATCAAGTTGTCCAGAGTGGTTGAAAAAAACAATACTGCTATATGAATATGATATTTGTGTTTTGACTTATTCGTGCAAATGAGACGCAACATGTCTGTCACTTGTGTCGTTTCCTGTGCTCCTCAATCTGCTCGGAAGTGAGCCAACCAGCCAGACTCTTAAGTTTTGTTACAGTAACGCAAAAATTTTTTAAACACTTATTTGAACATGTACCTGAAAAAGTGCTCTTAAGAAACTGTAATGAAGTAATTTATTTTTCATTACGCACACTATGTATTCTTGCCAATGTGCCTTCACTTTTCTCTTGTATCTACCAGTACTTTCGTATAAAATGTTTTCCCAAATGTTGTTATGTGTTCTCTTCATGACGTGGTCACTGTGGTTTGGCAGTGTCAATCTTTGGGCTGTTGCTAAATATCATTTCAATCTCCTGTCCCAGATATGACAGCAACATTTGAAAGAGGATTATGGTGGCAAAAAGAAAACGCGCATTCACACGTGGAATCAACTGAAGTTGCACGCATGGGGTGTGATGTCACATAATCCAGAGGATTAACTCTAAAACGAGGCGTCGTGGAGCTTTAAAGAGCACTGACAAAAAAATATACATCATCACCGACGTGAGATCGGGCGCGTTTATACTAAAGGTTCGATGAGTTATGACGACTTGCAGCTCACTTTAATTTTACATGTACGCTGTGAATTTTCATTGTTTAGAAAACCATTGCTTTAGAAAACACCTTGCGTCTTTCGTTAAGCAGCTGGCGTCTTTTTCGTTTTGCTTTAGAAACATCTGGCGTTCTTTCGTTTTGTTTTTACAAAACATCTGGCGTCTTTCGTTGGTTTATTTCATCAATCAACGGCGTTTTGAACAAAATTTTTATTGTTTAATCACGCACAGGAGAAATCTCACCAGGCACTACCTTGGAGGTAAACAATGGCTGCTAATGGGAATGAGAGACAGAAGAAGTCGGCTTTTAGCTAACACTTACACTTCTACAGAGACAGAAGAATTCGGCTTTTAGTTAACGCGCACGCTGCGAATTTTTTATTGTTCAACAACGCACAGGAGAAATCTCCCACCGGCACCACCTTGGAGGTCAAAGGGTAAGACTTGTTACTCACTACTACGACCCCGACGAGGGACGAACGGGTGCCGCCTTAAGGAGCTTCGCCCCTAAAAAATATCCTATACCTTGTTTTTTTTCTTGTTTTTTTTTGCACTCGGTAGCTTATGACTAGGGGTCCGTGTTTTCGGACAGATACGAAAACACCCGATAACCACTCGCCGGTACAATACTTGACAATTCGGATTTATCCATAAGCCCCGATTTTAAAAGGGCATTTTCAATGTTCAAAGGGCATTTTCACACCTGACAGTCGTCAGTCGAAAGGAGCGCACTTCCATCAGCGGCAGCAACCTCGTAAAGTATGCTTGCGTCTGTTACAAGAAGCTTTAAGGTTGTAATACGAACAAACGTCGGTGTTTTGTATTGAAGTATTTGTGCTTGTATGTATATGTGTTTGCACGTTCAAACCTTCCAGACATCTGAAATGCACTTAGCGTGTTCACATGTTTTCGCGTTCAGATATCATTTCATGTCTGATTTTGGAATGTTGAGAGTAATAATAACAATAGGTCCTTTATCTTTCATCAAGAAGATGCGCGAGGCTGGGAGAAAAAGCTGAGACGCAGCTTGATGAGCTCCTGTGCCCCCAAAGGTTAACTTTGGCGACTTTACAGCAGTGCACATCAACAACCTTATTAACAGGGTAAATGAACAGGAAGTGAGAAAAAATGAAAGGATGGGAAAACAGGATAATCAGCAACAATGCAATGCATTTTCATTGAATATAAAATTGATAAGAAGACATTGCAACAACTGATAATGAAAAATGAAACACCGAATTTCGAAGAATTGGAGATTTAACAGAAATAAACGCCGAATTTCCTCCAAATAAATAAACTGCGATACACACCCTCCAAATTTCAAGAAAAGTAAACTCCGAAAACACGGAGCCCTACTTATGACCCACTTATCACGGCTGTAAGCAATGTTTGCTCGAGTGCGTGACGGGTAATTATTTAGAGACGTTTTTAGAGCGCCCAGTCGCAGTTTCGGTTTCAATCAGCACCGCGCTTGGCAGGAGCAGTTCTGGTTTTCGGGCAAACATAGCTGACCACGTGACCACACAAAGCTGTGAGGTGGGCGCCGCACTGACAGTTCATCCGCTACGCCTTCACGTGCTGCGCAATGTCGTCGCCATCATCGTCGTCGTCTGAAGACGACGATGTTTCGCGGGCAGGAGTTCCCGCCTTGTTAGACGTGGCATTTTTGCCGGCGAGGGCCATCGACGGGAAATCTGTGCATGGTTGCGGCGAAATGTGATCGCGTTGGGCAAAAGTAAACGACGCAGTATAATCCCGGCATATTCACACTTATCGTGCAGTCAGTGCCGCAATAAACAGAGGCGGTGCGTGACATCTGCCAACGGGCACGACGATGGAACAGCGGAACAGCCTCTCCTCATGATTTAGGTTCATATATACAAGCTCAGATTTGTCAAGTTTGTTAAAGTGCCCTGTTACTGCAAATTTCATGCACTTTATTTCTTTTTACTCTGGGAATGTGCAGGCCAGCTCGGTGCGCCGACGTGGTCACGAGCGCGATCACGTCACGGTTCACCACTTTTTCGAGCAACTGAATGCGCTCCGTCGAAATGGACATCTCCATTAGATAAGCATATCGAGAATAGCTCCCCGGAAGTTGTCGTCCATCTTTTCCCCCTCCGGAAGTCTCACGAGTATTGCGTGACCTCAGCGCCGCGGCGTCTTCCAGCACTAAAGGGACCGACAACTGACCCGGACGTGTGATTAGATCGTGGTAGCAGTGGGAATACCGTGAATTAAAGTGACAGATTCAAGCATCCTTTTCGCGATCTGAGTGTGATACGTTTTCAAATCGCGTTTAGGAGTCGCAAAAACACCGGTATGCCGCGCAGCCTGGCGGAGTAGCCTTGAAGCTGGATTATGGAGTCGTTCACTTTGCTGTACGTAGTCTTACGCTTTCATGCGTAGCCTAATTGGTGTGCAAAATTATAGTATGCGTATTATTATCCATCCCCACTCTATTCTATGCTGCTAACGAGGTAAAAAAAGTTGCACGCTGAGAAGAGGCGGTGCCTTCGTGGCAACTAGTGGAACATGTCAAACCGCGGCGCATGCGCGCGCAGTGCACGCTTGCGCAGCGAACCGCCGCGCACAAACACGAACCGCTCTCGCGCTCACCTCCCACTGTTTGCAGCATGTGTTGTGTGAATACTTCTCAGCCACCGCAGATCCAAAAGTTTTGATTATTATTGTTTCACCCCGTTTTCCGCGTTACCATTCCGTGATTAGATACTCTGACCGGTAAGCTTTCCGTTGCGCTAAAGGAAACAGGTACCATAAGAACTGGTTGTCGGTCGCTGTAAAGGGACACTGAAGGCAAATATTAAGTCGACGTTGATTGTGTGAAATAGGGTTCCAGCTAAAACCTCGTAGTGCTTCTTTGACGCCAAAGAAATGCTTATTTTGAAAGAAAATATCGTTTTAGTGGTCCGCACAGCGTTAGCGCACTTCAAATTACCCGCCTGAACGGTCCTTCTGACGTACCAGTTGCCGTGCCTAATGTTGCCCGTCTTAACTGCCCGGCTGCCGACGCTACGGTTTCTTGCGCAACAGCAGCTATCAACCTCGCCAAGACGCAGCCACGGGCCACTCCGAAACTGCATACCCAATGGACAAAACAGGCTCGGCAAATGGTAGGCCCGACGTCCGTGGCCGTTCAAAGTATGAACGGCCCGACGTCGGCAAGTTCGGTAGGGCCGATGTCGTTTTTTGCAAATGGCCGGGCTGTTTGTCGACCATCGGCAGGTGGTCGGCCAACGGCGTCGGGCCGATGTTGTAGACTTGGCAGTGCCATCCTCGGACCGCACGCGTCCTGAGCACTTGCCAACGATGACAAAAGCACGGCCAGGCAACGCTCATTTGCCGTTATTCACCACCGTACATTCTGCATTTATTTCATGCAAGCTAGTATATATTATTTAGACCGCGGAGGGGGTCAGGTTTTTTTTTTTGGGGGGGGGGGGGGGTGGGGTTATAAGCAATATTAATTTCACATTTGCAATTTTACGCAACGCTTGAGGCAAACGAGATGAATTGAAAATGTTTGCGCTGAAATAATGCTTCAAATGATGAGAAGTAATAATAATGTAATAATTTTGCACAAATATGCTTGTTTGCACTGTTAAAGACAACTAAGCCCAACTCTACTTGAGTGTACACATTGTGGCCCTAAAATTGGCAAATACAACTGCTGCTGACGCTGTATGAAATATTGGCACCCACCCAAGCAAGCGCTTCGATCAATAAGAAATCAGACGGCTACAAGTATAATTTTAGAGATCACAATTATTTTTTTAACATTAGTCAAAACAAATGTCCTTCGGTCGAGGTGCCATGCGTGGTGTCAAGGTGACTACATTGATGTCGTCTTCCGTTTCTCCTGTTACGACCGCCGTCTCCGTCGCTCGCGCCAATGAGCCACCTCTTCACTTGTCCTACTGTGGACATGGATGCTTCCGAGAAGCTGCTCAGAACGGACACTGCAACAATAATCCATGTAATAGAACAAATTGTGAACCCACTGTCACGATAACAATACAAACAGTTTCCTGACGAGAAAATCACTGCTGCACAAGCATACTAAGACGCAAGCATACTAAAGCGCTTTTAACACATAAATAACACTGCTATTTCGCAAGATCCTCGACAGAGATATCTAGTTATTAATAATCTAAGTATACCACTCTGTCGTGACGAACACACACTGCACGCATATATGCGTAAGTTGTCCAGGTAATTAGGGCACCTACGCCGCACGTTACGTAATTTTATTAACGATATTCGTAAACTATCTTACCTAACGCTCATTCGACCTCAGCTTTTTACTTAAATTTTAATGTTCCGGTGCACGAGACGGTAAGCCCGCCGTGTCACATGTGAATTACATGTATGTGGGAATTAGTTTTGCTGCCGATCAGAGATTATAAACTTTTCATTTTATTTCATTTCAATTGGTATTGACTGCTGTTTTCAATTTCAAGCTATCGAGTGGGGCGCCTAAGGGGCGGACGCCGCCGCCGAAAAACGACGGAGTCGACGATGAGAGTGCTATGCGAGCCGTTAGCATGCGTGGCAGGAGAGGAGAGTCTCTCGCCCGAAAGCGTCAGTGAAGAACAAGCGCGCCTATAGAAGAAGGGAAACTGCGTAGAATGAACACTGCCATTAAGTCATGCGGCCGAATAGAGAGGAAGGGAATCGAGAGAGAACTACCCCTCTCGTGAAATGCATTGAGACGCCAAGTCGTTGCTTATGAGCTTATGATAGTTCGCAAGTTTCGGTTTTGGTTCCTTGCGCGCGCAGTTTTCCTACGTCCGTCATTATTTTTTTTCTCTTGTTTTTTTTTATCGCCACAGCCGGTCTCTGGGTACATTTCTGAATGGCCAATGTGAGAATTTTTTTTATCTTGAGAATACACGAGACTGCAAGAATTATTCACGAGCCGTCATTATAGCTGCCCTCTAGGTTACGCGCAATTCCGGAAAATAGACGGAAGACGCCTTGTGAAGTTTATTTGCCACGGTAAAAAAAAAGCGAGAAAAAAACCACACAGTAAACGTTTATTCAATGCAACCTGCCCTCTTGCGTTGTAGCCGCACCAAAGAACAGTGCGGTTGTTGCCTCGCGAAGCTCCACTGGTCTGCGTCAGCTGAACAAAAAATCGAAATGGGGAAACTACGAGGAGACGCGAAAGGGCACAACCGTTTAACGCGTGGAATTAAAAACAATGGCAATTTTCTTTTACGAACATCGCAACATCGCATTGTGAGGAGTGCTCTATGCTCTCATGATATAAAGCGTTACATTACACTACCTTATTCTATGCGCCTTCAAACCCACGAGCACGCATATCCGGCATCCGCGATAGAATGCCACGTACTATACAGCCCCAACCGGCACGTTATCTCAGATGAAAACGTTTTACAAGAGCTCGAAATAAATGCGCGGGGCGAAACCTTTTTCCATCGTGCCGAAGCGAGAATTTTCGAGGCACGCGGTACTTATCTTCGCGCTTCTGCAAGTTATCTTGCGCCAGGTGTTTTAAAAACGTGAGCGACGCGCGTTATCGCTTGATCGCTTCAAACGCTCCTCGCGTTTTCAACACGCTAGTCCATTTGTTTACACGGAACCATCATCATCTGATAACGCGAGTGCCAAAAGAAATGCACACCTGGTGATATGAAAATCGTCACGAACCTTTCATAAGTTTACGTCGAGGCGCCCGATTAGTTACAACATCCAACGTACCCTAAGCCTAACTGCGCAATAGCGCGGGCAACAACCTTACTACGCAGTACATTGAGGGACACAAAAGTGAGGGTTCTCACCTTGCTGTCGACATCTGCAGCAGTCCACACCGTATTGCCGTGCTGAAAAGCGCCGCTGTCACACAAAACATCGCTCAATACCACGACTTTTCGGAGTGAATAAGCAAAAACAGATGCCACCGAAACACGCGGGAGAGCGGCCTTCTTCGATAAGCGCCATGGCTGATCTGGCGATGACGTCATATCGCCGGTGTCGCACAGTTGTGTCGCTCGGTGGCGGGATGTTCTTTCACGAATTTTCAACTGATCGTCTAATTGATTAAGTCTAAGTGATTAGCGCCTTGCAACGGTGAACAGATTGGTTATCAACTACCATGTTGTTAGGCTTTGATATTATGTGTGGCTTATAATTTAGTTATGTTTTCTGCGCAGTGACGCATGCGCGGTATTTTTGTGTTATTTTCTTCTCTTCCGTTTTTCCTTGAATAAACTTTAGTTGAAAGTTAGCGCTTGTGTTGTCGTGTTCTTCTCCCTTTGTCCCCGTTGTAAGTACGCGCTATCCTGTGACGATGAATACATACCAACTCGGCCAGTTTTCTGCTTTGTTAAGAAAATATCTTTACACGTGCAGGAAACAAATAAATAAAAGCGAAAAAGCTATACATTTATGTTGCATAACTTTTTCTTTCCTTGCGCTCCTTGCGCAATTACGCGTCATATCAAGGTTCCTGTGATATGACGCGAAGACCTCGAAGGGCGAGAAGGTGGAGAGGTACGCTCGATCCGCTTATCACTTGTCTTGTTTCCCTTTCTCACCCACCGAAATGTTTCAGTGCGGGTGGGTCGACGCAGTTCGACGAAGACACTCACCCTCTTGCGTTCACACAGCTGTGAATGCGCACCGCCCTCGCCGAGCAGAAGCAATTATCGAATTTCTTTCCCGTGCTGGCCGCGAAATGGCGGGAAAAAGCAGTGTTCCTTCCCGGGAAAACAAAACAGGAGACACTCACTTGCTCATAGCCAAGTGAAAAGGCGCGATACTTTGTAAATGGTTACTATACATTTTCCCTGCGAATAATCTTTTGCCATCAAGCATATGCACAATGGATTTGAAAGTAATAATATACACAGAGTAAAAATGTACGATGTTTCGCCGTAAAACGGAAAGAAGAACTAGAATTCATTGTGAAAATGTTCGAGCCGTCTATACGAGCACAACACAAAAAGGATACGTATAGCCAGAGCAGAAGGTTTTCACAATGTATTTGATGTTTCCGTATAGGCACCGTACACTGACCAGAGGGAGCTGCGTTGCTCGCACTGGCCCGTCCCAAGTTCGCTGGCGTTGGCCGTTAGGGGCACGCAGAAAACAGACGCGCGAACGCGTCCCCCGTGTATCCCGGCCGCAGTCCGCCCACTCATTCAGAGAGGGAGACGCGCACATCGCGTTCCATTTTGAGCAACCCCGTCTCATTATTGCGTTTTTTGTCCGCTAGGTTTTGCGTTCTGGCGCTGCAGTCGCACTGGAAAACTCGACTGTACGGTGCCTATAATGAATGGTGAATGCAGGAGTGCGGTACAGATGACATTCAGGAAAAAATCACACCATCTCCCGCTAAAGGGGACCATGAGGCGATGCGAAGCCAGAGCACTTGCACGATCACGTTCCGTTGGCGTTCGTTGGGCATGCTACCGACCTCGCGTCGTGGAACGCGAAGAGGGACGCTACGCGCGTCGTATCTTCCATCTAGCCTGGCCGTTAATTCTCACAGGGCGAGCGGGGAACGCGGTCGACAGGCGGGCGAGAGGGGGGCAGTGTAGGAGAGGAGAGAGAAGGGGAGGGGACGCGCATGCGCTCGAGCTCATCGCGGCGTTGCGCAGGAGAGAATTTCGGCATGCCTAGCCCGCGTTTAAGAGGAAGAGGGGAAAGGGGGAGGGGAGAGGGGGAGGGGAGAGGGAAAGTGGAGAGGGGAATGGTGAGGAGGTGTGTGGAGAGGGTATGCGCATGCGCAGAAAAGGTGGTCACGCAGCGCACGACCACCGGATTGAGCTCCACCTTAAGATACTTCGCATCTAAAAAAACAGCGCACGCTATGCATGCACGGAGGATGACAATACGCCACGCAGACATAATTGGCATTTGAAGCACTACGCGCGCCCTGAAGAGGGGATCACGTTACGGGCCGATACTCGGTGCTGTTACGGGCCGATACGGGCGATACTCGTTGCAATATTTCTTCGAGAACCGGCGCGTCGCTCCTTTTGCGCTTCTACCGCAATGTGGAGGGAAGCGGTTGCTGCTCCTTGTCTCGTTGGTAGCGAGTCCAACATGACTGACGCTGGAAGTGAAACTAATTGCTTGGTGTTGTTTTGCAGCCCCCGTCTGAGATGGTTACTGTGCCTTGGATGTCCAGGGTCACCATATGTTTCTGAACGTTTGGGGAGTTTGTCAGAACATTAAGATAACGCAAATGTGTTTCCTGCTATGCTCTTGGCGCACGAAAAGCATGGCACAGTGCCATGGAATGTACTTGAGCACTACACATTCGTTTGGTATATGAAGTATGCATCTTCTGAGCAACGGAGGACGTACTCTGTCTTCTATGGCGCGGGAACTTCATTACCACGTTGCCAGTACTAGGTCATAGGTCAAGACGGAAGAATAGGCGGACTTTCCGGGCGGCGCTGACCCACCAAACTGAACGTTTCATCCCGCTATTCTTTCTTTGAAATCATGCTGAAAAATATTCGCGGCTAAAGAAACATGACTAAACTTTTGGGCTCACTATGCGTTTAGCATTTGTTTAAGAAACCAATTATTCTCACACCTGACTCCATGTGATCCATGTTGCAAAGTTCAAACCAGAGATACCTTTACTTTTGCAACAACGTGATCGCATGCCCGGGTCCTTGCGCGCTGCAGAGAAGGCGAAGAGGCGAAACCACGGTGTTAGAATCAACGTTTATTGATTTTTCCGAACTCCCCGCTTCGCCTGCGGGGAGCAGGCGGCCGGCTGCAGTTCCCGCCACCGCTGCGCTGCAGTCCAACTTTGCGCCAACCAAACGAGGGTCGTCTGCTACAGCTAGGTGCGATGTGCAGCGTTTATCCGACGAATTCAGGTTAAGAAAGAGCCCTGCCGCGCAACTTCTTGTTTTAGGCACGCGGAGTACAACTTCGGGCCTAGATAACCGAGCTATGTCTTTCCGGGACCTCGGTAGAAACAGTAGTTCGCGTAAGTTACGCGTGCACTCGTAGATTAAATAGCCGTACACCGCCCTGTAATTTCTCGTTATTTCGGACACTAGAAGCAAAATTCAGAGTTCAGCTGTATGAGCTACGTCTTAAAAGCCTCGGTAAATGCTTCGACTCATCTGTTTTCTGCTAATAGTTATTTAAAAGCTGGTTCCGCGAGTCATAGCATTTGGATCTTCGACGCTCTGCACATTAGCTCAGCGTGCACTGCCCTAAAGCAAGTTGAAACTGATCCCTTGCTGTAAGGTACGACCCTCGTTGAAAATCCCACTGAACCAACGTTATTTTTCTCTTCAGGTGACATAAACCAGTGGACTTTTTTTTTTCAAGTATTCAGATTTCTGGATGTCTGTCAGTGGATAATATTTAGAATCATTCAAAGAAAAAAACGCAAATTTTGCAATTTTTTTCGTTATTCCTTGCTGTTTCATATTGTTTCCCTTATGTATATCCCCACTCCCCTCTGTAATTCCCTTGGGCCCTGAGGGTACAATAAATAAATAAAGACATAGGAACACAAATTTATTGACACAAGAACACTTGCCACGATCATACACTATTTCACTAATATATCGCCTTTAGCTTACGAAATTGAAAATGCATGTTTAATGCATACTTTCCACGAGCATTCGAATTTCACACAAGTTTAGCTTTTTTTCTTTCCCTCTGCGCTTTGATAGCACTGTCGTTGTCTTGGCACTTTTGTCTTGCAAAAAAATGCACCCGGGTTACAATGTATACGTGAATCAACTCTGCAGTAAATTCGCTGTAGTGTTGTTTGTAGTGATCGCAGTGGCGTATCGAAAGGCAACTTATTCAGCAATTTACCGCTCGCCGAAACCACGTAGGTCAAATCCTCGCGGATGACAGTGCTCTTGAGGATGCAGTAGATGTCTTCTTTGAATTCTGCATTATAGAAAATGATTACCGGACGTTTTCCCGGCTCTTCAGGGACCGCCCAACTCCAGTTGCGGGGAAGCTGAAGTGCAGCACTTTTTTCCACTAGGTCAGAAAAACTGAAGTTCTCTGAAGGAGCGGGTACCTGTTGAGGGGATTCTTCCGGCAGATCGCAAGGCAGCTGTACAGTTTGTTGAGGTAGTACAGCTACCCTTTTCTTCGGCGACCTTCGTCTTCTGCGGCTGCATGACAAGTACACTGGCAGGTTCGGAAATAAACGAGGAACTACATCACTCCTCAGTGCCCACGCACCACGGTCGATTTCGACTACTTCTCAATTTATGGTATACTTATGTGTCTTCACTATGTCACCTTCTTGAAAGTGAAGATCGCATACCTTGCACGTCTTCCCCAAAGGTTTGTCCGCGCGTGGAATTGACCTTTGCCACTTCTGCAGTAACAATGGGTCCGACGGCGGAGAGGAAAAGTGGCGTTTCTGGGGGTTTTTTCTATACCCGCTGGTGCACCCGGGCACAAAACACGTCGGCATGACGTCCCGAAGGTCTACAGCATCACGCACAGGATATCAGAAGGTCTACACGTACACATGTGCTCGGTGCGTCCACACGTGGTTAACGCTTGGATCGTGTCCGCGATATCAACAATCGGAGAGTCCTACGTCGTGGATGTCCGAGGGTTTGCATGAGTGTCGACGTCGAATTGTCTTCAGAAGACCGTGAAAGCCTGCCACGCGCACAGAGGGCGACGAGGCATACACACAGATTAGAAAAAAATTGGCCGCGTATCTGCGCGCTTCGCTGCAAATGTCGTCTAAAGACGATAGAAGAGGCGCTGCGTGAGATATAGACGCAATCTGGAAATACGTCGGGAAACATCAGTGCTGTGTTGCGGGCTGGTAGACCCGGCGCAGCAGCAGGCGAAGACCGGCGGTGACGAACACGACCGGCGGGGACGCCAGCCAGCCCGAACAAGCGGTTTGGCGCGAAGCGCTGAAGCATAAGAAACGTCTGCATTCAACGAGTACTCTCCACACACTCTTTTATTTACACGCCGCCTGGGTAAAAGGAACGCCAGAGCGACGCCCCATGGCATTCGTACAGTGCAATACAGAACCGAAACCGAAGCACAACAATGAGCTCGTGCAGAAGGCACGGATGAAGTCAAGTTTAACGCGCAGTCTCATTTTCAGCGCAGCTTAAGAAACTAGAGTCTTTAGAATTACGCATGTATGCATTTTCTATTTAAGGAACACACCACCTAATACTTGCCTAACCCCTTCAGACACGCATTATGATGCACTGTCTGCAAATGCGTCAAAAACGCATGGCATGATTCGAAGGCACTCAGTATTACATATCAAGAAAGAAAACGAAGAAATGTGTTGTTTTTTGTGAGTTTCAGTAATTAATCGTTATTAGCGTGTTAGTAATTATCTAATTATTCTGCCATCAGTCAGCTTCAGTACTTGCATAAAAAGAATCAACTATTAGGCCCGAAAACCATGTACACCTTCTTTTTTGGTTGTTGATTCGAGAGGAGAAAAAAATACTCTTGACGTTGGTCCTGGAACGCGGCACGTCGAACGATCGTCTAAAATGGTAGTGTCTCCAGTAAAGTGATCCTCTGCAGCAATACGCAGGGCAGTGTAGTTAAATGACCGCTATTTGTCCAATCAGGAAGCGTGCACGAATGTGCACACTGAGTTTCAGGCCATTTGAAGAAACACGCGGCATGGGACGCGCCTCCGAAGTTCGCGTCCTCAAACGAGGACGCCGTGCCGCAAAGGGCTAATCATGTGGCGCCTCAGATATGCGTAATGTTTGCTTTTTGATCAACAATGCACACAAGTATGAACCTAGTCAGCCGTTCAAGCTGGCTGGCACTTGGGCAAGTGGTTCAACTTTGGCCGGGTTGCTGAATCGAGGGACGTGCCGACAAACAGAAAGACAGAAAGACAGACCAAAATTTCTCCGTTTAAGTATCCCAAGAAAGACTACCGTCTTTAAAAAAAAAACGGCACCACCGAACACCAACACAGACACGACTGCGACGGCAGGGAAGCGAGCGGAGAGTGGAGAGCGGCTGTTTACTTGGCGCAAAGTTGGACTGCAGCGCCCCCACACTCCCTAGGAGCAAATAGCGCCCGCCTCGAAAGGAGGAGTTCGGAAACTGAAAAAGTATCTATAAACGTTGGTTAGAATAGTTTAGGTGGAGCGACGGCGCATTGGAATGAGGAGAAATCGGGGACCTCTTTTTCTTTCTTGCCGACAGGAGGCGCGCGCGGGACGGTGGCCACCTGGCTATAACCAGCACAAACCTGACGCTTCTAATATTCGGTGTTTTAGCGTGTTTAGCGATATCGCAAGGCCCTGTGAGGATTGTGTGGTATTGTAATATCATATACATAAGTTAGATATAAACACTTAGTAGTGTTTATGCATGACGTTTCGGCATGCGGCGTGAAGCTCATAAACACCACCCTCGGCCTCGGCAACACCGTGGCCTAGGCGATAGTGCCCGCATTTGTCTACAAATGTAAATCTGCAGTTGCGTGACGCGTGTTGAATTCACCCTTCATTTGCCCTCGAAAGATTAATTAATGTATTTGCGGTCAGCATCATATAAAGAGCAGGTATCATGTTAAGAGGCATTTCGCATATGAGATCAAGTGAGCCTTCAGAATCTTTTACAACGAACCGCTTATTTGCAAATTCTGTAAACATTTGTGAGAAGACAGATGCTTTGATGTAATGGAACAAAATAACTCTATTTATGTCTTTCGGGGCAAGCACTAGCACGTGACGCGCCGCTCCCACGTCGGAAAATACAGGATTGAAAGAGAATGCAATGAAGCGGGCGACAGCTTGTGGCCGATGCATGACTATGCATCGGCCACAAGCTGTCGGTCAGCGCGACGGTGGCGTCGCGCTGACCATGAGACTCGGCGGGCGAGGCGTTCTCACACTGCTAGAACACCTGCATCTTTCCTGGAAACGGCGTTCCCGGGACGGCAAAGCCGGAGACAATGGGTCACCTGGGTTTGACTTGGTATGCTGCTGAAACGATATGACCTGCATATTTGGACAGGAGTCGCCGCAGACCCTTTTCTGCCTTCGGGGAAGAATCGGAGGAGCAAACACGTTCTGCCCTTCGGGGAAAAGAAGAGTACGAGGAACGAGCCCGAGGAACCTGTCGCCTTGCTTCCCCCACAAGCGTGCCGTTGACCACCTGACCCTTGCTGCTTCAAGAGTGCAACGACCCCTCAGCGACAGTGAAATGGACTGTGCCATGGTGGGTGGGGTCGTGTGTGTGATTGGTGGTCATCAAGAAGGAGGAGCCAAACTGAGGGGCTAAAACGACGGTGCTGAGTGAGAAATGGGGCTCTGAGCCCTCGGTAACAGGCTCATCCAATGCGCTCGTCGCTGAACTCTTCCCTTGTAACGATGTAATTGAGTGTACGAAATGTGCCAGTAAACTTGTTATTGTTTTCCCATCTTGCTATAGCATCAGTTCCTCAACCCGGAGACTCGACTACGCTACCAAACGGAGTCCGAGTACGACGCTGCCATATCGTAGCAACAGCATGGTTGCCGAGGAGGGATGGATCCAAATACCCAGGCACGACAGCACCCAGAGCAGGGCACGAAGTTCTACTTCTGCTACTGCAACAAACAGCGAATAACGAAAGTGACGAATAACGAAAGGCGGAATCAGAATGCCACATGGTGAGTCATGATGGATTGGTCAGTAAACGGACGTTAACCTTCACTACCACGCGCCAGCCAGCACGTGTAAACGTTGCAAAGGCGGCTGAACGGCTAACACCGCGGGCGGCTGCTTGAATCCATGCGATATGGTGCATGCACAACGACAACCCATGAGAGGAATTTCTAACCTACCATTGTCAAATGTGTTGCTTTCTTCTTACAACAATCATATAGAGAGACGTCAACCCCCCCCCCCCCCTCGCACCCGCTTTCTTTTTCAGGGAATACCTTTTTCTTTTTGACTAACTGTGGTTAAGGTGCTCGGCTGCTGACCCGAAGGTCGCGGGCACGGTGTTCCGTTGTCGCGGGTTCGATTCCGGCCGCGGCGGTTGCATTTCGATAGAAGCGAATTTGTAGAGGCCTGTGCGATGTCAGTGCACGTTAAAGAGCACCAGATGGTCGAAATCAGGCCCGTCACTAGGGGGGGGGGGGGTGTTGAGGGGTTCTGACCCCCCCCCCGAAATTTTTTGATGCTTTAACTTTTCGGGTGATACTAAAATATTTACACGCCTTCACAGCGACCACCAGCTGCTAAAGTTACACTGCAACTTTCCTGGCATTGCTTCCCTCTTCTTCCTTTCCTGAAACCTACCCTTTTACCAGAACACCTCAGCGCTCCCTCCTCCGCACGCGCACCTGCCCTATTTGTACAGCTTTGCACTTCGCACTCGCGTTCCTTCGAGCCTCTATTTTTTTTTTCGTCTTTCACCCCGTAGCAGCTCCTTTATTGATTCCAGATGCTTTCCTTGTGCATTGCCGCTGGAGAAGTTATCCGTCTGTGCGGACCGCACCTGTCGGCTTTGGGTTCCTACGAAAAGCGCATCTCCTTCTGTGAAGGTAAACAGTTCGACAGCAACGGCGACACTAACACGACGTGCGCAAATTTGCCAGGCAACGAAACCCCTAAGCGGAACAACTCAGCGGCGCATTCCGAGGACGCAGGCTGCACGATAAACTTTTCACAAACTGTAGTCCTCGCCACCGAAACGAATCACTGAAGATGACATCTCCTGAAAGACTGGCTGACTTACTCGCGCGCGCAGTGCGGGAGTACGTCGGCATACACAGTGCATTTTTGGGGGGGTCACGGCTATTTAATTAAGCCGTCTGTAAAAAGGTGATTTTTCACAGGAAAGGAGCAACACCTCCTTTCTGGACTGTACCACGGGAGTGCAAATGTCGCGGCAGTGCATTCTTGGGGGGTCACGTCTATCAAGGGGAGTATGTAGTGCCCGTGGAGTCTTCTGTGAAAAGGTCTTTAAGTAGCGTTAATCCAGTTTGCTGCAGCTGGAGTACAATAATGGGCTTGCATGCGCACGAGCTGTAGCGGCGTTCGGAAAACACATGCGCCACGCGGGAGCCGGCGCGTTCATCACACTTCTACATTCTAGCCACTGTAAAGCGGATGAGAGAGGAAAAAAACATTGCCCGCCGTTCACGCCAGGCAGTCGCAAACGTCTCTTTGGAGCCACTGGCCACTTCTGTTTGCGTGCACAGGATTGCGGCAGCAAGATGAAAAAACACTCTGCAACAACGAAGCAAAGGAGTCTTGCGTCTTACTTCAAGAAAGTTCGAACCGATGAAGCGGGCGGAGAAGAACCGCCTCCTTCGAAGGATAAAACTTCGCCTTCCTCAGCACTGGTGGAAAGCCAAGCGCGTCGGAACTTCTGTAGCGACTCAGGAGAACGCACCGGTTTATGTGAATCACCCGAGAACGAACACAAGCATGACACCCATGCGCCGCCGGGAAATGATGGTGGCCGCAGTGTAACTCCAAGTGACCTTTGTTCTACAGTCAACGCTGTGCAAAGTGACGCCTTTACCACTGGGCAATACCCAAGGAAGGTGAGTGGCATGGCACCTACACATTCTGGTTCGCCTCCCCTCTGTGCGACGAGTGCGAATATATTCAACTTGGGGCTGTTTGTCTCGAAAAGCAATAATGTAATGACTGTTATGCAGGCTTAGTGTCGTCAGGTGGTTTTAATTGAGGCAAGGCCTCTGACCGGAAATGGAAGGAGCCATTTTCGAACTCACACACAAAAAAATAACTTTATAGCGCACAAAGGAAAGAGAAAAAACAAAAAAAAAACCACAACAGCACCAAATAAAGTCAAGCTATGCTTAAACCAACATCATGGTTACCGGAGGGGGCGGCCTTGGCAAAGCGGCTGGCCACCTTCATGCCCACGCACCTAGCGTGGAACCTGGCGGCAGGCACCCGGGCTCGTCCCGTGGCTGGCAACTGGCAGCAGGAGTCCTCTAAGCAGCCGGGACAGTGATTTCTGCGCTCCACGGAGGCTCAGCTGCCCGGATCCGCTTCTCGAACGATGGGAGCGACCAATTTCCAGGATTGTCCGTCTCCGAGGACGTCTGGAGGCAGACGCTGTCGGGCCCTTCGTGCTCGAGTCCGAAACCCGACGGCACAGACCCTGACACCAGCGTCTCGTCCGAGCTGTCCGAGTCAGACTGGCTGCCTTCTATCTCCTCCTCTTCCTTTTCTCACCCGTCTGCCGTGCCATCTTCCTATTGGCGGCGGCCACACGTGCCGTGCCCCGCCGACGTCTTCCTCTTTGATGTGTCTAGAGATGGACAAAGCGGCTCACTTGAGCACGGCCGGTCTGGAGGCGCGCGCTCGCTAAGGAGCGAGCGCGCGCCTCTAGACCGGCCGTGACTTGAGTGAGCGGCTCCGAACGGCTCAGCTCACTTAAGTGAACCGGCTCACTTGAACGGCTCAGCGGTTCACGGTTCACCCTAAATCGACGAAGGAAGGGAAGACACTAGGAGGGAGAGGAGGCAAGAAGGAGGCTGCCTTCCCCCTCCTGGAATTTCGCGGCGTGCGCTGGTCGCTGCTGGATGCCTCCGCTCCCCCCCCCCCTTCGCTTATGCACCCCTCTGCAAAATGTTCGGCAGTCACAAAGTGCCTCCGGGCGCCGAGTCTCCTCCCGGGATCTGACAACGGCACATGTTTAAGCGTGTTGCCAATGGACGTGCATGGCGTGTCCACGACAGGCGAGGATGCTGCGACTACGTTGATTGTCCCTTCTCCAATGTTGTTGGCTGCGACCACTGTAGCTGCGACTGTTGTGAGCGAGGACAAAAGGGCAGTTGCTTTCTGTCATCCCCAATAGATGGCGTGAAAGCCAGCGTAGCGTACGTAGCGTACCTCTATCAAGGAAGGCGAACTCGAATGAAGCGGCTCGACCGGTTCAACGAACAACAGGTTCAACACGGCTCACTGAGCGAGAGAGAACCGGCTACCGACAATGCACTACTGTACCGCCACCTTAACCCGGCTCATGCGCTCACCGGCTCCATCCCCGGCTCTCTGAGCATCTGAGCAGATCGGTTCAGCACGGCTCACTGAACGAGCGAGAACTGCGAGAACCGGGTCTCCCCCTTTCCCAAAGAACCGCCGCTCACTTTTACTGAGCCGCGGATCACCCGCTCTTTTAAAGGGACCGACAACTGCCCAGAACATGAAATGAGATGACTGCACTGATGGAAAGATTGTCCGTCACATTGACTCAAACCAACCCTGTTTATCTCGTGAAAGGTGGATTTATATTTTTATTTCTTCATTGAAAGTCGCGAAAAAGGACCTTTGGCGCCTCTGGCGGCAAAATCATAAACGGTCCGATGAAGCCGGTCACGTGACCATTGATTGGTGATGCGTTCTATTACTTTTCTGTTAGTACTGAAATATTGTTCATTTCTTGATATTAAAGAACATTACTCCATAAAAATGTACATATAGGCCTGCGTTAGTTGTATGCAACAAAGTGGCGCTGCCTTCGCTTGGCATAATGATCCCATGCGGGGACAAGCCATCCATGACACAGGCGCAGGCAACCTTGGGCGCAGGCGCACACAACGCTGTACAAATACCGAGAAGGTGTATAAAGCCACATCATCTCATTGTAACAGCTTGCTATTTTCGAAAATGGTAGGAAAGCTCAAAATAAAGGTGGTTAAGCACAGCTGCAGTAACTCCTGCGAAAGCAGAACAACGACAGCTCTCACAAGGGCTAGCGGCATCGCTATCAATTCTCAGCGTTGCTGGAGCAAGCCTTCATGCATGTTTGGAGCCTTTCAGATTGAAAAATACAGCTTATAAAATAACTACGTGCTTTTAGGATAAACCACTGCAGCTACAAACGCTACGAAGGGTAAGCTTTCTGTCGCGCCGTAAAAAACTGGGTCGAGAAAAATCAGTTGTCGGTCCCTTTAAAAGAGCCGCTCAAAAGAGCCGGCTCGCTCCTGAGCGACCCATCTCTAGATGTGTCGCATGTGTCCGTTGCGCGGTGCTCCTATAGCATCACCCACCGCGTTTGGAACCCTTGCGCCACCAACACCAAGACACAGCACCGAATACATGACGCGCACATTGTTCGCGCACTCACTCATCACAATGACCCAGAGACGACGGAGAAGCTGGTGCTCAATCCGTGGACCCCTCCGGCTAACTATGATTATCCAGCCACAGGGAAAAGAAATCTAAAGTTCCGACCTCACTGGGTAGATCGTTACCCATGGCTTGTTTATTCAGAGAAGCTTCAAGGAGCATTATGCAAATATTGCGTAGTCTTCGCAAGCGAGTGTGCAGGAAAAGGGGAGCACCAGCGCTTGGGCTGTTTTTTAACTAAGGAGTTCACCAATTACAAGAAAGCCATGGACGCCTTTAAGAGCCACGCATCCAGCAGTTACCACGCCATGTCAACAACGCTATCGGAGAACTTTTTAGCAGTCCGGTCCCGCTCACAGCATGACATCTTAACACAACTTGACCATGGCCTTAAAAAGCTGGCGGAAGAAAACCGCAAGAACTTGCTGCCAATAACAGAAACAATCGTTTTCTGTAGCAGGCAAGAAGTACCGCTTTGCGGAACAGACGACTCTGGTCCGTTAAATATGTCTGAAGTGCTGCCAATGAAAAATGATGGAAATTTCCGCGCACTGCTTAGGATGAGAGCAAAGCTTTCCGCAACCAACGTTTGCGGCACGGTAACGCTATTCGCTTAACCCCCGCTACCACGCCAACGCTAAACTATAACTGTCTACTGTCTCTGCTTACGTACGGAACGACCTAACTTGCTGCCATTCCCGTCGCCGACTTCGCGCTGGCGACGCTGGAGTGGCAGCTTGTAACACATACATACCGTTTTTGTACCGTGGTTACATTGTGTTACTTCATCAGGAGCCGTTGGTCGCGGTGTCCCTGGCTTTGGTGGTGCTATTGTCCAAACTTTTATTTCTTGCTTTAACCAGAATTTGAGGTTAACATACCAATTTCTTTATTTGGGTACCAATAATTGAAAAATACCATCGCATTATTACAATTAAGTGATGTACTTGATTTATTCACGAAAATAAGCCAGTATAAATCTGAAAAAATGGCAGCCGTTCTATACACAACCCCCCCCCCCCGAAAAAAATTCCTGGGTACGGCCCTGGTCGAAATTTCCGGAGCCTTCCACCACGGCGTCTCTCATAATCATATCGTGGTTTTGGGACGTAAAACACCAAATGTTATTACTAACCCAGTTCGTCACGGAGCCCTCAACCAATTTTGCCACGGTGGCCTTATTTGTGCACGAGCTAAAATATTTTTGAAATTCGTGTTCACCCGTAAACTCATTATCTCTGTCCGCAGAAGCTATATTTTCTATGTATTTCCATCTGTTGGCTACTGCCACTGAATTTCTTGATGTTGTGCATTCACTTTCAAATCAGATTTGATATGTGCGGTTGCCCTGATAAAAACGAACGGCCAGCAGTTGAAGAGTTGTCGCAAATGCAGCATTGTAAGCGACGCCGCCCCCGTTGAAGCGGCTGACCTGAAGGATGGATGGATGGATGCTATGAGCGTCCCCTTTATAACGGGGCGGTGACATGTCTGCCACCAGGCTCGAAGGCGAAAAAAAGGAAAGAAGAAAAAAAAAATCTTCCTTGTTTCATGTTGTCCTAATGCCTTATCCACATTGATTAAATCTATGTTATTATACCAAAAAATATAAATTCACGGTCCATCTCTCTGTCTCTTAAGGCAGAATGACCTTTTTTTTCCCCAATTATTTATTTTTGCAGTTTATCTCTACTTTTCTGCCACCAATACTCTAACCGTCTCTTACTTATTTCTATCGCGGACGTGTTCAGCTTTCCAATGTTGTCCCTAAAACCCAAGGCTTCATGTAGACTCGTGCCCACACGTATACCTGGGTGAATATCGCCACATTCAATCAGTACATGTTCCATCGTTTCCTTAGTTCCCCCGCAGCATGTACATTGTTCTTCTTCGTTACTGAATCTCGCTTTATAACTACGCGTTCTAATGGCGTATTCGGTTGGTCGCTCCGATCCTCTGGCTCGGAGTCGGCAGATGCGGAGGCAGCCCACAATCGGAGCGCGAGAGGTAGCGTACCAACCGAATGGATCGACGATCTCGGAGCAGCTAATAGGGACTTTAGGAGCAGCGCGCCTGTAGCGCCACCGCGCAACCAGCGCGGGAAGCCGCCGGGTAAACATCGACAAATGCGGTCAACCATCCGAGCTGGCGTCATCGTCCGAGCTGCTGGTTTAAGGACGAGACAGATGGTACGTTTTTGCCTCCGGTCCGGCGTGCGGCGTACGGCGATTCAGCACACACGGGGCGAACGAGCAATCAGCGGCTCCGCCCACATAGGGCGCCTCGGCATGCACACTTGGAGGACTTCGTATCTTCGTAATAAAGCACAAAACAAACAACTTTGCACAGCCACGCTTCGTTATATAAGAAAATAATCACTACAACTACGCCTTCGCGTACGACAAGCACATCGCAATAGCTCGCCGTCACTCACGATTCCGAGAGGTAGGCCTAGCATGGCGGACGCCGGCCGTCTCCTACGCCGTTCACGATCGCACGCGAGCTCGGCATAGAGCGCTTGTTTTTGCCAACACGATTAAGCTTTGTACTCGCATGTAATGCGTTGCCATACGCTATTAAGTTGCTCGGCATCATCGATGTGAAGGCATTCGTCTACGAGCTGCTGTAACACCATTTACGTTTCGTCCGCCTTCAGTAGCCGCCTCCGTTTCGACATGTGAACTCTGGTGAACTCACCACACAAGCGCTCAAAAACGCCACGAACACAATACAACACACGTTTACGAAGTATTACGCGTCTGATGCTCTCCCCTTCTGAAATGCGCGCTCGTGCTGTCACCCTGTCACCTGCCGGTAAACGCGGCGTCTAGTGCCCCTCCCGGCCAGATCGCACCACGCTCTCACTTCGAAGTCAGAGCGGTCGGGAGCGCTCCGAGTCGGAGGCTGACGCTCCGGAAGAACCACCCGAAGGTAGTTCGAGCGCTCGGATTTTGCCAACCGAACGCGCGACCACTTTTCAGAGCGCTCTAGAGCGCTCAAAATCGCCCACCCGAATACACCATAAGGCAGCCCGACCTTGCTTCAAACAGTAAAGCGCTTCCCCTTGAATTATCATAAAACCTCTCCCTCCTTATTTCGTTTCTTCCTTTTCGGTAGTTACTCAGAGCCGGCTTCTTTTCCATCGCTGTCATCCAATAAGTCCTCTCCGCCTCTCTGACCTTCCGCTTAATGCTCCTTGTTGCCATATCGCCCGCACTGCCAGCCGTATATTTACTGGTGAGCCTCCTAGTTCTTTTTCTCCAGTGCGTGTCAACGCTTCTTCTATACAAATACCTGAAAACCTTCTCTGCCCATCTACTCTTCTTCATTTTCCTCAGCCTCTCTTCGAATCTGATTTTGCTCTGCGCTTCCCTCACTTCAAAGCCTGTCCATCCCATATCACCCTTTACCGCCTCATTTGTCGTCTTCCCGTGAGCGCCCAACGCGAGGCGGCCCACCGTCCTTTGATTTACATCCATTCTTGATTGCACCTCTGACTTCATGCACACCACTGAGTTCCCAAATGTAAGCCCCGGAACCATCACACCCTTCCACAGCCCTCGAAGCACCTCGTACCTATTGTATCCCCATAAACCTCTATGCTTCATAATTGCAGCATTCCTCTTTCCCTTTGCTACCGATGCTTTCTCTTGTACCTCCATATATCTATCCCCCTCATTTACCCATACTCCGAGGTACTTGTACTCGCTTACCCTCGGTATTTTTTGGCCCTGTATTAAGACCGTATGGTCTCCGTGATCATTGAATACCATCAATCCACATTTTATTGCACTAAATCCTAGTCCTAGAGCCTCACACTCCCTTCCGCACATATCTGCCAGTCGCTGTATACCATCTTGACTGTCCGCAAATAAGACAATATCATCAGCATAAAATAGACCTGGAAGCTTCTGCTCAACCATCGTGCCGACCTGTTTGTGTGACAAATTAAATCCAATGTTGCTACCTTCTAGCGCTTTTTCCATCCTCGCCATGTACAGCATGAATAACAGCGGGGACAAGGGGCACCCCTGTCTAAGCCCCTTGCTAATTTCAACGCTGTCCTTGCTACTTATTCCTTCCCATTCTATACAAACTGTATTTTCTCGGTATATTTCCCTCAAAAGCTGTACACAGTCGTCACCTATGCCCACTTCCTTCAATATATCCCACAAAATTTCCTGATTAACGTTGTCATACGCCCCGGTGATATCTAGATAAGCTACGTATAAGGGCCTGTTTTCTATTTTAGATATTTCTATACACGGGGCAAGAACAAACAGATTATCCTCTAACCGCCTGTCGATTCGAAATCCATTCTGAAGTTCTCCCAAAATATCATTTTGTTCTACCCACGCTTCTATTTTTAATTTTACTGCCTGCATCGCCAACCTGTATAGCACCGACGTAATTGTTAGCGCTCTATACGAGCGAATGTTATCCTTTTCTCCCTTGCCTTTATAGATTAAGTTCATTCTACTTTTTCGCCAACTGTCTGGTATTTCCCTCTCCTGTAAGCACTTTTCTACGGCTTTCAGCAGTGCTTCTTTAGTGTTATGTCCGAGTTCGTTAATGAGGCTGACTAGTGCGCTTAGGAATTTTTCCTTCGGCCTTCTTCCAATTGAAATTCTCTAGTACTACATCTTCGTCGGAAGGATGGATGGATGGATGCTATGAGCGTCCCCTTTAAAACGGGGCGGTGACATGTCTGCCACCAGGCTCGAAGAAAAAAAAAAAAAAAAAAAAAGAAGCTTCCTTGTTTCATGTTGGCCTAATACCTTATCTACATTGACTAAATCTATGTTATTATACCAAAAATATAAATTCACGGTCCATCTCTCTGCCTCTTAAGGCAGAATGACCTTATTTTTCCCCCATTATTTATTTTTGTTCTTTATCTCTACTTTTCTGCCACCAATACTCTAACCGTCTCTTACTTATTTCTATCGCGGACGTGTTCAGCTTTCCATTGTTGTCCCTAAAACCCAAGGCTTCATGTAGACTCGTGCCCACACGTATACCTGGTTGAATATCGCCACATTCAATCAGTACATGTTCCATCGTTTCCTTAGTTCCCCCGCAGCATGTACATTGTTCTTCTTCGTTACTAAATCTCGCTTTATAACTACGCGTTCTAAGGCAGCCCGACCTTGCTTCAAACAGTAAAGCGCTTCCCCTTGAATTATCATAAAACCTTTCCCTCCTTATTTCGTTTTTTCCTTTTCGGTAGTTACTCAGAGCCGGCTTCTTTTCCATCGCTGTCATCCAATAAGTCCTCTCCGCCTCTCTGACCTTCCGCTTAATGCTCCTTGTTGCCATATCGCCCGCACTGCCAGCCGTATATTTACTGGTGAGCCTCCTAGTTCTTTTTCTCCACTGCGTGTCAACGCTTTTTTCTATACAAATACCTGAAAACCTTCTCTGCCCATCTACTCTCCTTCATTTTCCTCAGCCTCTCTTCGAATCTCATTTTGCTCTGCGCTTCCCTCACTTCAAAGCCTGTCCATCCCATATCACCCTTTACCGCCTCATTTGTCGTCTTCCCGTGAGCGCCCAACGCGAGGCGGCCCACCGTCCTTTGATTTACATCCATTCCTGATTGCACCTCTGACTTCATGCACACCACTGAGTTCCCAAATGTAAGCCCCGGAACCATCACACCCTTCCACAGCCCTCGAAGCACCTCGTACCTATTGTATCCCCATAAAGCTCTGTGCTTCATAATTGCAGCATTCCTCTTTCCCTTTGCTACCGATGCTTTCTCTTGTACCTCCATATATCTATCCCCCTCATTTACCCATACTCCGAGGTACTTGTACTCGCTTACCCTCGGTATTTTTTGGCCCTGTATTAATACCGTATGGTCTCCGTGATCATTGAATACCATCAATCCACATTTTGTTGCACTAAATCCTAGTCCTAGAGCCTCACACTCCCTTCCGCATATATCTGCCAGTCGCTGTATATCATCTTGACTGTCCGCAAATAAGACAATATCATCAGCATAAAATAGACCTGGAAGCTTCTGCTCAACCATCGCTCCGACCTGTTTGTGTGACAAATTAAATCCAATGTTGCTACCTTCTAGCGCTTTTTCCATCCTCGCCATGTACAGCATGAATAACAGCGGGGACAAAGGGCATCCCTGTCTCAGCCCCTTGCTAATTTCAACGCTGTCCTTGCTACTTATTCCTTCCCATTCTATACAAACTGTATTTCCTCGGTATATTTCCCTCAAAAGCTGTACACAGTCGTCACCTATGCCCACTTCCTTCAATATATCCCACAAAATTTCCTGATTAACGTTGTCATACGCCCCGGTGATATCTAGATAAGCTACGTATAAGGGCCTGTTTTCTATTTTAGATATTTCTATACACTGGGTAAGAACAAACAGATTATCGTCTAACCGCCTGTCGATTCGAAATCCATTCTGAAGTTCTCCCAAAATATCATTTTGTTCTACCCACGCTTCTATTTTTAATTTTACTGCCTGCATCGCCAACCTGTATAGCACCGATGTAATTGTTAGCGGTCTATACGAGCGAATGTTATCCTTTTCTCCCTTGCCTTTATAGATTAAGTTCATTCTACTTTTTCGCCAACTGTCTGGTATTTCCCTCTCCTGTAAGCACTTTTCTACGGCTTTCAGCAGTAGCCGCAAGAGTCGAGGAAAAAGTAGACGAACTACCAGGCAAAGACTGGAAGTATAGTGAGCTGCTACATGTAATCACGAAAGAAATGGAAATAGAGAAGAAAACTATTTGTTGGAAAGGAAAGAAAAAGCCAAAAAGTTGGTGGAACAAAGAAATCCGGGAAGCGATCGAGATGCGACGTCAGGCATCACGGGAGCACAGACAGGCAAAAAAGGAGAAGCGGCCACAGGACGAAGTCAACCAAATATGGGAAATATATTTAGAGCAAAAATCCATTGTGCAGAAATTAGTCGAGGCAAAAATTAAAGGTGAAAGTGAACGCTGGATGACAGAGATTCGCGAAAATAAGAAGGCCGCGCCTAGGATATTTGGAGCCACCTAAAAGCGCTGGGTAGGAAGTCTGTCACAATGCAACAACATATGGTAGATGAAGGAGGAAATAAATTGGAAGGATATGAAGCGCTAGGTTACATCCGAAAGATAACAGCCGATTCGTTTAAAAAGGTCGCCCAGGGGATTCCCCCGGTGAGTAAAAGTACGCAAAGGAGTGCAACCGACGAAGATGTAGTACTAGAGAATTTCAATTGGAAGAAGGCCGAAGGAAAAATTCCTAAGCGCACTACTCCGGGCTTAGATGGGGTTCCCGTCAGCCTCATTAACGAACTCGGACATAACACTAAAGAAGCACTGCTGAAAGCCGTAGAAAAGTGCTTACAGGAGAGGGAAATACCAGACAGTTGGCGAAAAAGTAGAATGAACTTAATCTATAAAGGCAAGGGAGAAAAGGATAACAGAAGCCTCGATACACCCAGCGCCGCCTGTCGGAAAAAACGCGAAGCGCGTCCCCGTGTTCGGCGAGGAGGCTGCGCGGCGGAGGCGGAACGTCGGTACACCTAACCTATTCTAACACCGTGGGCGAAACTATGGCGGCCGCGAAGCGAAAAAAACAAAACAAAAAAAAAACAGGAAGAAACGGTAGTCCGCAAGCGCGCTCGGCCAGTAAGGCTGACCCGACGTACACACGACCTCTCCGGCCGACCAATAACCGCTTGCTCGGTGCTACACCGCGGCCTACTACCTCGTGCCATCGTCGGCGGCCAAGCTAGTGCCGGTGCAGTGAGCCATATGTGTCGCTGTGGTCAGCAGGTTAGGTCGGCCCGTCTACTGGCCATGCTTTCACGGCCAGTTAGGTCGGCACCGCACCTGTAGCCAAGCAAGGGGCGACACTGGCCAAAAAGCGATGGTCGGCCAAGTTTGCTGGGGTAGTTCACTGTGTTGGAGCTTAGCTTGGCCAGCAGCAGCAGTAGAGTATCAACAGTGCGAAAAGAACGAGAGCCAAGCACACGTAGCAGTACGCGATACCGAAACTACCACTGAGACGCGCAGCTCGGCGAAAACAAAACTTCTGAACAAGGGTGTGAATGCGGGCTAGTTGGTATTTTATTGCAGGTTTGGGTGTAGCGCTGCGCACGAAAATGGTAAGAAAGATTACAGGAAAGAGGCGCAGACAGGAAAGAAGATGACAGGAGCGCCTCTTTCCTGTCATCTTTCTTACCATTTTCGCACGCCGCGCTAACCCAAACCTGCAATGGAACTTCTGAACCCCTCGCGCCATTCCCCATGGTAACGCCAAGAGGTTCTTTTTTCCATGAATCAAACAGAAACGAACAAGCAGTATTTGAGTACGTCTTCTGATGCACGTAAGGTTCTTTTTTTAATCTAAACTAGCTTGTTTACTAGTGGTTAATTGTACTCGGAACTCTTGACGTCATGGGGATCATTTCCAAAATGTCCCACTCGTGGCGCATATGGTGTCCTACATTTACCTCAATTTCTCGATTAGTAGAGCCCTGCTGTTAATAATATTGACGTTTTAGACGTTCTCATACATTGAACTTTCATTCTCACATAAATTGTTATTTGCCTTTAAAGGACCCCTGACACCAAAATTGAAACCTCGAGATGTTTTTGTTGTTTGACTTTCCTGTATACGGGGACACATCTGACTGATTATTAGTGACCAACGTTGCTTTTAAGATATCTTAATTTGGTTTTAAAAGTAAGCGTGAGTGCTCATTTGAGTTGGCTGCACCTCGCGACATCCTGGTATGACGTAGATAGAGGCCCCGTGTGACGTTCCACGAGTAAAGCAAGTATTGTGGACGTCACGGAAGGTTTGCGGGGTGCACGTGCACAATACGACGACTGGCACCCGGCGAGGCCTATTGTTCCGCACCCCCCTCGCTTTGTTATCGGGCTGCTCTCGAGGTAGTTTTCGTGAGGGGTTTCGTAATCCAACTGGCCCAACTTGCCATCTTGCTACACGCGCTTAACAGGTTTAACCCATACCGAGGCACCCACATACTTTCAATCTCTACCGCGCGCGGGGCCCCGATTTGAAAACCGCGCTTTCAACGTCACCACAGCTTGAGTGCACGTGGTCTCTGACGCTCCCCCGCATGGGGCGCTAGTTTCTTGTGGTTTTTAGGCGGGCGTTTTGAAGTGACGCTAAAATTGTCACAATTACCTACGCTAGAATTAGTTATACGATACGCTAGAGCATTTACGATTTAACGTAGGGATTACCAGACACAAAGCTACAAATTACAGTAAAAAAGTCACCAACAAAAATTTTGCTGTCAGGGGCCCTTTAAGGTATGTCACCACCTTTCTGTAAACTTTTTAAAATTTTGGCATTTACAATTTCATTTTAAAATGGGCTTATAAAGGATCGTTTTAAATGATGTTCATACGCAGAAAAGCGTGAAAAAAAAAAAAACATGGTTGATCCGTCCGCCATAGGAATCGGAATAGCACGTAAGTAAAGCGTGCCCTTACAGAAGTAACTGAATGTTTACTGTACACTGTTATAAGAGAGCTTGCACAATGTATATTGATGTCTGGCAGCTAATGACACCGTTTAACGTGTATACACCCACTATGATGATTGGTGGTACATCTCCATCCCGACGACTAACGTCCATGTTAAAGGACCCCTGACATCGAAATTTTTGTTGGTGACTTTTTGGCTGTAATTTGTAGCTTTGTGTCTGGTAATCTCTCAATTAAATCGTAAATGCTCTAGCGTATCGTACAACTAATTCTAGCGTAGTTAATTGTGACCATTTTAGCACCACTTCAAAACGCCCGCCTAAAAACCACAAGAAACTGGCGCCCCATGCGGGGGAGCGTCAAAGACCACGTGCACTCAAGCTGTGGTGACGTTGACAGCGCTGTTTTCAAATCGGGGCCCCGAGCGCGGTAGAGATTGAAAGTATGTGGGTGCGTCGGTATGGGTTAAACCTGTTAAGGGGTATTCAGACGGGGGAGGAATGCTCGGGGGAGACGGGGGGGGTTGCGGATCACGTGACCGCGACGTCACGGATTAGCGAGTGGGCGTGACCCCCCCGCGCCTCCTCGGAGGAGACGGGGACGTTTTCCCCGAAAGGACAAACAATCCCCCGGCGGTGGGGGATGTGGCGGAATTTCTGGCTCTTGTTTGGCCACATTGTTGCACTTGCTCCTGCAGAGAGCGGCAGTGGGTGTCCAGTCTGCAGTTGGGGTCATCTGTAGCTGGGGTCATCGTCGTCAGCAGCTGGTGAAACGGGCGGTACAAGCCACAGGAGTAGTCTGGTAACACTGGTCTCCCCCTCCGTTCGCCCCGTCCGTGTGAGTGGGGGGCATTTGTGGCGACTTCTCCTCGCGAGTTGACGTCACTAGGCTCCGCCTTTACCCCCCGAGCATTTCTCCCCCGTCTGAATACCCCTTTAAGCGCGTGTCCCCTCACGAAAACTACCTCGAGAGCAGCCCGACAACAGAGCCAGAGGGGTGCGGAACAATAGGCCTCGCCGAGTGCCAGTCGTCGTATTGTGCACGTGCGCCCCGCAAACCTTCTGTGACGTCCACAATACTTGCTTTACACTTGGAACGTCACACGGGGCCTCTATCTACGTCATACCAGGATGTCGCAAGGTGCAGCCAACTCAAGTGAGCACTCACGCTTACTTTAAAACCAAATTAAGATATCTTAAAGGCAACGTTCGTCACTAATAATCGGTCAGATGTGCCCCCGTATACAGGAAAGTCAAACAACACAAAGATCTCGAGGTTTCAATTTTGGTGTCAGGGGTCCTTTAAATGATTAAACAAACCCTTGTGGTAGCTGTAGTAGTTAACGGTGAGAGCGTAATCAGAGAGCGAGGTGTGATAGCCAGAAGTGCGTCGCATATTGGACGACTAACTTGGTCGCCATCCCGCGGCATATTAAAATGTGATTGAATACCACGGCCGGACTAGAGGGAAACGCAAAGAGCGTCTTGCCGCCCCGGTAGGCCGGCCGCGATTTTTCTCGGGGCGAGCGCGTGAGCGGGGAACGCGGTGTTACAGCCAGGTGAGGCAGGCGCCCGTCGCAGAGCCATTTTTGGTTTGGATTAGCGTGATTCTATGAGCGAGGCCGACGCTTTTACGACGCTTGGGCTGAGGTCGCCACCTCGCGTGTGTTAAGGTGTGTTAAGGCGTTGTTAAGGTGTGTGTTAAGGCATTGTCAAAATTGAACTTCTATTGAAAATGCGCCGAATGCGACGGACGTGAACGCGTTGCAGGTGCTAATCGCGGAGTCCACAGTAATGACGAATTACTTTACCTTACAGCTCCAAGAGGGCAACACCAACCTGCCGACCGGGAGAGGGGTAGATATAAAAGGCGCGTTTGTAAAGTTTCTGAAGTCTGTGACCGTGGCGCAGTGGATGGTGTGCCCGGCATCTGTTGCTGTGGACCGAGCGGTCGTGGGTTCGATGCCCGTTGACGGAACCTTTTTTTCTGTGCCATCTGATCGTGTAAATTTCTTCGACGTCATTTCCGTGACGGAAATACGTCAATGAAGTCTTGGTGGACCCCGGCATAAAACACTTTCGTGTTAAAAAATCAGAATGGGATTTGTTATTGACAAAACATTGCCCAAACTCAGCTTTTACTCGAACAGTCATAACTTGAAAGTGGAGCACCGGAATTATTATCATTTTGGCACAAAGGTAGCCAACTTAACACACTGTGCAATGGACTGGTATGTTTGCCATTTGATGGTTGGGAATCAAGCTACAGTAAAAATACCAACGAAAACAAATAAATTGGTGACCTTTATCTGCAATGCTTGAAATAATAATTTTTACATAAAAACTTAACAATAGATTTTATTGATCCTAGTTAACTGCACAGGTCCGCAATAAAGGAACGAGCTTACAAAGATTCACTGGAAAATATTTATTCCTGATGAAGTTACAACTGTTTGCGTAACAAAAAAGTGCGAAAAATCAAGTTTTGCGAAAAACGAGTTTATACTTTTCCAATGCTTATCCGCCGCGGTGGTGTAGCGGTTGCGGTACTCGGCTGCTGACCGGAAAGTCGCGGTCTCGATCCCGGCCGCGGCGGTCGCATTTCGATGAAGGCGGAATGGTAGAGGCCCGTGTACTTAGGTTTAGGTGCATGTTAAAGAACACCAGATGGTCTAAATTTCCGGAGCCCTCCACTACGGCGTCTCTCATAATCATATCGTGGTTTTGGGACGTAAAATCCCCAATATTATTACAATTGTACTTTTCCAAATGCTTGTATAAACAGGACGATGATGCCCTAACAGCTCAAATCCTTATGCTTATATAGCTAGGGCCCCCCTTAGACGCCATGAGCTCTTTTTCTTTTATTTTTTTGCTGCCCATGACCAGGATTTGGGGACATGTGCACGTACCGCCATCTCTCGTCGCTGACTGCGGTGGCCTGCCGTAACTGAATGGCAAATAGGCGAAAAAAAATTCTATCTGACGAAAAAAGTTAGTTGTCAAAAACGACTCCCGGTTCTATACATTAGAGACTTATTTGAACATTCTGTTAAATTTACGGTGTCGCACCACAAACCGGGTGGCTTCCCGGAGTGTTTAAAATATTACAATAGGGCTCCATGTGTTTGTAGTGGGCGGTGTTCCATTGTCTTGGGAAGCCACACGCTTTGTAGTGCAATACTGCAATTTTACCAAAACGTTCCAGTAAGTCTCTACTGTAACCCCGAGTCATTTTTCATAGCTTGCTTTTTTCAAGAGATATGATTTTTTTTCGCCCACTTCCCATGCAGTTATGGCAGGACGGCGTTGCTACCGCCAAGAGATGGCGCCACGCACAAATGTCCCCAAATCCTGGGAATGTCTTTTCTTCCGGTGTTGTTTTGCTTCGCCAGTCGACTGACGCTGGGCTTTCCTTACACGCTATTGGCCCCTAGTGTAGCATGCTACGATAGTCTGGTGGCCAGGTTCGATGCCTGCTTCTCTCAAAATAGCTCCTACACTTCTGCTACCACCATAAAAATTACAAACTACGCCACATTAACAGCAGTAGCATTAAGCGCGCTCAAAGTAAACAGAGACGCTCGTAGCTTCACGCATCCCCCTTACGGATATTTAAAGCAACGTTTGAAAAAAGAAAGACAAGTTGTCTTTAAATAATTTTACACTTATCAAACCAAAACATAACAGAAAAATTACAACGTTACAACACGATGGGGGCGGAGCCACTTTTTCTGTAGGTTTGTTTCGTGACGTCAATCCCGTTTCTTTCCTGTTCTTTTTTCTCTCAAGGGTAGGGACAACGCTGTGCGAATGTGCAGAGCGTGCACCAAACGGCCCGACACGAGGACATCGCAGGTTTTATCCAGACATAAACTGGAGTGCAGCTGCACGGTCACTTCCAATCCAGAGTTTGCTAATGTTTAGTCAAACTCGATCTGGGTCAGCCCTAATCGCGATCAAATGAGACCGTGCGAAAGCGTGCTTAAAGGCACTCAGAAGCTTGGGCGATCTATCGGTGACGGCTGTTATTACGCTGAAGTTCAATAATACACAGGTCGGTAGAGGCGCACATAATATTTCCAAAGATCATGCGGTGATTCTCAACATGAGCCTTCCAAGTTCCCAAAGAGCTTGCGAGCCTCGCAGCCGCCGATCCGTTGAACCCACGCCGTTCACACGCCGCCGCAGAAAGTGTAAACACCGCAGCACCGCCGCCGTTGCTTACACCTCCGGCGCACAGGTCTACTCCTAACACAGCAGGGGGCTTATCTAACTAAAAAATATCACAGCATATCCACGTGGTGAATGATAATGAGTGGGGCGAAGCGAACTCGCGCTGCAGCACGGTGATGGCATTGGCGCGAGCGTGGTCCTTCTTGATGGAAGATATTGTGACTAGATTGTTTGAGAACCACAATCTGTTGCACACACCGCAACTATGGCCGAAACTGTTATCAAGGAAGTCCCGCTGGAAGCGCGCGTCGGCGCCTTCGGGCAGAGCCCGCCTGATGCGTTTTGCAGCCACTTCACGTGCTCGCACTGCCTCGGGCTCTGCCTGACGGTACGCGCGCTTTCTCGTCGCTTCACGGTCCTTCACATTTTGAAGATCCGATTCGCGCCTCAGCCGTGCAGCTTCGGCCTCGCGGGCTCAAACGGCGGGGTCTTCTCGCCGCAGCCCTGCAGCTTGTCGAGCAGCTTCGGCCTCGCGGGCTCGAATGGTGGGGTCTTCTCGCCGCAGCCGTGCAGCTTGTCGAGCAGCTTCGGCTTCGCAGGCTCGAACGGCGGAATCTGTTTCGCGGCGTCGACGTGCAGCTTCGGCCTCGCGGGCTCTCACCTCAGGATTCTGTCTGCGAGCGCGCGCTGCCGCCGCCTTCCGTGCCCTCCGTTCCGCAGCCTTGTCTTCCATCTGGCGACTCCGAGCTAAAGAGAAAGCGTGCCAAGAGGGAGCCTCATGGCGCGTTACTTCTGAAATGTTGTCTTCGGGTGTCGTTGAAAACACGAGACGTAGTAAAGAAGAAAGAACGCCACACAGGCGAACACGCAAACGAGAGTGCCACTCGTCAACGTCGTCTCATTCTTCTACTGCATAGCAGAACGCGCGCTTCTCACGAGCTAGAGGTGGCTACTACAACGCTACAAACAAACGGAGGGTGGACAGACCCACGGCATAAGGAGTTTCGCCCCTAAAAAAGGAGAAGGGAAGGCTCTTTCCTTGCTTCCACTTAGTAGACTAGCGGTTTGGGCTAGTCGGTTGCCCAGTTTTGTTAAAGTGGCAGAGCACGAAGCAAGAGGGGAACACACCAACAACGAAGACGAGCGCTTACTTCGTCACTGGGGGGCCGACATCTAGAAAGAATCCACAGCTGCATTACTTCTCCACAAGAAAAGCGATAAAATTGCGGAGATACGTTAAGGAGATACGATATCGCCAATGTTGTTCACTGTGTGCTTGGAGGAAGTGTTTAATGAGCAGCTAGACTGGTAAGAAACAGGAATGAAGATTAACGGAGAATGTCGCAACAACTTACGATTTGCAGTGACATAGTGCTCTTAATTGAGTAACGATAGCAATGAATTGCAAGAAATGATAGAGAAACTAAGCGAAGAAAGTACTAAAGTTGGCCTAAAAATGAATATGAAGAAGACAAAGGTAATGCTGAACGACCTGGCGAAACAGAAAGAGTTCAAGATCAAAAACCATATTTTAGAGCGTATACAAGAATTTGTACACCTAGGACAACCACTAACAGGAGGGCCTAGTCACTAAAAAGAAATTCACCGAAAAATAAGAATGGAATGGAGCGCATTCGGCAGGCACTCCCAAATATTGTCGTGAAATCTACCACTGTCATTAAAGCCAGAAGTATACAACCACTGCATACTTCCAGTTCTAACATACGGCTCTGAAGCATGGAGAATAACAAAAGAAATGGAGCAAAAATTGAGGACCACGCTGCGGGCAATGAAACGTAAAACGATGGGAATAACGCTAAGGGATCGGAGGATGGCAGGATGGGCCAGGGATCAAAGAGGGGTTGCAGACATGCTAGTTGACATCAAGCGAAAAAAAATTTCACCTGGGCTGGCCACGTGGTGCGTAGAACAGACAACTGGTGGATAGTAAGAGCAAAAATCACGCCATCTCCCGCTAAAGGGGACCATGAGGCGACGCGAAGCAGTGTTCCAGCATGTAGAGCCCGCGTTTCAGAGGGGGAGTGGTGAGGGGGGAAATGAGAGGGGGGAAGAGGAGAGGGGGAGGGAGAGGGGAAGTGGGGAGGGATTGCGCATGCGCAGAAGGGTGGTCCCGCCGCACACCACCACCACCGGATTGAACTCGGCTATAAGATGTTTCACATCTAAAAGAACAGTTGCCAAGGGATGGAAAACGCAGACGAAGAAGGCACAGAATTAGATGGAGTGACGAAATTATGAAGTCCGCAGGAATAAAGTGGAATCAGCTCGCACAGGATAGAGTAAAGTGGAGGTCATGGGGAGAGGCCTTCAGCCTGCTGTGGCCTAAAACAGGCTGAGAATGACGATGATGATGATGAGAGGAGATTAGGCGACACCTGGTGAGCATATCGCTGAAAGGCTGCATTGTTGGTTGTGCACACTGTATGCGAGAGGATACCATTTACGTTCGATATGCAGATGCGGAATATGCTTCTCCGGAAAGGAACTATGTCGGGAGGGTCGATTAGGTTTTCAATAAGTCCGTTTAGTCAGCGTCCGTCTGTCTCTTTTCGTTCTTTCTTTGTGTCCCGTCTGCTGCGCAGTTTGCTAGAAGGGGATACGTCCTTGTATTGTGTCACTGCTCATGAGCGACTTTTCGGAAGTTCCAGTTCTGTCTGAAGGTGCAGAATGGGTGCAGGCAGGAAGTGATTAGCTTGCTAAAAGACTCTAGTGATGGGTGCCTTTCTCGCCGCGGACAGCCAAGTTCGCTGCAGCGGCCCAAAAAATTTCGCGTGCCAAAAAATTGCTGTCGAAAAGAGGCTGGGGAGAGGGGGAGTCGGCAGCTTTGGGGTGGGGGTGGGGTTATGTGGCAGTTGTCAGCCGGCTCCTTCCTTATTTCTTTTAAATTGCGAAGCATTTCTTAGCGAACCTTTGGTACTTTGAGCGTTTCTATCTACGTATCTATCTATCTAGCCGCCTACGTCTCGGTGCTCTCATGATCGCCTCCTTAAATTGGTGTAGACCAAAATTGGCATGGAAGGGTAAGAGGCTTTGACCAATATGACTGTCGGTTCATGACATGAATAACGTGAAAATCCTGTCGCGTACGTCGTCAAACCCTTTCCTCCAGACACGTGTGGCACATACCCGTTTACCACGGGCCGCGGTGTTCGGGTATGAGCCACAAGTGATTGACAGTTTATATCTGCCCAGGAACGGCGAGAACAGACATTGGTAATTTAAATGCGAGAGCGTTAAGAGAAACCGACATCGGCAGCGTTGACCCGACGAATGGAAAGAATAAAAATTAAGCTCCCAACAGGAATCGAACCCAAGTATTTTGCGTGGCAGTCAGGTATTCTACCACAGAGCCACTTCAGGTCTATAAACTGGTTTGGAAAAACAGCCTATGCAGGCGTAATTGCGGTGCCACGCCAATAATGGTTGTGGTGCTGGCTATCTAATTTTACAAGAAAGCAACAAACACTACATATGTACTCCTACGATTCAGGCATCAGATCAGATTAACGTCTGTGGTTCCAGTGTTGGCTCCGCTTTTATATCAGTCTAAGAAACATTACATTTCTATTGCTATGATTCAGCAAGCTATATTGAAACATTGCTAGACCACGGAGGAATGCTTTAACGAAAGACACGTGTAATATTCACATGATTGCACCATAAAGTGCACTTATAGTTTGATAATACTGACGTGTGTACTCTAACGTGAGGGCTCATGTTACGTCGCACCATAAGTTACCCTTTAAACGCCAGTGTTGTCGACGTGCCTGGTAAGCCCACGATGTGCACCCAGCTACTACACTTACAAAAGCACGTCGATCCACCTCGTAACGCTTGGCTCAAAGCCATAAAATAAAGCCTTAGAAGTACTCGCTGGCTGCTTCGCACGAAACCAATTCCCACAACGCGTGGGATCTGCCGAATTTTTTGTGCTAGTATGTTTGTGTACACACACCAAATAAGCAATAAAAGGTACAGTCTCAACGAAAAAAAAAATTGACACAAGTGAGTGGTTGCCGGTGCGGCAAGACTGCGACACGCGGCGCTGTTTCTCCCGAGCACGCCGATATCGAGAGTGCCAAGCACATTCCATTTTCCAAATCATGGGTACCAGGCAAGAAGCACTCCAACAACCAGCTTTTTCGGGGCATCTGCGATAAAGATGCACGGTTGCTCGCAACTGGAGCGAAAAATAGAAGGAAAAAAAAAACAAGTGTGCGTAGCCACATCTGGCGATACGCAATAGACAAGCGTTTCTTTAACATATGGGCTTTCGGATGGGCCGCGTGTCGCGATTTTGCGGCTCCGGCCACCGGTCACTTTTGCCGTTGAGACTGTACATGAGGTCCTTTGCGGACAAAGTTCGACGAGTTGTTTACACGCCGCACAGCTCTTGTGGAAAGTCGTCTTCTCCCATTTTCGTGCGATTTCTATGGGAACAGGCAGAATATTAGAGGCGAAAGAGAGAGAGAGAGAGATGCTCTTTATTAGAAATACAGATATTTTTGCCGGCGTCAGTATACCGCTGGCATGCTACTCTGTGTAGGGATGGGGAATGGGATTGACAGATTAAAGAAGAGAGGGGAGGAAATAATAATAGAAAGAAAGAATATAAAAAAAATGAAATGAGCAAGTGAACCTGATAGAAATATTTACAAGGAGGGTGTCAGGTAAGATAAGGCTTTGCTATGTGAAATAGCCAACCATTAAAGCTTTTCGACTAGGCCGATTTTTGATAGGTAATTAAACAGTGCCTGTAAAACCCGTCGCTGCTTTGAAGGGCTGGTCACTGGGCCTAATAAGTTGTGTAATGTTAACTATTTTCCAACGGGGTTCCTGCAGCTGTTGTGACAGCCATGCACGGTGCAGTTTGAGAACGTGGCGGACTTAAGTGACGCGCCATGCTACTCTAAAGGCCTGACCACACGTACGCGTTGCAGCGTGTCAGCGCGTGAACTCTAACGTCAACTACGTAACTACTCTAACATCACGGCGCGCCCGCGAGCAACCGGCTCCCAACCTAACTCTTCCGCCGCGTCCGTGAGGAGGCGCTGCCACCTCGGCTCGAAACGGCAGCGCACTTTCCTTTCAAAAGCTGTGACTTCAGGAAAAAGCAATTTGCAGAAACTCTTATCGAAGGAATGCAGACCCACGCAGCACTGCTATGCAGAGATCCCGCCGGCGGAACGTTTTGCCAACCAGCGCCTGCTCCGACGGTGGGGCGTGTGGGTGTGGCACTCGCGGTGACGTCACACAGGGAACACGAAGAAGTCTATTGGTATTTACTGCCTTTGTTCATCGCCGAGGAAATCTTGTCTGCGTAGGATACAACACAGCTTCCGCAAGCAAATGAGTCGCCTGCTCAGCTCTGGTTACCAGTGTGCTAGTTGGAGTGGGCGGCACGTAACTGTTAAAGAAGTTAAAGAGGACAAACACTACCAACACGCAGGATAAAAGACAAACAGAAAATGTTGTCGTCATGCCGTATGTGCATACTGATTCGCACAATCTAAAGAAGATTGGTCGAAAAGCACGGGATTGACGTCATGCTCACAGCCCCCTGCAAACTGGCTAAGCTGTACACCATGGTTAAAAATTATGGGAAACATAGAGTGAACATTAAAGATTGCACAAAAAAAAAAACATGCTGTGCATATTGTTGCGTGTAGCTATGAGGTGGTGTGTAGAATTCCGTTGATCTGCGGAAAAGTGCACATCGGCCAAAGGGGCACTGCGACTCTGCGTCTGTCTGAATGACAGACGCAGAGAACACAATATTAATGAGAACTAATAGACATGCCCAGGAAAGTATAGGGGATGTTATAAGTAGTAAATGTAAGGCAAATGTGAAGAAAGAAAAGTGGACGAAAAGATGACTTGCCGCGGGCAGGGACCGAACCTGCGACCTTCGAATAACGCGTCCGATACTCCACCAACTCAGATACCGCGGCGGCCATACCCGCGGTATCTCAGTTGGTGGTGTGTATATGTACATTGTAAACGTGGGAGTGTCAGTCAGCGCCGCCAGTAGCCATGACGGCGAGTGTGGAACACTCTTTTTTTGCCTGTTGGCGTCACGTAGCACTTGAACCTATTACGAGCTGGCAGCTGACCAATTATCCCTCGCATACTACCTGAAAGCATCAAGTCTGCCAGAACGAGACCCTCGTTATGAATGAAGGAAATACGATTACTTTTAAGGGCTCGTTTCTTAGTTAGACACAATATTAACGAGAACTAACAGACAATAATGCCCAGGAAAGTATAGGGGATGTTATTATTAGTAAATGTAAGGTAAATGTGAAGAAAGAAACAAAAAACAAAGCCAGCCGCGAGATACAACCCCGTGACAACAGCAACACGTGTAAAATGAATTAACCAACTGGCCCTCACCTCGAATCTGCTAAAGTACACCTTCTTAGGTGGCTCCTTTGCACTTCACGCTACCCCGTCTTCGTTCCTGGCTTCTTCTTTCGTTTTCGGCTGGACTACATTGCAGATGCTCATGCTTTCCAGCAAACAGGAACATTTGCAACTGAAAAGGTCTGCACAAATGAAAGTTTTTTTTACGTATCGAAGTATGTGCTGATTTACCAATAACACAATGTTGCTCGGAAAAAGTCATGAAGACGACGACGACATCTTGCACGACATGCAAGAATTCGAAAGGATTGAGCATGAAAGGCGAGTTTTCTTCGGTTCAACACGTGACCGTAAAGCGGCGAGCGAAGAGACACGCGATCAGAATGCCAGCGTGTTGCATGCAAGAAAATCAGTCGACGAGGGCAGTACCAAGGACAGGTGGCCCCCTCTGTCTAATGAAAAGGGAGAACTAAAATGCTGTTACTCTGGCCAATACGGTCATATAGCGAGAGACTGCCCGCAACCAAAGCGGCCGTTGAAATATATCCCCTGCGACGAAACAGGTCGCACACAGCGTCACTGCAAGGTGGTACTGCAGCGCACCGAACCAAACGCGGTAACTTAGCTAGTATGTGAAATCAAGAGCGCGAGCGTTTTGCTGAATGACGTCACGTTGAATGGGAGGTTCACGGTCATTGGAATCATTCAAACAGGCAGTTCTGGCTGTCGCCTGCGTGTCTCTGCAGCAGCACGATGTGGCATAAAAATCTTCCCCGAGACAACAGCCCTGTACGGTTTTGGAAACAGTGCTGTGCCGGCAGCAAACAACATTGGAAGATGCAAGCCTGATTTATACATTGATGGTGCTTTGTCAAAGGACATACCCATCCTCGTAGTCCCAGATGAAGCTGAATCTGTCGATTAATTGGTCTGAAGGACATTCACAGTGTTGCCTTATATATCACATATTCAAGAATGGGAGGTTCTCTGCGGTTCTTTCATTCTAGTGACTTTCATTACATTTACTCATCTAGGGCCTTATGAAAGTCACAAAAGACTACAGTTGAGTGCCTAGGAGGAATGCGTACTCGAGGTACACCATAAACTGGGTTACATTGTGCACGAAGCAAGAGGTCGCCACTATGATCGTGTACAGCAGACACTGTGGTCCAGGTGTCCCGCTCGACATGACGCTCGGAGAAGCCACTGTTCGCATGCAACCAGTGGGTGACGGAGAGGCCTTCATACTGTAGCGAAGCATTCCTACTCAGTAATGGGTCGTCCTGTCGAGCGCCTTCCAGTGGGTCGTTCTCTTCTCTGAGAGCACGCCCCTCGTGCAGAGAGTCGGCCCCGCTTTGACTGTCGCTGCCGTGCGCCGTCGCTGAGTGCCCGTTAATAAACGTCTTGACAATTTGGTGGAGAGTGCTGTGCCCTTTAAACAACTGGGGTCCGCATTCGATGCCCTTGGAGCTTCGATCCCGTACCGTGCCTGCTACCATGACTCAAGACGCCGCCCAGCAAACGCCTCCTCTTGCACCGACGCCATGTCCGGGTGTCCCCCGCATCCGCGACCCTCCTATCTTCACCGGCGCGGATGGCACCGACGTCGAGGACTGGCTCGCGATCTACGAGCGTGTGAGCGTCCCTAATAAATGGGACGAGGCAGGCAAACTGAGCAACCTCGTTTTCTACCTCGCGGGTGTGGCAAGTCTATGGTATAACAACCACGCATCCGATTTCGCTACGTGGTCCGCTTTCAAGACCGCCATCATCGACGTCTTTGGCCGCCCTGCCGTTCGCAAGCTGCAAGCCGAACAGCGGTTACGTGAACGAGCCCAGCAGTCCGGCGAGTCTTTCACGAGCTACATTGAAGACGTGCTCGACTTGTGCAAGAAAACCAACGCAACCATGTCTGAAGCCGACAAGATCCGGAACATCATGAAAGGCATCGACGACGATGCCTTCACCATGCTACTCGCCAAAAACCCTCGCACTGTGGCAGAGGTCATCACGCTGTGCCAAAGTTACGAGGAGCTACGCCGGCAGCGGCTGATGACGCGTCGACCTCCATCCCGCGACGCCGATCTCGCTGGCTTGTCGGCCGTGTCGGACCACTCCGTCTTACTCGCCGAAATCAAGTCATTCGTCCGGGAGGAAATTGCCCGCCAGTTCTCCTTACTGGCCTTCTCTCACCCGCAGGATGTTGTACAGTCGTCGACCACACTGCTGCCTCCCCTACGCCGGGCTATTGAGCAGGAAATCGCGGAGGTTATGCCGGAATACCACCAGCCCCCTCCTGCGTCTGCACCGCTCAGTTACGCCCAAGTTGCAGCCAGGCCGCCCCCAGCGCTCCCTGTGGTGCCCCCGCTAACATACGCTGGAGCCGTCACCAGGCCTCAGGCCTTCGAAGCGAGTGTGCCGGCTGCGTACGCCGACATCATCCCTACGCCCCGACTGCAGCCCACCATGCACTCGTCATATCAGCAGCCGCCCCGTCCCTCGCGTCCTGCCACGTGGATGGGACCTAGCTCGGCAAACCGATGGCGCACTGCCGACAACCGCCCGATCTGCTTTGCGTGCGGTTGCGCCGGCCACGTAGCCCGCTATTGCAACCGCGTGCAGCCGCCTCGAGTCGGATCAGCCGTCACCAACCAGTCCAGCCGCCCGTATTATGACCCGCTGCCGCCTATGTCACCGACGTCACGCCCAGGTCCATCTACCCGTCGTTCACCGTCCCCACGACGCCGCTCACTGTCACCGATGCGGCCTCGTCCGGTCGCACGAGACCAGGAAAACTAGTCGTCGCAGTCCAAGAGGCAAGGGCTGCGACGCTATCGAACAGCCAAAGCCCTCAGCAAAGCCCATCAAACGTAGTAGACGTGTTTGTAGATGGTGTGAGCACATCGGCCCTTGTAGATACTGGAGCTGCCGTTTCCGTTATGGACGCTAAATTTAGCCGACTACTACGAAAGGTGACGACGCCACTTTCCGGGCTCTCCCTCCGTACAGCCAGCGCTCACAGTATTCACCCGACAGCGGTGTGCACAGCCCGTGTCGTGATTCAGGACGCTCTGTACGCCGTCGAATTCATCATAATTTCCTCATGCTCTCACGACGTCATCCTGGGATGGGATTTTCTCGCCCGTCACGCCGCCGTAATTCGTTGCGCACCAGCCGAAATAGAGCTCTCACCATTCGCAGATTTGGCGCCGGCGGACAGTACACCGGCTGCGACCAAGGTACTCGTCAAAGACGACACCACACTTCCTGCAAACTCGTCAACGGCTGTGTCAGTCTGCTGCACTGGACTCACCGACGCCGTTGCACTCCTCTCTCCATCTGACCGCGTCTTCACTAGAAAAGGCTTGTTGGTGCCATTTGCGACCGTGCAAGTCATTCAGGGCGACACCGACATTTTTGTTACGAACCCATCCCCGTACATTGTTAGGTTGGTGCGAGGGGAATGTCTCGGCGGAGCTGAAGCCCTTGAAGACGCACAAGTTATGGACGCACCGGGTGACACGCACTGCGCCAACTCCCATTCGCTCAGTGCTGTTTCCACATCTGATTCGTCACCCGCTGATTTATTTGGTTCCTCGATTGCTGAACACCTTACGTCGGTCGAGCGTTCCCAGCTTCTATGCCTGTTGGAAGAATTTCGTTCTTCGTTCGATGTAGCGCAAACTTCTCTCGGCCGCACGTCTGCTGTCACGCATCGCATCGACACTGGCGCCCAACCACCACTACGGCAACGTCCATATCGCGTGTCGCCAACAGAGCGTCGTGTAATTACCGAGCAAGTCGAAGACATGCTTCGCCGCGATGTTATTCGACCCTCAAACAGCCCGTGGGCGTCTCCTGTCGTTCTCGTTGCGAAGAAGGACGGCTCTGTGCGGTTCTGTGTGGACTACCGCCGACTCAATAAGATCACCCGTAAGGACGTCTATCCCCTACCTCGAATAGACGATGCCATTGACAGCCTGCAAGGAGCAGAGTTCTTTTCATCGCTCGATTTGCGCTCAGGGTACTGGCAAGTCCCCATGGCTGATGACGCTCGACCGAAGACAGCGTTTGTCACACCCGACGGCTTGTACGAATTCAACGTCATGCCGTTTGGGCTGTGCAATGCGCCTGCGACCTTTGAGCGCATGATGGATACCGTTCTGCGCAACTTGAAATGGCACACGTGCCTATGCTACCTCGACGACGTCGTCGTTTTCGCCCCGGACTTCTCAACACACCTTCAACGCCTCCGGCAGGTTTTGACGCGCTTGAGCGACGCCGGGCTACAACTGAATCTCAAGAAGTGCCGATTTGCAGCACGGCAGCTGACGATACTAGGATACGTGGTGTCCAAGGACGGCATCCTCCCAGATTCAGCCAAGCTTCGAGCCGTGACAGAGTTCCCCAAACCTACGTCCGTCAAAGAACTGCGCAGTTTCGTAGGACTATGCTCCTACTTTCGGCGCTTCATCCGAAACTTCGCGACTATTATATCACCGCTGACGAAGCTCCTTGGAAGTAACGGGCCCCTCAATTCGTGGTCGTCAGAGTGCGACGACGCTTTCGCAAAGCTCCGTCGTTTGTTGACGTCTCCTCCCATTCTACGCCACTACGACCCTACGGCCCCTACAGAGGTACACACGGACGCCAGCGGTGTTGGCCTCGGTGCTGTCCTTGCGCAGCGCAAACCTGGGTTCCCGGAATATGTTGTCGCATATGCAAGTCGTACGCTTACTAAAGCCGAGACCAACTACACCGTCACGGAGAAAGAATGCCTGGCAATCATTTGGGCCCTTACAAAGTTCCGACCTTATTTGTATGGTCGCCCGTTTGATGTCGTGACCGACCATCATGCACTGTGCTGGTTGTCGTCATTGAAGGATCCCTCAGGCCGTCTTGCCCGTTGGGCACTTCGCCTGCAAGACTACGACATCCGCGTGCTGTACCGCAACGGACGTCAGCATGCTGACGCCGACGCCCTGTCGCGCTCTCCCTTGCCTGACGACAATGCCCACAACTCAGCGTCTCACTTTGTCGTTTCTTCCATCGATATTCACACCATCGCTACCGAGCAGCGCAAGGATCAATGGATTGCCTCACTGATAGACTTGCTGACTGATCCATCGGCCACACCATCCACTCGCTTTTTGCGTCGTCAAGCCCACCATTTCGCCGTTCGCGACGACCTGCTCCACCGACGCAATTACAACGGCGACGGCCGCCAGTGGCTACTAGTAATACCCCGCAGTCTGCGTTATGACATATGCGAGTCGTTCCACTCTGATCCGCAGTGTGCACACCCTGGGGTATCGAAAACCTACCATCGCATTCGCCAACGTTACTTTTGGCGAGGGATGTACCGCTACGTGGAGAAGTTCGTTCGCTCCTGCATCGATTGTCAGCGCCGCAAAACTTCAACGCACCTGTCGCCAGCAGGTCTGCAACCTCTACCTTGCCCTGACCGACCGTTTGGGCGCGTTGGCATCGATTTATATGGGCCACTTCCCCTGACGTCCGCTGGTAACCGCTGGGCCATCGTCGCTGTAGACCACCTCACGCGATACGCTGAAACTGCTGCCCTCCCTGCGGCTACAGCGAGCGATGTGGCCTCCTTCCTGCTCCACCGATTCATGCTGCGTCACGGTCCACCCCAGGAGCTGCTCAGTGATCGAGGCCGTGTCTTCTTGTCGGAAGTCGTCGAAGCCATTCTCAAAGAGTGCAACGTTGTTCACCGCAAAACTACTGCTTACCACCCGCAGACGAATGGCCTCACCGAACGCTTCAACCGTACGCTAGGCGACATGCTCTCGATGTACGTCGCCGCCGACCACACGAATTGGGATGTCATTCTGCCCTTCGTCACGTACGCCTACAATACCGCTCCTCAGAGCACTACTGGTTTCTCACCATTTTTCTTATTGTATGGCAGGCACCCGTCGCACACCATTGACACAATCCTTCCCTACAAGCCGGATCGATCTGAATGTGCGCCTATTTCTGCCACAGCCAGACTTGCTGAGGAGTGTCGCGAGCTCTCCAAGACCTTTACTACGAATAGCCAAGAGCGGCAGAAAAGTATTCGCGGTGACACCACCAGTTCTGCGTCCACGTTCCTTCCTGGAGCGCTCGTATGGCTCTCGGTCCCTACCACTGCACCTGGCCTCTCTTCCAAACTACTACCCAAATACGAAGGCCCCTACCGTGTCGTCGAACGCACATCCCCGGTGAACTACCTCATCGAACCCACCGACCCATCTTTGGACATGCGCCGTCGAGGGCGCGACATTGTCAACGTGGCGCGCCTGAAGCCCTACCATGACCCGCTCATAGTGACAAGTTGCTAGGTCGCCAGGCGGCTCCCTTTTCGTAGCCGGGAAATTGTAGCGAAGCATTCCTACTCAGTAATGGGTCGTCCTGTCGAGCGCCTTCCAGTGGGTCGTTCTCTTCTCTGAGAGCACGCCCCTCGTGCAGAGAGTCGGCCCCGCTTTGACTGTCGCTGCCGTGCGCCGTCGCTGAGTGCCCGTTAATAAACGTCTTGACAATACAAAGGAGTCGCATGCGCTTGGACGAGCAGCACCAGTAGAGGTACTACAAGTGTATACACGAAGCTCCATTTTGGACGACACTGAGCAAGGAAAGCAAACGGTGAAAAAGGCGCCTGTTCCAACTGAACGACAGTCGATACGACGCTGTGACGTGAAGGTTGGGCCTGCTCTAAATGTTCGGCAGCTTGATACGTACTCTGTTACGTTTGAAGGCGAAAGCTTGCTGCGCACTTGATAATGCATTAAGATATACATTCAGGGTTTCAGACTTCTTGGTGAAAGACACGCTCTACATTTATGTTCTGAGTCGACTGCGCTGTTCATACCCCTCTCCCGCGCATTTTGATGTTTTCTGCACCCACTTGATTTTGGGATCGGCCTACCTTTCACTAAGCGAGGATGCCAGCTGAAGACGTCACGTGATGATGTCGTATTACGCCATGATAGTGTCACAAATTCTGATGGTCTGTGAGACACAACGTGACGTCATTAGTGCCGTATGTAACGTCATTGTATATACCACTTCGTTCGCCTTCCGCGTTAAAGGGACACTAAAGGCAAATATTAAGTCGACGTTGATTGTTTAAATAGCGGTCCAGAAACCTCGTAATGCTACTTTTATGCCAAGGAAGTGCTTATTTTGAAATAAAATCACGTTTTAGTGGTCCGCATCGCGTTAGCGCACTTCAGATCACTCGCCTGAAAGCGGTATTTCGCACGTCACTGTTGCCGTGTCCAACGTTACCCGCCTTTTTGTGCGGCGGCGTGCACCATTCGGGCATCCGGCAACATCACATGCATGCGGCATTTTGTCGAACTTTCTGTGAGAGCGACTTTCACGAGCGCGCAAAACACACGCGGCAGTACGCGATACCGAAACTACCACTGAGACGCGACCGCGTGAGCGAAGCAGGGCGCCGGGCGAAGCGCAGTTCGGCGAAAACGGAACCTTTGAACCACGCGCGCCTTTCCCCATGGCAACGCCAAAGAGGTTCTTTTTTTCATGAATCAAACGGAAACGAACAAACAGCATTTTATTACGTGTCTTGATGCACAGAAGGTTTTTTTTTTTATTGCTGCTAGTTCGATTACTAGTGATTAATTGTAGGCAGACTCTCATGCGTCATCGGGATCACTTCGAAAATGTCCCACTCGTGGCGCTCGTCATGTGATACATTTAGCTTAATTTCTCGGTAAGTAGGGCACTGCTGTTGATAATATTGCCGTTTTAGACGTTGTCATACATTGAGCTTTCACTCTGACATAAATTGTTATTTGCCTTTAGTGTCCCTTTAGGAATGCAATCGTCTTTTTAATGCGGAGCACTTTGGGGGCCTGGGCTGTCGTATGCTGTCATAGTTTGGCGTAACGCAGGCAAAACCACGTGTGAATTTGGAAAATAGAAAAGAGAGGAAGCAACCGAATAATAGAAAGAGAGAGGAAGAAAGGGAAGAAATAGGAAGAAAAATAGAAATAACTAGAAATAAAGAGAGAAAAAAAGAGAGACAAATGTCGAAAAGAGAAAAGAATAAAAGAGAGGAGGAGAGAAAGAGAAAGCCGAAAAGAAACAAATGAAGTCTGCTCAGGATCGGCGCCACTAGTGCGAAGCTTCCTTAACTTTTTTTTTTTTTGTAGAAGACCACTTGTTTTCTCGTAAAGGAAACTAGACCGCCCTGGACACATTGAGCCTTTGCATTTCCTTTTGCATTTCCCAGCATGCACCTTACTCATTTTGTTGACAGGTGCAGGAGAAAGCTCAATTGCGAGGACATCAAGTCCTCCCATAGACATTCAAATGGCCACATGTGGCACAGATGATGACGCTGATCCACGTGGGCCGAATCTGGATGAATCTGGGCCTGTCGAACAGAATATTCGGCAGGAAGAGCCTCCCGTCGAAACGTGCGCTCGTGCAATTTGTTTTCGTAAAAATAACACAGAAACGTGTAATAAGGAAGCTTCGACTGGGCACAAATCGTGCACAGTGTGTTGAAAAGCTCATATTTTGGAGTCTGCAAACGCAGTTGCAAGGGTGCACTTCAAGTTGTTTTTCTACATTATCCTGAGCACCATTATTCCGCTTGTGCCTCTTCAAGCAGCTTTGTTTAGAAGTGTCCCACTCATTCAGTAAAACTATTTATTGACGTGACATGCTTGCATTAGTGTGCTGCGTCACATTGGCAAAGGCGTTGCTCGGTAAAACGTATTACCGTCACTCAAGCAAAACAGCTTCAGACAAGTAGTACGAGCACTTTTAACCAGTGGCGTAGGCAGAAATATTTTTTTTCGGGGGGGGGGGGGGGGGGCACGCCCTTGATCCGACGTGGGATCCAGGCAGGTGTGGTCGAGTGTCATTTTGTGCTCTGTATACCATGGCAGAAAAAAAAAAAGTTTTTTCGGGGGGGTGGGGGCACGGGCCCGGAGTACCCCTCCCCCCCTGGATGCGCCCCGGTTTTTAATTGCATATCAATTGAATGCCAATGCTGCGACATTTCACAATGCACGAACAAGGAAAATGACATTTGCAATTTGAATACATTCAGAGATGACAAAATTTTCGCAACACACTGTGCTGACAGTGACAGGTATTGCTCTGATGGAAGAGGAGAACATCTACTGGCAATGCTTGTTGATGCCAAGGCTGACGCGCGCACTTGCTGAATGAATATGGGTTAAGGCAGAAAGGAGGACATGCTACAGTTCTATATGGGCCTACGAAGCTTTATAATTTTATTGGCAGTTTTACAGCTGTTAAAAGGAAGAGCCATCATGAGCACTATGACAGGGAACGCTAGAGCGCGTGCCGAATGACCTCAAACCCCTATTCCACCGATACTCGGACGGTGCTGTCAAAGCTGTCACAAATGAAGTGAAAGAGGTAGGTCTCATAAACTGTAAACTGCGCGCATACACCACATACATAGCAACGTCATACCATTCACCACGTGCAAGCGCATTTATCCTAGTTACTTAACCAAAAGCAGATTATTGCGAACACATGAAATCGAGTTCTTTAGAAAGTGTTGATCCTGTGTAGGAACACAGAGACCGTATGGGAAAAGAAGCATAGGAACAAATTTGTTGAGTGTAGCGCGTGTGTTTTCTACCGGACCCCACTTACTTGTGGAAAGTCCTACGTTGGACAGACCGGTAGAGGTATTCGGCGCGAGATCGGGCCATAGGTGGCAGCACCGTCGCCGCGTTTGTGTGGATAGGCGGTCGGCGGCGCGTATACAAATATACGCAGCGGCGCTTCGCCGTAGGCGGTTTGAGTTGCTTGTCGGCGAATAAAGCGCGTTGACTGCAGCCTAATGGGGATGTATACGCCCTCCATTGACACATTAATGCACGAAACAGACCTAACGTTCCTATTACATGTGAGAGAAGCGTAATGTGCCAATCAACGGGTGCCTTCGGTCGCATTCGTGTTTTGCACTGTGCTCTGTGTTTTTTCTTGCTTTATTTGTACGTGTTTAACTTGTGTGCTGCCTATGTCACAATATATATAGTGTTGCGCGACTGAGCCAATTAAGTATTTACTTCTTGTTCTAGCGGCTACAAAAAAAAAGAGAGCCTGCATTTATGCGTAATTAGATGAAGTAGAACTTTGTGCACTCTGCTTTTCTGTTTGCGTGAATACGTGTACCGCTATAGAAGCGCGTGGCTTCAGGTCCTTTTTACCACTAACCGGCCTCTGCAGACGCTAGTTCATGCTTTGAGGTATCACAAGGGTTTCTAAATCGCCAACACTTCACGAGATGGTGTCGCTAAAATTCTGCAGTCAGACCTCGACATTCCATACTTTTTTTTCGTTTAGGACGACGTCAAATGTGCTTGAACGACAAAGTGGTACCAACATTGACATGATTTTGGCGAATGGACGGTACGATGGTTAGACCTAGCGCCATACCGACACGTGCATGCACTTACTTATTAGAGTGCATACAAGTCTCGTAAGGCGAAATACTTATCTATATCGTGTAGATATGCGTACAAACATTTGATACTGTGCTAGCACAACGGAATAAGCTATAATCTGAGGACATGCATGACGTACGCACGCATGGGAACACGGTGTGGCTAGCAGACGACCCAAGGAGCCATTCACACCACGGGGTGTCGTCCACTCGCCGCTAGGTGCCGACTGTGCTCGATCTCGCAGCCAATATAGGTTGCGAGAGCATAATAACAAAGCAAGTAACGTTGCTCCTCGCCGTTGTCTTGCCCTTCATTGCCAAAGATGTAAGTGGAAGTCTAGATTTAAAGAAACGGCCATCACGAGAAGAAGTAGGTGGGAGATGATGCGGTTGATAATGGAGGCCAGTAGAATTTCAATGTTTGGTGACGCATGTGTCAGTAGTCCATCAGTGGTGGTGTCAAAGAAAGAACTCGATTACATGTCTTCACGATAAACTGCTTTTGGTTAAGCAACTAGGAAAAATGCGCTTGCACGTGGTGAACGATATTGCGTTGTCATGTCTGTGGTGTATGCTCGTAGTTTACAGTTTGTGAGAGCTATGAACACGTGACGTATGACGTCGTGAGAGTATATACACTAGCGGGATCAGCGAATAATAAACCGGTCGTTGAAAGTTAGCGCTATGTTGGGTTGAGTACGTGCGCCTTTCTTTTAGCTTTCTTCTTAGCCTGCGCTACAATATACCATGCAATATACTAACTAGCCAACATTGCCACCCTCATCTACCTCCTCAAGATTTGGGCTTCAGGTGACAGATTTTTCAGGTTTCCTTTTCTTACGGTGGCTAACTACTCATTGCAGGTTTCATGTGTCCGAGTCAACAATGTTAAGAATCATGAACATGCGGCTGGATACATCCTCTGTGCGCCCTTATCTGGTAATGGAGTGGCCTGATCGACATTGTTCGAGATCTTCAATGCCAATGGCATTCAGAAAATCGTTTGGCCCACAAGTAGCGGTTATGATTGACTGCTTTGAAGTGTTTATTGAGCGACCAACATCCGTGCTGCCACCGTCACTGACATGGCCTACATACAAGCTCCACAATATACGATGAAGTTCCTTATAGGTATTGTTCCACAAGGTGTGATCACGTTTATTTCACGAGGATGGTTCTATGGTGTGCTCAACAGCCTGCTGCCTGGGGATAAGTGAATAATTTGAGTAGGACGAAGTGTTAAATCCGGCGGAATTTTCTGCAGCATTTCAAGCATGTTGGTACCTAACATGCTTGAAATGCTGCAGAAAATTCCGCCGGATTTAACACTTCGTCCTACTCAAATTATTCACTTATCCCCAGGCAGCAGGCTGTTGAGCACACCATAGAACCATCCTCGTGAAATAAACGTGATCACACCTTGTGGAACAATACCTATAAGGAACTTCATCGTATATTGTGGAGCTTGTATGTACCTAACATGCTTGGGGAAAAAAGAAGGTTGGTATAATTTGAGGTCCGGTGGTCCAGCGCCGCCAATTAACCACAAGGTGGGTGCCCTCCAAAGCGACTATGCTACTTCTTTGTGCTGTCCGGAAGCACCTTGTATGTCCAAGGCGATCTTGCGCTACGCCAACTAACCGCAGCAGATCACGGCCTCCGTGATTCCAAGAGGCACGAAGAATAGCGGAGGCCGCGTTCTGGCGTCGTTCTCTCAGCACTACGCCAAGTGCGGCTAGCCGGCAAACTCGTAGGCCGCCCTGCCCTTCACTCCTAGCTCCGTGATCCTGTAGAGTCGGCCATCCTCGGGTTTTTTGGCGTCTGGGCGAAAACTGGCTGTCGTCACGTAGAGGACGTCGTAGTTCTCGCCTCCGAAGCAGCACGACGTGGTGTACTTGGCCGGAAAGTCTATCTTGGTCAGGATCTTGGCTGCAGAAATAAAAAAAAAATACACACATATCAGCGGATGTAAACTGTGCAGTGACGTCAGAAGATGGGTTAGCGACCCAGTGTCACAAGGTAGATGCATTTCAAATGCGCAGCTACCAGCCCTGCAGCACGCCAAGATCGCTTCGATGACATAAGCTATTGATTTCTGTCGAATTTGAACATAGTAAAATGTCGAAGTTGTCTTCTAAGCGGCGGCAGTGCTAACATAAGCAGCCATTATGCAGCTTACTTAAGCCTAATAAAAGTTGGAAGGTATGTTTACAGTATTAATATAAGGTCAGTTTTGCGGCTTCGTGTACTCTAAGACAATTAACCATGCATCGACCACGTTTGTGTTGTTATTAAACTGCAGAAAAAATATTTGGCTTCCCATAACCTAAAACAAGACAAAGATCCTGGCTTTACAAGGAAGACGTTATGTAGCATACGATCTCGATAAAATGTCATCCTGTGGACACCATTCACTTTTGTTTCTAAGCCTTTCCAAATAGGCGTTTGAAATAGGCCTTGGAATCATAGCTATTCACTGCTATGCTGAAGGTAGTCCTACATCCCAACATTTGACGCACGCTGGAGTTAAAAGAACCCCAGATGGTCAAACTTAACCGGAAGTCCACCGCTACGACGTGCCTGATAATCGTATCATGGTTTCGGCCCGTGAAACCCAAGAATATAACTTTTAAAGATTCTCAGTTGAATTCAACATAATCCCCAAAGGAAGCATAATTCAAATTGCAAGAAATCAGTGCGCGCCAATTAAGTGGTGAATTCGCTGTCTTTTGAAAAAGCGTTCTCCGCTCTATACTTCAAGAAGGTGGATATTTGGGCGAGGAACTAGCTTAACGGAACTGCGTAAATGGACGACACGGAAGCACACACGAAACAAGGAAATAAACTGAACAAGTCCCGTCTCGTATAATTGTTTTTTATTCTACGCGTGAAAATGGTTGATGATGTTCTGTTGTACTCCCTTTCATGTCGTTCATTCGCACTCAGGGAGCTTGAAGCTGCCCTGGCAACTCATTCTGATCACTCGGCTCCCGGCGAGGATGAGATAACATATGCTACACCCGGCAATATTCCCAACAATGCTAAGGAATTCCTCTTACGAACACTCAACTAAGCATGGGACAGCGGCTGTCTGCCGAGCTCTCAATTGGACATCATCTCCCATTTGTATGATTCCGAAGCAGGGCAAGCCTCCATACCTCTATAACCTTCGCCCTATCTCTTTGACGTCGTGCGTTGGCAAGAACCTTGAGCGAATGTCCCTGACTCACCTGTCTGATTTTATTGAGGCGAGAGAGTTCTTCCCCCATTCTGTTAACGGCTTCTGACGGCGCATCTGTGCACAGGACATGTTCCTCGCTCTCCAGCACACTCTTCTCGCACCTTCTCGCAACCAGACTCATGCTCTTGTAACCGTTGATGTACGTAAGGCATTCGATGGCGTGTGATGACCACACATTCGCTCATCTCTCCTCCATTTCATGTGGCTCCCGCATGTGTACTTACATCCGGTCCTTCCTTTCTAATCTAATAAGGTTGTTTAAAAATAATAAAGTTGTTTACTACTACTACTTCCTAATCCAGTAGCTCGCTTCAGAGTCAGCAGTCATCTGTCCAACCGTCACTCCCTCACTCGTGGCACTCCTAAAGGTACCGTACTATCTCCTACCTTATTTAATATGAATATGGTCCCTCTTGCCTCCCAACTATCTTAAATTCCTGATCTCCGCCATATTTCTTATGCAGACGACATCACTATCTGGTTTACGCCTGGTTCTCCCGGCCAAGTGCAGGACACTTTACAACGTCACCTAGATATTATCGCTTCCTTTTGTTTCCACTGCTGGTCTGCCTCACGCTCCGGTAAAATGCTCTCGTCCCCCTGCATCTTTCTGGCTCTCCCATTCCTACCGTTCAACAATGCAAAGTTCTTGGCTTTCATTTGCACGCGGCCAACAGCGTGCAGGCCCTTCATCACGCTATCAGGACTCCACTCGGTGACTCACCTCCTGTGACGCGTTTTCACTCGGCAGTCGGGTCTCCACGAGGCTCATGCGTGCCGGGTTGCCCATGCGCTCGCCCTCAACAAGTTCCTGTACTTTATACCTTACGTTCAATTCACCCAAACCTAACTTAATGCCCTCGGAACAGCTCTGATAGGCATCTACAAGGCAGCTCTCAACCTCCCTATCACTACCTCTACCACTAAGGTCTTTGTCACAGGCCTGTTCCATCCAGTACGTTCTATTCTTTCTCTCCATCACGACTCTCAGATTACCCGTCCTTATTTGACCCGTCAGGGACAATGGTTATTGGACGAAGCGGGTATCCCTTACATTCCAGTCCCTGTTCCCACCTTGTTTTCTCCTGCATGCATCCCTACTCCCAACCTTCGTATCCTCTCCCTCCCGTCCAACAAGTCTCCCGTTATGCACGCCGGCCGTCGTCACGCGGTAGCGCAGCATCATTCCCCTCCTTTTTCTATACAAAGGGAGTCGCCTACGCGGATGCCGAATTCGTGGCTCTTCGGGGTTCCTGCGGCTACGCCATCTACCATCCACACCTTCCGGCACCTGAAACCCACACCAGTGGGTCATACCTCCACCCGCCAGATGTACTTTCGCTCGAGGTCCTTTCCATTGCCCATACCCTACAGTCATTTTCATCCCTCCCTTCTCTCCGCGAGTACACGATATACTCTGACTCTTACGCCGCCATCCGTAACATACAGAAACGCACCTTACCCCCTTCCCTACAACAGGAGGTCGAACGAGCGGCCTCTGCACTCCAACCTTCCACTGTTTTCCTCCGCTGGATTCCTGGCCATTCAGAGATTGACGGCAATAAGCTGGCTCACCGGCTCGCCCACAATATTCGGCACCTGGCAACGTTCATTCTCTCGCTCAGACCTTTGGAAGACAGTGGCAGCTCCGTGAAGAACGATGGGAAGATCTCCCTGTGCCATTCTATCAAGGAGGTATACCTCCAGCGCCGACTCGAAAAGCTCCTCTAACCTCCTCATCCATCACTCACAGTGCTAGAGACTCGAATTTTACGGCACATCCAAATGAATTGACTGATCACCCCCTCTCGTCTTTTTCTGTATAAATATAGATCTGACCCCTGCTGTCCCAACTGCCACTCGACATATTCAGACTTGTCACACTGCCCAACTGCTGAGCAATCCAGCTCTTATCCTCCCCCTTCCTTTTCCATCACCACCTGGCTCGACAGGATCGGCGCCGAAGGGGAAGAAGAACAGCGTCGACTGGTCGCGCAGGCGGTCGAAACGCTCGGCCTCTGAATTTGGCTGATTAAAGTCTATTACTACTACTACAAGTTGTCTTATAGCGCTTTAGAGTGGATTCAAAGAACACATAAGGTGGCCAGCCGCAGGTTCTCCACACATTAAAGTACCCAACTAAGACGAAAACATCCCACCAGTCTCTGGGTCAATCTGGATAACGGCGCTGCCTTCGAAGCACGCCATCCAGATCTTATCGTTGACGTCGATGGTCATGCCGTCCGGGAGCCCCAGTTCCTGAAAGCCGGGTGTCTTATTGAAGTCGACCAGTACTCGCCGGTTCCCTGCGCGGACAAAGAACGATTGCGAGCTTAGGCAGCTTCTGGCTCGAATCAGTGAACACAAGATAATTTCACTGAGAGGAAAACTCACAGGTTCCCTTAAACATTCGCCTGAGATGACTCGAAAGCGAAAGCCATCTGTTGTGGCTATTTCATCACCACCACCATCATCAACGGAGATTGAGAGGTCACGTGAGAGAGATAGATAGAACAACTTTGATAGAGTCCAGTGCAGACGCTGAGGTTGCCCCGCATCACCCGGCTCCGCTGACTGTTGATGCTGTGGATGATGATGCTGTATTAAAGCGCACCTCCTTGTAAGAGTTGGCAACTTTAAAGGCCGAACCATATAGAGCGCTTTTGCTGGCGTTTTCCCGGCGTTTCGTACGCCGGCGTCCCTCGACGTCGACGCTACCGGTGACGGTGGCCGAAACGTCCACCTCTGGACGGTCCAGACATCACGGGCGGCAGCGTCGACGCCGGAAGCAGTTCGATGTACGTAGGACCAATCAGCGTGCGGCTGGCAGCGACTTCCGCTACGTAACGGCGTCGTCGCTGCTGCCAAAATGGCTGCCGCCCGCCTCGGATCTAATAAGTCGTCGCCGTGCACTGTGTGGCCCTTAAGTTCTCAACTGATGCTTGTATTTGACTTAGCTTGTTCCCTAGAAGCTTCGACAGCAAAGCGATCGTGATATCTTTGAAGTCTTTCCGAGCGCCGTGCTCAAGTTCATCGGTAGGCTTAGCAGGAATGAGTGTATTGGCCGAATACGTGGCCTCAAAGATGTACGGCAGCTTCAAGCTCAGAGGCCATATATTACAAGTTTGTGCTTCTTCTTAATGCCAGTAGCTGGCGCTACAAGTCAAATAAAAAGAAAATAGACTTTTCTGTGGCGTTGTGACTCGTTTTCTGCACCACAGAACTGCAGAACTGCTAATGAGACATAAAAGCTATAATCAGGAATACATCTTGTTGGTCCATTGACGGAAACTGTACACTGCTTTACGAGGTGTCAGGTTCATTCCCTCTGGTCACACTGTGTGTGACGCTGAGCTAACGCTCTTCATATGGTTTGCCGCCCTCTCTGACGGCGTTGATGCGACGACGCCGAGGGACGCAACGCCAGGAAACGCCGGCAAAAACGCTCTATATGGTTCGGGCTTAAATCTCCTACTCGTTGCGCTATGCATATGGTGTGACAACTCGTGTGATTATACGCTTCTGTAACGTAATACTATATCTGCTAACGCGACTTCTCGCCAGGCACGGCGACTATATGGAATATTTTCACTAAGCGGTTTTAAGTACTGGCATGACTCTGTGACAGAACACTTGACTGCCACGCAGGATACCTGGTTTGATTACGGCTCGGATCGTGTTTTTTATCTGCAATTTATTACATTCACGCCATTGTTGTACGAAATGGCGTTCCAAGACCGACATTCCCGAATGACATTCTAGGAACAAGTCCCTTTTGTGAGGAACGGAGGAACGCCACCGGGTTCCGTTAAGGAGCGGTGGAAATGTAACGGCAACTGGTTACGTTTTGCGAAGGAACGGCAGTGGCAACGGCGTTCCATCTGTAAACGTTGCTTTGCATTGACAAAACGTGTAAGTAAGTGCGGCATGACATGCAAAGCAGGGTGGTGGAGCGGCCGCGTAAGGCGCAGGAAACTACCGCTCGCCTGGCAGGCGACTACGTTGAATCTTGGTTTCACTTGAAGACGTCCGCCGGGGGCGCTGGGAAGCGCGCGGCACCGAAACCGAGCATGTGCGGGAGGGATAGCTTATTTTTCTGTTTTCTCTGAGCCAGTCTGGACAGCAACTAAGGGCCGTTGAGTCTGGACACACCGTGGCGAACATTTACTTCATAGTCTATAGAATCATCGAACCCCTTTGTAAGGCCGCCACCAGGAAAGCACTTATGTTTTTCCTTGTTGACATTTATGTTCGGTCAACTAGAGAAGTAGCTTTTCTTTGTTCCTTTGTTAGTTTTTTTTGCTGTGTGTCCCCGTGACCTTGTCAGCATAGGGAAAAGCGTGTGACCGTTGGCGACCTGAACTACAGGAGCCGAGGCGCCTGCGCATGGTTCCGCGAAGTCCTCAGATGCCAGAGATAGAGCGAATATGCTAGGAACCGACACAACCCTCGCGGCCGCAGAAAGCGGCTGAAACACCGACGTGCTAACCACTGAAATAAGCGCGGTGGCCTACCGCTGCCTATGAATGGACTTCTTTACGGGCCCCAACGCAACGGTGGCGAGGTTACACTTTGGTAGGACTTGGGTGGGAGCTGCTTGTCGCGTGCAGCGTACGCTTCCGCCGTTTATGTTCGCGCGCTCGCCGACTGCGGAGTTTAGGCCAGTTCTTTTTTCTCGTCGCATGGTCTTTAGGGGTTGGTTAGAAGACATATACACCTCGTGCATGCCGCTGGTAGCTGTGGACAAACCTCAGCCTTTAGACACTCGGTTGCATGGGAGAGGTCCGCAGCGCAGTGGACGCGGGCGCCGCAGTGGACGCGGGCACCGCAGTGGCGCCTGTCCGGTGCCTTCGATGGCGAGTTTTCTCTGCGGCCATCGGCCCAGTTGAGTTCGGCAGCCACCGCACTGGAAACGCCTGTGTCATGCAATAAACGATACGCGTACATTCAACGCTAGTTCATTCATTCTTACTGCCCTCACTATGCATGCCCTCGCTCGTGCGACCTTTGTTGACATTGTTCTTATTTGCGTACAACACGGCAGTTTCCTGCAGTGCTTCGGTGGAACAGCTCGTCAACATTGCCAACGAAGAGCTGCGGAGAAAAGAGATTCGCCTGTCGGACGCCAGCACTGAGGCACATGCAACACTTGCTGAGTTCAAACAAGATACTTAACTAAGCTGTGAATATCTATTCTGGATATCATTTTCCAGCCATATCGCAATATTGAATCAGCACCCATCAAACGCCTATGTATTCTTTTCGATGGGGTTTCTTGTGCAAAAAATTTCATTATATTGGTGTACATGAGGAAGTTTTTATTTTGAACATGTGGAGCACTGTGGAGAACACGTGTGGAGAACATCTGGAGAGTGCGCATTTGAAGACCAGCGGGATAAGTACCACATGTGTTGCACTTGTAATCGGCGAGCACCAGTGCAGCACTTAGACAAGTCTGCAGTATGTCCGGTGATCTGCAAAGAAGTTCGACTAGGAGCGTTTCTTCAGATTAATATAACCTGCTATGGCGATGTTCAAATTCTTATAATACGCATAGTTTAATGTAAGCTTTCAGTTGCTCGCTTTATTTCGAATCAGGACTTTTCCGACACAATATTTTAATTCAAGAAATGACCGAATATAACGGTAATGCAGCGACACGTTGCAATAATGTGAGTGTAACGGTAACGCGTTCCTTCTGAATTAAGGGAACTTGTAATGGGAACTCGTTTCTAAATAGGCAAGAAACGAGCTTTAATTCCTGTTTTAGAGGAAGGTGTACAACACTGATTCACGCAGGTCATGTGAGTTTTCATACCGCGCGCCGTGTTTTTCAAGGTCATCGTCCGATGAGGCACTATAGGCTTTTGCCTAAATAACGAACTGAAAAGAAATGCACTGTTGAAAGCTAGTTAACAACCCTACACAAAAAAAGTGCCCGTGAACATAAAAGCTGTGCAGCTGAAAGCAGGAGTGGTGTGGAGGCTGGCCCCCTGCAGGTCCCATCGCACAGCACCGCGGGAAAGCGAATGCCGACGCGACGATTTCTGCAGGGGAGCAACGATCCCGTTCGTGTCCGACCTGAGCTAATACATACAACGATCGTTTCTGTAGTCCAAGCAACCGTCGAACACTTTTCCGGCTCGAGTGGCTGGCATTCGAGAGAGCAGCCCTCGGGCAGGCACGGGATCGCTCCTCTGACCCCGGGCCATCAACCGCCATTTCGCGGGACAGCGTGGGCGCTCACACCGACTCCATCGGCGGCGGGTTACATTTGGACGACGGTACGACGCAACCGTCTTCCAGGATTCGAACCCACAACACCTTCCATGCTCGACAACGACTACGATACATCGTCAATGGTCTGGTGATATGAGAGTGATGAAAGTGACATATATACCTGTGTGTACAGCGGGTAATTGCGTTGCTACAGTTAAGTTACACAGCAAACGGGTTTGAGCCTTTTAGGGAGTTTCGGGCTCGACGCATAACGTGCATCCAAAAGGTATACTACGCAAAACCCCCTTCAAAAAGAGGTTCAAAAGGAGGTTTTATTTACATCCTTTAAGGGAGTGATTAGACAGAACTAAGGAGGTAAATTTGTGTTTTTATTGAACTCATTTTGAGGGCTTGAATGGAGCGCATTGGAAGTTTTTCTGGTTCTTTTGAGAGCTTTTAAAGCCTCCTTTTGGAGGTAAAGTTGGTGTTTTTATGTAACCCATTTTGGGGGCTTGAACAGAGCGCATTGAGAGTTTTTCTACTTCTTTTGAGAGCTGTTAAAGCCTCCTTTTATACGAGGCCCTAGAGCGGTCGCGAAATGAAAAAAAAAAGTGTATCTTAGGCAGTAATATTACGTTTACCGGCCAATTACCGCTACTATTCATCACTAGGACATAATAGAAAATGGACACCAAAGTATTTATGCACAATCATGACATTTGCATACAAGTACGCACGACACAGGAATCGAACTCGCGACCACACGCACTCAAAGCAAGCACTATAACCATTACACCACAGCGCTACCACTTGCAAGCTTGTTTTTTTTCGTGGGCTTATATATGTACCAATGTATGTACAAAGCGGCTGGTAACCCGTCAGCACAACTTCGAACTTCTGTTCTTGTACCATCGGCGTGTGTTTGCTCTTGCGGAAGGTCAATGCATAATTTGTGGGGCGTCATGCAGGCCGAGCCGATCGACGTAAACACCCCCGGCTCCGAATTCTCCGGTTCACCGTGTCGTGCCGCTAGAAAAATTATAAATGTGTGCCCTCTTCGCTCGCGCTAAATTCGTGAATACCAGCGTGACAAAGGTATCTTCAGATGAGCGAACGTATGTGCATTCCATGAGCGTATGCTGTGGAGCAATTTTCGTTATTTCTGCAGCCGCGAACTGCGCGCGTCCAGATGCGGCAGCGTGTTATGAGCGGTTCGAAGACCGCCTGCGCTCTCATATGAAAGTTACACACGCAGAGGCCCGACTTAGAAGAACATTGTAACGCGCCTACATTAAGTGCATTTAATGCGCGCGTACTGCGGCGAGCTGCACGCAGGGGCAGCAGCGCGCTCTGAGCAGCTGAACAAAAAACTGTTTCCGCAATTGGCGCTTATTCGCAATGCACCCTTTAGCGCGGACCGCCTGCGTTCGCATAGGAAAATTACACACGCAGAAAATTCCAGAGTTACAAGGACATTGTAACGCGCCTACATAAAGTGCGTTGAATGCACGCGTACAGCCGCGAGCAGCGCCTTCTGAGCAGCTGAACGCTTATCTATTTCCGCAATTAGCGCTTAATCGCAATGCACGCTTTAGCACGGCATTCAGTGATTCTCTATAACACATATTCAGTATTTGTTTGCTTTCATACTCAGATACTACCTACATTTCTTACTAATTAGCTTTTATTGGTAAGCATCACGCCACCGCGTTAAAGCGAATGCCTAACGCGTACCCCAAGGTCAAGGTCAACCTCCCCAGTTTACCAGTGACAGGTCTCCCACAAAACAAAAAAGTTAATGTACTTGCACTTCTCTCTTGTGAACGTCCATGTGTACTTGGCCCTCCCCTCAGACAGATGATGCAGTACCCATTAATAAAAAGCATTACCCTCTTCCTCAATGGAACAGCTGTTCTTGAGAAAATATGGTTCTGTTGAATGACTTCACCACAGCAGCAGAGAGGTTGGCTTGTTTGCAATGGGCCTTTTTCAGGAGGGTAGTCTGCGCATGCGCGGCGGCGGTGACGACACGCGCGCCATGTTTTTTGAGGGTCACAGCGTGGCAACAGGAGCGGACTGAGCGCCACCTGGCGTGCAAGATTTGCAAATTTTCCCGAAAAATACCAGGCCTCCGAGAATATCTACCGGCACGCGGTGGGCAACTTCGGAGGCCATGGACCCTCAGTTTCGATTTCAGCGATCTCCACTAGAGGCGCTCTTCGGACAAACACGAGGACTGTAGCAAATATGCAGAAAACTGGAAAAACTATCATATGTGCACTCCCTCGTCCACCTGCCCACTACGTTAAACTTTATTTATACAACAGCAACCTTCAATTATGCTACTATTGATAAAAGATCAACCAATCTACGTTAGAGCACAGTGATGACTTTCTGTCTTTCTGTTGCCTATCTTCTACAACGTGTCATAATCTGTGAATCATCTGTTCAATGTGTTTGGTAATAAAACACAAGCAGTTACATTGAGCAGGCAGTGTTTCAGCAATTTGTTTTGCAAGCACAAATTCATTTCTTCAATTTGCATGCACGACAAGTAGTCACACTTCAATTGATACAAGAACCAGTGGTTGCAACATTTTATTGGAATCAAAACAGCAGCAGTTCTCGTGTCAATGTAAGGATATAGGTATATATTTCCATCGTCGTGCACAGAACCTACTCCCAAAACTGAATACGTGGAACAACATATACAGTACAGCCTAAGCACTATACATAATTCACAGCAGTAAAGCAATACGAAAGTAGGGTGTAAAATCTCATCATGATGCACACTAACGTGTGCACTTCACCGTGCCAGTATGTAAGTATAATCCAAAAAATAAGCTATCCAAGGAACTTGGTGTCAGCCTACACACAAAGGAAACTAATTAGTACAATAAGGCTAGCATCACTTTTGGGAAATATGAAACCGTGTAGACAGGCAGTTGTACAGTTTTTTATTGCATTAGTTTGCCCTATGGCATCAAAACATGTCGCAGATGATTTTGGAGTTGAGTTTCCTACAAAAAAGCCCAAAATAGACCTGTGGTGTTGACTGTAGGTCCACTTACCAAGGTGCATAAAAGCATTCAGCAATGCCCACAAAATTACAAGGTTGCCTTCATATGTTGCTGTACATATTTACTCGCAGATACCTGGAAGCCATCGTAAATTTCTGGAAGTGTGCTTGGGAACTTGTCGGCATAATCACATGACTGCAATGTACCAATACTTCTAATATGCATAACAAGTACAGCCATGCTTCTATGTTTTTATGCCAGCTAGTGCCATCTGTAACTCAAAAGTTCATCCTTAATTCCTCACTTGATGGCTTACGCATAATTACCACATTGAAAATAATCCAAGCACCATGGCTGCAACGTCAACTTGCAATTAGGCAATCACAGGCACTAAATACAAAAATTCCTGCAAATAGTGACTGGTCGCTTTGCACACTGGATCCTAGGACTTGATATGCCATGAGGATGAATAAAAATTGACCACACATATATAGAGACTGTGAAACAGTCAGGAGTTCAGTTCATAGGTAAGGAAAACGTGAAAACGAAATCAGAACACATAGCAACAAAGGGGACGGAACGACACACTACTATCAACTGAAGTTGAACATGTGCTTCGCTTTTTTAGTCATGCGTGTTTATATCTTTCTGTGGTTTTGATTACACTTCAGTTACTAGTAGCGTACTGTCCTGTCTGCCCCCTTCATTCCTCTATGGATGTGTGATTGTTTAGTTTTGTAATTTTTTCGTACTGTGTGTTTACATCTTTCTGTGATTTCGATTAAACTTCAGTTGCTAGTAGCGCGTCATCCTGTCCCCTTCATTTCTCTGTGCTGTGATTTTTTTTGCACCCCCCTCTTTAACTATGAATATACACCAACTCGCCCAACTGCCCCTGTTAAGACTTATGTTTGCTGAATAACACTGGGTCCACTCAGCGTCTTTTTAAACAATGCGGAATTTCTCAATGCACACGATATCAGAAAGGTTGCACGCAGTATTGCGCATAACACTCTGCATCAATACCAGTGTTGGCCTAAATGTGGTAAGATGTACGAGCTGTTCGACATAGTGTAAAGTGAGGCACATCAGGGTGTTCCCACAATCATGGGTGTCGGCAGGGGTTTGCACAAACGGCACCTGCCGCCATCAAGACACACCAGCACTTGACCCCACCCAAGCTACATCAATGCTCTCCTGCTCACCAGGCCGACACGTTACGCCGCCTTGCACCCCAAGACAAAATCCTGCCGACACTCATGGCCACAATACACTTGACTTGAACACAGACTGGTGGGCAAGCAACACTTGCTGCTTTGCCAGAAGTGTATTGCTGAAAATTACACAAAAAAGAAGTCCACTAAGATTTCTGTATACATAAAAATGAATGTCTTACCGAAGATTCGCACTTGACTATCCTTATTGCAGACATTTTGTCAAAAACACGAAATGAATACAAAATTGAGATGCTGCTAAGTACTTCCTTGTGAGCGTTTCACTTCGTGTGCACAGGGCGAAAAACAAACGGATGTAAAAAAAATGCGAAACACCACCAGAAGTGTACCCTTGCCATGTTTAACATTATGTGGGTAGTTTTTGATGTCAGTAAAGTTATCACTATAAGTACACTTTAAAAGGGTTGTGAATGTTAGCAAGGTCTTGATTAACCGCACCTACTCTGTTTAGGAGTGAAGATTGGGCAACTTGGCACTGAACCATGGCAAAAATAAACAGCGCACTTCTAGTGAGGATAAACTAAGGCCTGGGCACAATAACAGCGCTTTCACCTTGTCAAATTGTGTCAACAGTTATGATACTATGTATTGACCTTGAAAACTATGGCAACATAATGCAAAACAGCAAATTAACGAGATGGAATAGACAAGATGATTCAACAATATGGTTCAACAGACTCAACAGCTGACTTATATCAATGCGATTAAATTAGCCTTGCACATCTCATAATGGCTAAGAATATGCACATGTAACCTTGGCAAATTCCACTGTTGATACATGACCAATGAAGTTGCATTCCTTCCATGCCGTTGAATGGCCGTTCCTTCTTTTCTGTTTTCACTGTTTTCTGATTTTGATTGTTTTCACTAGCATAAATGTTCACCCTTTTTGATTTTGTCACTTTGCAGATGGCGTACGTGTTTTGCCTTTGAATGTGCACGTTTCTTCTGCTTTGTCTTTCCTGTTTCTTTTTGTATGCGTATATGTTTTGCCTTTGAACGTGCACACGTTTCTGCTGCTCTGTCTCTCTTTTTGCTCTACTGGGCCTTGTGCACTTCTCAAGCTACCATTGTCGCTTTTCACTTGAGGCCCATTTCCTGTATTTTGCTGGAATAAACATTTATCCATTCATTCAATACCATAAAACGCATGTGCTTCACAATACACACTGCACTTAGCAGATGTCTGTCACATGATATGGCCGTCATTGTATAGCTTTAACATCATTTATTCGTTCTAGCTAAATGAATCCAAGCTAATGATGTTAATGTACCCTGATATGCTATTTCACTCTTCCTTTATGCATATGTATGAAGGTACAGTGCTTATATACCTTAATATGCTATTTCAGGAGACGGGCAGAGTGCGCAATGCAAAAATGTTGCCGAAAAGTCTTTTCACTTCCTGACAATCTGTGCTTCGGTGGGTTCTCACAGTTGCATGGCGGGAGAAAGAAGTCCAGGGTAGTTGACTGCATCCAAGGTAGATGCTGCAAAATGAGAGCGCACGGTCTTGTCACATGTCAATGTGCGCAAATTGACACGATGATGAAGGATTAAAACAAACAAATGAAGTTGGAGAAAAGAATAAATCGAAAACAAAGTTGTCCTTTATGCACATTCCATCATGTGACAATGTGATAACCGTGGCCTTTTGCTCTAATGTATATTCCCTGAAAGCATCATGCCTCATTCATGCTTTATCGCAGGCAAGAAAATTATATCGTGCAAACAACTTTATCAGGGCGCACTCCTGGGTCGATTGACTGGTCGTATGAAGCATGAGTGATATTCACAGAAGTTCCAAAACATGCATCACACATCATTGCTATCTGAGTTTAACGACTTAAATGCGAAGCATTTGTTAAACACTTCTACGACTTTGAACGGATCTATCTACCTATCTATCTAGCCGCCTACGACTCATAGCTCGTGTGGGTGTTTCATTAATGGGATGTATGCCAAAATTTGTGTGGCATGACACGACTGCATGAAGAACATGAATGATCGGTCTTAACTTGAAAATCATGATATGCATTTCATTAACGACATGATTTACAAGTCACTCTCTTGGTTCTCTTGCGACTGTTTCGTTAACTTGATATTTACCAAAATAGGTATGGCGTCACAAGACTGTATGACGCACATAAACGACAGTTTCTAACTTGCAAATCATGACACGCTTGTCATGTATGGCGTTATTTTGACAACATGGTCTCGGGGGCGCTAGTGGCCGTTTCACATGCTCCATATACACCAAAATTGGTATTGTGCTGTGTGACTGCACGTCCAACATAAATGACAGCTGGCAACATGAAAATAATGACATGCATGTCATGTACACACGCCACGCTCATGGTGCGCTCGCGGCCGGTTCGCTAGCTTGACATACACCTAAATTGATATAGCGTGACGTGATTGTGCGACGAACATAAATGACATATAGTAACATGAAAATAACGACATGTACACTGTCGTCCTTTATGAAAGGGAACACGCGAGCGCGCGGCCTGAGCTCTGCTGCGGCTGCCTACAGTGCCATCAACCGACAGCGAAAGAAAGCGCACCCGCTTTTGGCGTCATCTATTGGCAAACAAAATAACGAGTCATGGCCGGTGGACAAGCGCTGCTAGATTACGCTCCCGCTTCGGTCGCGCAGCGGGCGATGCCGCCAAAAGCGGACGTGCTTTCTTCAGCTCTCGGTTGATGGTGCTGTATGCCAGCTGCCGCAGCGCGCAGGCCGCGCGCTCGCGTGTTCCCTTTCATAAAGGACGACAGTGTACGTCATTTACGGCATGGAGCCTGGTGCACTCGCGTCCGGTTCTCTAACTTGATATCATACCAAGATTTGCATAGCGTGACGTGACTGTATGACGTACATAAATGACAGCTGGTAACATGGAAACAATGAATGACATGCGTGTAATGTACGGCATGGGTTACATGCCACGCTCATGGTGCGGGCGTTTCGCAAGCTTGACATGCCGATTTTCTTTTTTTTTTTTTGCTTTTCATTGCACTTTTCAAGCGACGCAATGTGCAGAAGGTCATCTACAGGTGCATAAGCGACGATAAGGGCTCGCAAAGAGAGAGAACATCAGTGTTACTAACCATTTTTGTTCCTGAATGTGCCGAGCACGCAGGGTGCCCATCATCTGCTTGGTAATGCACAGCGGCACGCTCGCTTGAGTCGACAGGCCGTCGCGATTATCCCACTCGCAGCACAGCATGTCGCACTGTCGTCAAACCACGCATATCACATCCAGCGGCGGGAACACAGTGAGGCTGCAGGCACAAAACGCGCACACACGACCGACACAGCTGATCACTTGAGAAGTGGTGTTGACAAGGCCTAGCCGGCCTTGCCTAGCTACGACGATCGCGCCGCCCGCCGCGGGAACGACTCCCTCCTCACGTTTCTTTCTTTTTTTATGTTTTTTTTTTCTTCGCGCGCGCATGCGGCGCGAAGCTTTGTCCCATTTCACTTCGGTAGCGCCTCGTCTGGCTTGCTTTTGACCTGGCGGGGGCGGGCCGAGTAGGCAGCAGCCGCCAAGGCCAAAGGGCTTGCTCGCTTCCTCTCCAGCCGTTCGGAGAGTCTCGTATATCTCTTTCTCTGGGCTATACTAGTTAAAGGGATCCGGACACCGACAAAATGATTTAAAAACAAATGTATTGACGTTTCGGCTCCCCCACGGAAACCATGTTCACAATAAAAGATCGGCACAGCAGTTAGCCTTTTTTAAGCGCGGCGCATCACGTGACCAAGACACCTGGCGTACATCGGAGGAAGATTACCCTCGTTGCGATTAAGGGTGTGCGGCGTAGTTTGGATGAACAGGGACTCCAGATAAAGGCGTGTAGCACGATTTTTTTCCCTGGCAATCACACGGGCGTCTTTCCAGCTGATAGCGGGTGACGTAGTTGCGCAGTGTTCGGCCACGGCATTGGACGCAACATGTTTATTCGTGACGTCATTCTTGTGCTGTTGAAGTCTCGTCTTGAAGTTGCCGGTTTCCCCCACGTAGACGTAAGGGCAGTCCGCACAGGGGATGACGTACACAACACCCGGGTACCTTTCCTTTTCAAGAGGGTCCTTCACACGTACGAGTTCGTGCCGGAGCTTCCTGGACGGGACGTGCGCAGCCTGCACGTCATAAGACCGCAGAACTCGTGCAAGGGGCTCGCTTACTCCCGGGACGTACGGAATTGCGGCCCGTTTCTGTATGGGTCCAGATTGGGCGGGCACTGCACGAGCCAACTGGCGCCCTACTGAGTCAATTAGGTACTCAGGGTAACCACACGCCATCAGCTCCTGCCGCACCAGTGCATTGTCACCCGCACGGTCTTCCCCTGTCGTGCATACCCTTTCCGCCCGACGAAGAAGAGAGCCGACAACAGACCTCTTTTGCGAAGCCGGGTGCACCGATCTGTAGTTGAGGTAGCGGCCAGTGTGAGTGGGCTTCCTAAACACCTTGAACGACAAGCCTGAGCCATCGCGTTTCACCAGGGCGTCCAAGAACGGTAGCTGGCCCTCAGACTCCGCTTCGATAGTGAACTGAATTGCTGGATGCATACTGTTGAGGTGAACCGTGAATAGGTCGAGGTTCTGCCGCTGCAAAACGCTGAAGCAGTCGTCGACATACCTCAGAAAGCACTTCGGTTTCGGCCTAAACGAGGAAAGCGCCCGAGCTTCGATAGCCTCCATTGTTAGGTTAGCAACAGTCACCGAAATCGACGCCCCCATCGCCGCACCGTGTAACTGCCGGTAATACTTCTTCTGAAAGGTGAAGTAGGTGTTCGACAGGCAAAACTTGAGTAGCCTGCCTAGGTCGTGCACTTCGAGGGGAGATCGCTCAGGCAATGTCGGGTCCTTGTCGAGGGCGGCAACGCACACATCCACGGCCATGTCTATGGGTACACTCGTGAAAAGTGACACAACGTCGAAGGAAACCAAGACTTCGTCCGGATCGACTATTTTGTCTTTGACCTTTTCGATGAAGTCATACGTGTTGCGTATATAGGTAGCACCTTTGCCTACCAGGGGCGAGATGACCCTATGAAGAAAACCTGACAGCCTGTAGAGCGGGGAGCGAGTGAAGTCCACTATAGGCCGCAGGGGGATATCGGTCTTGTGTACCTTCGGTAGGCCGTATATAGCTGGAGCTGATCCATTGTGGCAAAGCAATTTATAATACAGCTGCTTGTGTTGAGGCGGCACCATGCGGAAGATGGTGCCGCCTCAACACAAGCAAATCATACTACCCATACGACACAAGCATGCAGATCTCAACTCCAATAAAAGATTACACCATCTCCCACTAAAGGGAACCATGTGAGGATGCGAAGCAGCGCATGGGTCGACTTAAAGTTCCGTTCATCACGGGCACCTTGCCCGATGTTAAAGGGACACTAAAGAGAAACAATGAAGTGGTTTAGATTTATAAAGTGTGCTCGGAGAACTCTTGTGTAGTTTATTTCACCACCACATGTTTATTATTAGAGGAGAAAACAAAGTGCAAAGCTTCATTTTTAAATTTCGCGCCGAACTTCGTAATTCGTGACGTAAAAGATTTCAAAGAGCATTTAACGTATTTTGGCGCCACTCGCTAGACGAAATTACCACAAACTCGTTATGTCAAGTCTCTGGCACCCTCAGAGGACAATGTACTTCGATTTAACCGATTAGGAACTACGTAGGCCCAAGCAGGCGCCGTCAAAAATATGTGACGTCACGGCAAATGGTACCGGAATTCCAAGGCGGCGTCGCCACCTGTATTTTCCTTTTGCGCGTTTTCTCGCTTATTAAGCGTCTTCTCGCAGCAAGCGTGGTGTTTTTGGTATCGTGGAAGAGTACTTTACTAATGCGAGAAAAATCATTTTGCTCTTTAGTGTCCCTTCAACGCGTCCTTGCAAGTGGACTCACCATGAATTCACTGTAGTTGCTGTTGCTGTTACTCGTCCCGAACTCTTGTTGGAGCACGCGACGCGGGTTCATCGCCACGCCACGCGGGCGCACGTGCGTTCATCGCGCGTCTGCAGAATACCGTTCCCCGACGCCATCACGTGATTGCTGAGCCATCACGTGAAGGGGGAGAGGCCACAGCGTCTTACCCAGCCCCTTACACAGGCCCGAACGCGCTAGCGGGTGCCAGCACACGTGGTTCCCGAGTGGACGGTCGCCAATGGAAGGACGGACACAGTACCGAGCAAAAGCTGCTTCGCATCTAAAAAAATGCCCGCCACGTGCTAGTTCACGCCCCGAAGAACCTAACTAAAGTTATTCCATTCCATTGCAAGAACTCCGTGGTGAAGGTTAACCAGCGAAACTGAAACGTGCCGCCCGGGTGTTTATCGCTGGATTAATCCCGACAGTTCATTAAATCATTTCTCAATTATTGGTCACGTTTGTCCAGAAATCTTAACTGGTGTTTGCCGCCAGTGTGTCACCTTTTTCATTTTAAGTTTTCGCGAGTATAGTGTGATTTGCCGAATTTCTGTGGCACATACGTTTTTGCCCACGGAAGACTTCATTTTTAGTCGCCTAGTGATGAGAAGTGGGCCGTTCTCATAATTTCAGTGGCATATATACGCGCTAGGAATTTTCTCGCGCACAGGACGGAAGAATTTTGGTTTCGCCTAGCTATATACAGATTCGCTGAGAAAAGATCAGCTGCTATAAAAGCAGCCTCCACTGCCTGATGCAATGGCGACATTTCGATGTGTGATCAAATTGTATGCAGAAAACTGTGCTCCTGATGCATGTAAACAGAAAAAGAGGGAGACCATTCAGTTATTGGAGTGATATTGAACGAACACGATGTTTATGTTATAAGAGTAAATAGCCAGCCCAATATTTGTCATTGTCCAGCCAACCCTACGCAACATTGTGCTACACCTAGCCACCATAGGAGGGTTGTGGTAGCGTGCGAGCAAACGCGGTAGACGAATTCCTTTGGAAAAACGGCCACACCCCTTCGAAGTGGATCGAAGACGCCCACGAAGTTAACGCTTGGGGAAAATGCGCTGCTGAAAGCTAGTTATGAACGCTGCACAAAGCTGCGCGCATGTACACAAAGTTTTCCAGCTGAAAGCAGGAGTGGTGTGGAGGCTGGCCCCCTGAAGGCCCCATCGCACAGCACCGCGGGGAAGCGAATGCCGACGCGACGATTTCTGCAAGGGAGCAACGATCCCGTTCGTGTTCGACCTGAGCTGATACATACATCGATCGTTTCTGTAGTCCAGAGAACTGTAGCACACTTTTCCGGCTCGAGTGGCTGGCATTCGAGCGAGCAGCCCCCGTGCAGGCACGGGACCGCTCCTCTGACCCCGTACCGTCAACCGCCACTTCGCGGGACAGCGTGGGCGCTCACACCGACTCCATCGGCGGCGGGTAACGTTCGGACGACGGTACGACGCAACCGCCTTCCAGGATTCGAACCCACAACGCCTTCCATACTCAACAACGACTACGATACATCGTCACTGCTCTGGTGATGATAGAGAGATAAAGGTGACATATATACCTGTGCATACAGCGGGTGATTACGTTGGCACATTGTAATTAAGTGTAGGGCAGCAGCCGATCTTTAATATATATTTTCGTGGGAGCAGGATACGGTTGAAAGCACTATTCCACAGTCGATGCGTATTCGACGAACAAATGACTCGGTGGCCCAGGTCGGCTTGTCATCGGTAATGGAGCAACACGGGCTATAGGATTTGTGTGATTGCGTAGTCGTTATTAATTCACAAAGGTGCTCCCAACGAAACTTTAGGGGCGCGTGCCTGTTCCAAAGAACACTTACTTTATGCAGGCCTATCTGTCATGTAGTTCGGAAAGCGCTAATTCGATAATCTCGGGACTGCATGCACTTAGAGGGAACATTTCGGTAGCCACAGGCACTGTAAATCATATGCTGTACATAGAAATGAGGGATGTTGATGTTATGAGAAAAGAGCTTTTGGCCAAACATTTTGTGTATTAATCGCCAACGTTGACATTACTTCTATATGGTGCAGATGATAAAGTGCACCAGCACCCATGAACAAGCACAAGCTGGTCTGATGAAGAAATGGACACAAGTAAAGACACCAAATATAATAAACTATTTGTGGGAGAAGAAGGCATACGACCTAAGAGAAGTGAAGTGATTTCGAAGCATGGTGCACTTCGCATGTCTCGGCTGCCAGTCTTTTGCGCTTCCGATAGCTGTTGCCGCAGCCAAACACAGCGCAGTCGACCTGTTCTCATCCGACATTTAGATTTTCAGCAGCACAATTGCTTTAGCACAGTGGTTCTCAAGTGAGGTTACGCAACGCCATCGCCCGCGAAAAAAAATGTTTTTAGAGGGGAGTTTTGACCTATTCCCAGTTCCAGGTCCTGCTCCAGGAACTGCAGCAACATTCTGAACAAGCTCGCGTCGGCTGCCCCAACGCCTTAACAGGTGGATGGCAAAATTGTGGCTCTCGCAAAGGATTGTGGCGCCCGTTTGGATCGACTTGCGGTTCGAGACGTCGTGCCATCGAACAGGCACTGTTGCTAGTGCCGTCGCTTTCTGTGAGTTCCATCTAGCAGTCGCTGTCCCCTTTTCTCACAAATTACTGCATATTCCTTTGGAGTGTTGTGCAGCTTAGTTGAATAACAAATGCAATAACTACGGTATCCTTATGAAGGGGCAAACGGTCATTTCTTCATTCAAGTGACATGCACATCCGGAACTTACTTCGCCTTACTTCGTGTACCCTTCCATTCTGTTGCTATCGCATTCCTTGCTTCGCCCTTGCGTCGAAACTGATCAGTTACATTACTAAAAAAACATGGTTGATCCCTCCGTCGTAGGAATCGGTATAAAATGAAAGTGAACCGTGTCCTCACAGAAGTAGTTGAATGTTTACTGTACATTGATGTAAGAGAGCTTGAACAATGTCTATTGGTGTTTGCGAGCTATAGCACTGTTTAACGTAGATGCACCCACGTTGACGCTTGGTGGTACATCTCCATCCCGACGACTAACGTCCACGATGAATCATTCAACAAACTTTTGCGGAAGCTATAGTAGTTAACGGTGAGAGCGCAGTCAGAGAAAGCAGTGTGACAACCAGAAGAGCGTCGCTGATTGGACGCAGAACTTGGGCTAAGGTCGTCATCTCGCGGCCGAGCGGGATGACGACCCGCTCTCGGGTCGTCGTTTTCTCGGGCCGAGCGTAAGCGGCGAACGCGGTGTTACAGCCAGGCGAAGAAGGCGCGCGTCGCAGAGCTATGCCAGAGCTATTTTTAATGTGGATGGATGCTCTGAGTGAGGCCGAGGCTTTAAAGTCCCTGAGACTTTACGAGGCTTGGGCTAAGATCGCCATCTCGCGGTATGTTAAGTCGTTGACAAAATTGCACTTCTCCTATTGGAAACATATCGAATGGGACGCATAGAGTTTCCTACAATACTTACTAGAGGGAACTCTGGCGCCAGTGTCTATGGGAGCTGCAACGCATGGCGCTTCAGCCAGCATGGGAATGATGGGTAGTACAAAGATTTGTCTAAACTTCGTTCTTTCGGCTCCGTTTGGCTCCCCGTCGCCTGCATCCGCTTTGTCGCAAAGCGAAGTTCAGCAAAAGTCAGCGGTTCCACTTCACCATTTCAACCTTTTTAGGCTCACCAATTCAAATCTGGTCGCGAAGTTCACAACGATCCATTTTTTTTTATCCGAAAGAAAAACAAAACGCAGCAATAAACAAAGCCTTAGGTGCGTTCGAAGCCCGCAAGTACAAAGACTAGGCAAATCTGTGTACTACCCATCATTCCCATGGTGGCTGAACGATCGCAGCGCCAGAGTCCCCTCTAGTTAATTTTAGGAAACTCTATGATGGGACGGAGGAGACGGAGGCGTAGCAACGACACGTTGCAGGAGCTAATCGCGGAGACCAAGGGCATAATGCATTACTTCCCTTTGCCGCTCCCAGACGGCGACACTACCCTGCCGTGCAAGAGCACTGTGAGAGGAAAGTGTGAGATATAAAAGGCGCGTTTGTAAAGTCTCCGGAATGTGTCACCGTGGAGCAGTGGATAGCGTGTCCGGCATCTGTTGCCACGGACCGAGAGATCGTGAGTTCGACTCCCGTTGACAGAACCTTTTTCTTTTAAGTTTTTCGTTGCCATCCAATCATGTGTATTTTTTCGACGTCATTTCCGTGACTGAAATACGCCACTGAAGCCTTGGTGGACCCCAGCATAAAACACTTTCGTGTTAAAACAAACCATATTTATAAAACAAGTGGCCGCCATGGCAAGCTATCGCGCGTCATCCCGTACCAGGCATGTGTGAGAAAGCTAGCTCAAACACAAAGGTACATAGTTCAAACATAAGTGGACTGTTCACATATAGGCAATTCTCTGAAATTCACAGACGTTATGTTTTCTAAGTTTATACAAATGTCCCTAAAGTTTTTCAAAGGATCTCAGAACGATCTTAAAATTGAGTCAGTCGGCTTTCTGCAGTGTTGTTATCAAGGTGCACTTTCACCAAAATTGCATGTATATCTTCGGGGTGAGTTTTCTCGACTCTTACATCTGACGCATCATGGAAATGAAATGATTTACCACGTCACTGACGTCTCTCAAAACGACTGGTGATATATTTTCGGCCCACTTTCAGGGGCAGAGGATGCCAGGTTATGTATTATTGTAAATGACAGCTCCTGAGTGTCTCACTACTTGTCCATCCTTTCCTGCGTGACTCCATCAGGACTAGTGCGAGAACTCGACAGACACGCTGCAACATGGTCTAGCGCACGCGATCGAGCTGAACTCATTTTTAATCCACAAACTTACGAATTTCTCCCGCGGCGAGGTCGAAGTCAAAGGCGTAGATCTGTCCGGGCACCGAGTCGTCGTAGAACATGATCCTGTTGTTGTTCGTCCACGTGATGCCATTAGAGATGGTCACCCCGTCCAACTTGTGCTCCAGCTGTCCCTTCGAATAACACCAGAAATTGTTCTTCTCCGGTATCAAGTTCTGTACTCCCGTAGAAGGCATCGAGCCTGCAATCGTCAGTATCACAATCATCATGATAATGACAATCATAATCATCATCATCAGCAGCAGCAGCAGCAGCGTGCAGAAGCCTATATTATGCCCCACTGCACTACGAAGGCCTCCATAGGCGTGCGCACGCAGGGGGGGGGGGAGTGACCGGCCCCCAAATCATCTAAACAGGGGTGCCAATTCTGCCCCACACGTTTACCCAGTCGGACCGAGTGACGTCATTTTTTAATGTGCGGGGTTATCGCTATGCACGTTTTTTGACAATAATTGCTACCAAGGAACCCTGATGTTGCATTCAAAGACCTGTTTGCTCCCCACCTTTACCCAGGAATGCCGGGGACCAAGTGCAGGCCTTTTTGAGAGGCACGTCATCGCTTCTGCGGCCATCTGGAGAGAAAGGGCGGGGGGGCGCAGCGGTGAAAGTTGCCCCCCCCCCCTAATGGAGAACACTGCGCACGCCTATGAATGCCTCCCCCAATGACCTCCAATTCACCCTATGACGCGTTGAGCGGATTCCATTTTATGAATGCAAATGTTCCGAATTCCATCGCCACAATCTGACCATTTGCCGTCTTCGGCTGCGTTTCCTGTCCCTGCAGTAGTCGTAGGGTGTATGGTGTACCCTTGCTTCACACACAAGACAGGTAGATAAGAGAAACGGAAATGCGCGCTAGTAGTGCGCGCAGGAAGGGCTGTCCATCAGGAAGGGTGCTTAAGCAGTAAAACCACTGACAGCTCAACTAGTTGGCAGCGATTGATCTAAAAAAAAATATGTGACGATAAACAACGACGTCAGCATAGAACGGATGCTACATGTCCGAGGTCACAACTGCTTCGTTAATAGGAAAACATGGATGTACACCCAATAGCAAAAGTTTACGGGAGGTGGGCTCCACTGCGAATGCGAATTTCCGCTCTGTTATCACATCGCGCTTCTAATCTAGCGGGCAATTGTACAGGTCTCAAAATTTACGGCAGGCCGGTACATTTATTTGGAGGATGCGTTCCCAGAAAAGCGGGAATATAGTTTTCTCGACAATTTCGCGTCCTGCGAAGCTTTTGCTGGTGGGTGTACGTACGTACTTCAACAATGAACGAACAGAGAAATAGCAGCAGCCTTCCGTATTCGAAACATATATATAGAGAAGCGTGTGGTATAGTCAGTCATCCGTCACACTGTCGGTTCAGAAGTTCGCCTGTTCACGCAGCACGTGCCATTCAGCCTCTGAGCGGAATCGCTGATATGGCATCCCAGCCAAGCGGTTCTTGGGTTTTTAAGCGAAACTTTTATAACTCAGATTTCGGTGGCGGCATTGTACGTGAAAAACCCGGTGGCTCCCGAAGGTGCGCCGGTCACACGCGTGTTTGCCTGCGCCGTTTTCCAATAATTGATGCTCACTGGATCGTGGGCTCATTGGCTATCAGCCGTTTATGATATGGCCATCTGATATTTTATCGATGTGACTTGTCATTTCGCGGTGTCGCATTTCATTGTTTCCTCGGCATGACCGTCGCTGTTGCCTGCAGAAACTGAGGTGTTGCGCTGATTAGCACGTAGATGAAAGTCAAATTCCCGGCATGGAGGAAGGAAACAGATAGGAGGGAGAATTGCGCAATGCGATAGAAAGAAAGAAAGAAAAAAAGAAGGAAATAAAGGTCTGTCTTTCTTGACCCATTTGCCCGCGCTGTTTCCGGTTATGAAGTCGTGCCAACAAGCTCAAGTACAAACCCTTTATTGGAAAACCAGTCCCTGAGGTGAGTCGATTTGAGAAATTCAAATGTCAGCATGAGATTTTTTTGAGCCGCAGACTTAACACCTCAAGTTATAGATACAATCTCTCTGTGCAAGGTGCTAAATGTAGACAACTATTGGTAAAATAAACGCATGCGGCTGGCCTCACTGCCTTTCCTCTTATTAGAAAATGATATACCAGGTGTTACATGCAAAAACCATCAAGTGGTTAATATAATAGGCAAGCGGTATAGTGGGGGACTCACTCTAGAGTAACTTCGATTGTTTCATGTTCCTTGACGTGCATTTAAATCCAAATACACGAGCGTTTCTACATCGCATGTGCCGGCCGACTCCGGGCAAAGGAACATGAAGGGGTGTCGGTGGGAGCATAGGGGGCTGCGTCGCTCGGGCAGCAACTGCCAACGTTAATGAAAAGGGCGCGGTTGCGCGCGCGCTGCCTCCACTGAGATCAGTGGAGACTCATACCCTTGCACGTGCTGTGCTCTCACTGCTTACTTCGCGCTGAAGCGACATACAGCACAAAAACCGCTTCGCTCCGTGGAGCGGCCGTGTTTCCTTACGCCAGCGTTTTGTAGAGTTACGCACTCGGATCCTAAGGAAGTTACCTGCCGGCCTGACTTCGTATAACGTTCCAATTTGTTGCTATCGCATTCATTGCTTCGCCCTGGCGGCGAAACTGACCTTTTAGATGCGAAGCAGTTTTTGCTCGGGGCTGTCTTGGCGACTGTCCGGCGACTCGGCGACTCGGGGCTGTCTTGGCGGGACTGTCTTGGTCCATTGGCGACTGTCCGCTTTTACCACCTAGCATAGCCATCTGAGCGCACGCTCGCGTCAAGAAGTCTTCTTACTCTTGTTCTTCGACCGCCTTGATGATTATACGTGCAGAGCACTTTAGGGGCCCGGGCTGCCGTATGCTGTCCTAGCTTGGCGTAACGTAGACAAAACCGTGTGTGCTGGCACGCGCTAGCGCGTTCGGGCCTGTGTAAGGGGCTGGGTAAGACGCTGTGGCCTCTCCCCCTTACACTCTCTCAGCAATCACGTGATGGCGTCGGGGAACGAGATTCTGCAGACGCACGATGAACCCGCGTGGCGTGCTCCAACAAGAGTTCGGGACGAGTAACAGCAACAGCAACTACAGTGAATTCATGGTGTGCTCCACTTGCAAGGATGCGTTAACATCGGGCAAGGTGCCCGTGATGAACGGAACTTTAAGTCGACCCATGCGCTGCTTCGCATCCCCACATGGTTCCCTTTAGTGGTGTAATTTTTTTTAGTAAACCCTCATGCCAAGCATGAACTGAAATGAACGGGCAAGTTCGCTCCTTCTCTATTTCCTGTGTTCGTCCTACTGTATGCGCAACGATTCCCAAGATTAACATGCACCAAATCGCCCAGCAAGGAATACGCGAAAATTTGTGCTTGGCGATGTTGGGCGCACGTTTGACCTAGCTGACCGTGCAGCAGTTGTTAAAGGGACACTAATTTGAAACCATGAATCGGTTTAGATGGATAAGTTCTAGACTGGGAACTCCAATGTCGTTTATTTCGGCATCATAGGTTTATGAATGCAGGGAGAAAATGGACGCGAAAGTTTCTTTTTAAATTTCAGGCTGAAATTTCCGTGCGTAAATTCACGGATTTCAAGTTGTGTTTTTCGCATTTTGGCGACACTGGACACCACGTAACATTTCAGTGGCTGCCAACTCACTGTGGTGTAATAGGCAGTGAGCACGCCGACAATGCTGCTCGATTAGCTCATCAAGGCGACAGGCTCGAGAAAATACCCCTATCATGGACTTACGCTGCTAGCCAACTTCGAATGGCCGCACAAGAAATCACTCTCAACTTGGCATACAGCAAGTATACAGTACAACCAGCACCACCACCACCTGGACACTTTATGTCTTCAGACACCTACTGGACTCCGTCGAAAAGATGCCACTCCTCTTTGCCGTTTATGGCTAAGCATGGTTTTCACGAAGTCATTCTCCTTTATCATCGAAATGGCTGACAACCCTTTTTGTGACAACTGTGGTAGCGAGGGGACATTACCGCGCATCTTCTGCGACTGTCCTTGCTACAATGTGCAGAGTAAATCGCTTGCGGTCTCTCTAGCTCGCATAGACAACAGAACGATGACGGCAGTAGCCATTTTGGAATGTCGTCCTGAGAGGTCATCGCGGGTGAAGGCGACGAAGGCAGTGCTCAAATTCTTGAATTCGAGCCCGCGTACCCCCGATCAGAAGGCTAGCGTCCACGGCGATCCAGGCACGCTACTAGAGCATAGCATAACCTTGTATAGTATGGCATAGCGAGGAAGTGGGAAAGGGAGGCAACGCTGAGGAGGAGAGATGTGAGGGTGAGGAGGAAGAAAAGGAGGAGGGGAGAGAGTAAAGCATAGCGTAGACAGAATGAGAAAAAGATAAACGGAAGGAAAGAAATGTAGAAAGAGAAAGAGAGGGAGAAGGAGATAGAGAGAGAGAAGGAAAGATAGCAAGAGCGAGAACGACAAAGAAATAGAGAAAAAGAGGAGTGAATAAAGAGAATTAAACAGAGGGGAAAAAAGAGAAAAGACAGAGAGAAGAGACAAAAAGAAAGAGAAAACTAAAGATATACAAAGAAGGACGCCCAGGTCCGCACTTCCTTCAGGCTTGGCACCACTAGTGCGAGGGTGCCTTAGTTTTTCTTTTTTTTTGGGGGACGTGCACTTAAATCTAAGTGCACGGGCCTCTAGCATTACGTCTCCATCGAAACGCGACAGTCGGGGCCAAACCCGCGACGTTCTGGTCAACAGCCGAGCACCGTAACCACTATACCACCATGGCGTCTCATTTCAAATGTTCTGTCCGTTATCTAAAAATCGCAGCACAGGAAAAAGAAAGACTCCTCTAACCATCGGTCACGCAAAACGCCAGAGAATCTATAGAGTACCTTCGGAAACGACGTTACGAATCCATTAGTGATTGAAGCAGCGCCAACAACGAAGACGAAGAAAGACGGACACAACAAGCGCTTGTTGTGTCCGTCTTCTTTGTCTTTGTTATTTTGCGCTGCTTCAATTAAAAACACACAATGTCCCTTATGCACTCACCTAAAGCCATCTTTTTCTTCTGAGTTGATATATTGATCCTGCCCCGCCACCATCCGAAATCTTTCTGCACCTAACGTAGTTCTGCACTGCCTCCGTGATGGGCACACCTTTGAACAAGCCACGCTATCATGTGATGACGGCATCATGTGACGTTACGCCACGTGACGTCACTGTGACGACACGATGACGTCATAAATACCTCACAAATTTTGGCGATCGATGACGCCATATGGGGACGTCATCACGTGATGATGATACTTTGCATCACTCGTGTTGGCGCCGCCGAAGCTGGATGCCGGTCAGTTTTCGCGTTTCATGAGGCATCGAACGCTTTCGCCTTAAAATAGAGCCATACCAACTAGCCCAGTTGTCGACCTTGCTAAAGTTACGAATCGCCGGAAGTTTTCTTCTTCTTACCCGTCCATAGGCGTCCTAGTGCGTCGCACTTGCCGTCGTTGAGCCTCGACTTCACCGGTGACTCGGGGTCGAGCATCTCAACCAGCAAATGCTTCTGGCGGGTGCCCAGATCAAGCCGATACAGGCCGTGTTCCATGCACAGAGCCAGCTGGCGGTTGTCTCCGGCAAAAGGAATGACGTTGCCGATGTCCCCTTCTGCAATGACGCAGGTTGTTCAAAGGGAATCACCCGAGGCAACTCAACGGCTTAGGCGGTCAGCTCTAGATGCCGTATTATGAGACGACCTCTTTTGGCGACACCGACGCTTTCGCGTGATTCCACGACACAGTCATGCATCCGGCACGATGTTTCTGGCCTGCCGTTCTAGCCCGTCTGGCACAATTCTAAACTGGCCAAACTACTGTCGATGGCCCAGCGCGTCCGGTGCTAATCTCGTGAAATCTCGCTAAGGTTACGGGGCTGCCCAAAGTGATCTTCTGAGAGTACGGCCCTAGATAACGAGTTCCAATTCCCGGAAGAAAGCGGGTGACATCGAGCAGCTCCGAGCACGACAGAACAATGTTTTGGCGCGACGTGCCGAGTTTTTCAGCGTGAAATATAGACAGATAGAGGAACAGATAATATCGGCTTGAAACTGAGTTTGGGTTGGAAGACGGAGGGATTTCAGTGGTACAAGTTCTAACGGCCACTGCTGAAAGCGGTACTGTGTCTATACAAAATATAGAGGACGAATACACGTAGTACGGCGTAGAAGATAATTGCTGCGTTTAATTACAACTCTGCTAATCATGCTTGCATAGAGTATTCACACAGCTGGCTTATGACTTCGCCGTTGTCGCATAGATGGCCGGTCCTGCGTGTGATGCTCGTCAGTTATCGGCGCGAATGCAGCGGGTGTGACAATAAATGTGCAGTGACCAAAGAAAAAGATTGGTTCAAGTTACTTGTGCCCGGAGCGGCGGAATCACGACACGAGACCTGGTTGTTCCCAAGCGCGCCGATAGTGAGAGTGCCAAGCACAGTCCATTTTCCCAAGCGGGGGTGGCCGCCAGGGAGTGATTCATTCGAAAGCTCAGTCAGCAAATCGTTCGTACAAACCGAGGTGAAAAAGACTGCTGCTCGCGACGCCAGCTAAAACAACAAACGGGAACAATACATGTTCACGCGTGCAGTAACGATAGCGCATGATTGTATCGTAAGTTAACGGATAAGGTATCATCGAACAGGCGGCCGGCGCTAACACAGGCCAATTTCTGCAGGCCACCGCGGCTTAGAGAAAGTGGAGTGTGCTTCGCATAGTTTCATAATAGTACACTAGAAGGAAATCCGGCGCTAGTGTCTATGGGTGCTGCAAAGCATGACGCTTTAATTAACAGCCAGCATAGGAATTGTAGTGCGCTACAATACACTATAATGGAAATGATGGGTAGTACATGGATTTGCCTAAGCTTCGTTTTTTCAGCTTCGTGTGACCTGCAGCCGCTTTGTCGCAAGACGAAGTCCATCAAATGTTAAGCAGTCCCACTTAACCATCTTGACCCTTTTAGGCTCGCCAATTCAAAGCAGCCCACGAGGTTCCCAACGAGCCATTCTCTCATCCGAAACAGAAGCCAAAACACAACAACAAACAAAGCCACATGTGCGTTCGCAGCCGCAATCACGAAGACTAGGCAAGTCCATGTACTGCCCATCATTTTCATGGTCGCTGAACGACCGTAGCGCCACAGTTCCCCTTAGTAAATATCGTAGGAAACTCTATGGTGCTTGGTACTCTAGAGATCAGCGTGCTCGGGAACAACCGCACCGCGTTTTTGCGATTCAACTCACGAATGTTTGCAGACTGACGAGTATGCTTACCCGTAGGGATGACCTGCGTCTCCAAGCCGGAGGCGGGATCATAGCGCACCACCTCCCGGCCGAGGCAGTCGACGAAGAGCAGCGTCGAACTGCGCTCGTCCCAGTGTGGCCCTTCGCCCAGAAGGCTCCTGCGTGTGCTGGCAACTTCGAGCTTCATCTTCGCGGCTAAACAGATAAAAGAATGGGTCCTGACTTACGTTACTGCACAAAACTGCAGTCACGAGCATCTATGACGCAGCGATACTGTCCTACTGGTCCGTATATGGCGTGGAGTGCATTATAGTGGCACCATGCAAACCAATTTGGTTACCCTCCCAATCGACCACAGCTTCGTACGGCCGAGAAAGAGCCCGGAAGCGCGCTTGTACCTATTTGGTAGGTACCCGGTGGCAGATTTCTATGCAGCGCGCAACAACGGTGGATGCTCCGCTAATGCACCAAGGCTGCGGTTGGTTAATAAGCACCCAGAGGACGTCCGACAATCTCATCGGGCCACCTTTCGAGATCGCACACCCAAACGTCCGAGCGCCAGGTCGAGGTACTCCACTACCCATGAGAAGAAACCGGTGGGTTGGTCTTGGGAATCGAACCCAAGACCTACCGCATTAGAAGCGGACGCTCAACCATTTCGCCCCCTTTGCGGTTGGAGTGGAATTCTCGAACGCATATCGATTCACTACTAGAATGGTTGATATCAGGTTGTGTAAACTCTGCGGGTGCAGCGAAACAATCGCGCACCTTCCCTGCGGGTGCAACCGTTTTAACTCCGAAAGAGCAGCCCTCTCAGCTGCACTAGGCTGGGTGGACAACCGCCCTCTGACAGGAAACAAAGTTCTAGGGGACTAGCCCCAAAGCGAGCCGCTATCAGGGCGTTGCTACGGTTTCTTCGGGAAACCGGACTGAACAACGCGTTGCGACAGTTCACTGACTATGTTGGTGTGTTGATTTTGGACAGGGCTGTTGTCATGTCTTTGGACTATCGTTACAGACTCTCTTCTCCTCTTTAATTCTTCTACATCTCCTTTACGCTTCTTAAGTACAGGGTAGCCAACACTACATTTCCTATGGTTAGCCTCCCTGTCTTTCCTTTACATTTCTCCTTCTCTCTCTATGAGCATCTATATTCTTCGAATATACGCTTACCGAGTCCCACACTGGTGGTGATGAGAATTCTTTGCCGATCGCAAATGCACGGTGGCGAAATCGGTCGGTAAAAGGCGAAAAGAAGAATGAAAGTTTGAAACAGAATTATTGCTTAACGTTTCGTGTTATTTACAAGAAAGGTCACTGCAATATAGGCTAAAAAGGTTTCATCCAGTCGTGAATAAAGTGGGCCAAAAAGCTCCGCCTCTAAGGCTAATCGTATTAAAAGTGAAAATGGAAGGGGTATGAAATGCAAAGCGTGCGTCATATTTTACTGTAACGCGTGATGAACAAAAATGCACACATACGCGTAAGATATATATCAGACAAAATATATCTGATCCTGTTTTGTAGAAGAGACAGGAAAGCTCATGAGCAGGAGCGTAGGCAGAATTTTTTTCGGGGGTGGGGGACGGGGGGGGCGGGGGCTCGAAGTCGGACTCAAAATCACGAATATTGGGCTCACTTTGACTCAAGCGCAGGGAAAGTTTGGTCAGCCGAACTCACAATGGCTTAATAGATGGATGCAAGAACTTTATTGTTTGTCCAGCTGACAAATGGCCCGGGCTTAAACTCACGAAAACTTCGCTCAGCCGGACTCACTCAGACTCAGAGTCACAGGCCGGTCTGAGCATGAGTCAACTTACTGACAATTTCCAGTGACTCGTCCAACCTAAAGGGCGATTTCTTTCTTCGAGGGTTCGAGGGGCTCATCCTGCGTTTCGTCGCGCGGCAGCGTCGCAGTGCTAGTTTGCAAGGTCTGCCCGTCTTAGGTTAGAATAACGGTCCGCTCAGTTTTTTTTTGGTGATTTCCCGGCGATGATGAGTTGATCGCTGAATGTGCAGCGATCGAGAAGGTGATTGATGAGAACTATTGAAACGTGTAGTGGTGTTTTTCATCGTTCGTGATATGAACGATGGATTATGTCGAACGCCATATGTTCGTGTGGTCTAACCCCCGTGTCCTATAGTAAAAACTGTATGGTCACTTTCGAATCCAATCGGTGAACATCGACCTTCCTTTAAGTTTTATTGCGATAGCAATTATATGAACACACCAAGCACATTATTGTCGTCGCATCGGCGTCGCCGTGTGTTTCCGTATAAAGTCCACGTTGCGATAACATCGCCCGAGAGCCGTATGTTCTATGTGCGAGTGAAAGCGTTCGAAGGCAACCGACGATCGCGGCTCAAGCGGAGAGGAAACGCGCCGGCCATATCCGTTCGTGCGAAAGGCCCGTGGGGGTCCGGGAGGTGGGCTACGTAGCTCCGGCACGAACTGCGTACGTTGAGCGGCCAGGTTTGCTCGCGCGCTGTCTATCCTGACAGGGATTAGCAGGCGGATCATACCTTTGTACGTGCTGCGTTCTCACGTTGAAGCGATAGGCACAAGGAATGTCGCGTGGATCGCGGCTGCGGCTGCCTTTGCTTACGCCAGCGTTTTGTTCAGTTACGACAGGTCGGGTGATTAAAGAGTTAGGTGGTAGCCTTACTTCGTATAATGCTCCACGGTATTTGTTCATCCTTGCATCTATATTGTAATTTTTTGCCCCATGAGGATAATCATCTACCTGGCGGGCCTTTGTTCTTCAACACCGTGCGCCCGGTTCTCTGAAGTCACAAATGGAGTGCGCGTTATAAATGCGACAATGCGCTCTTGACGGAAAAGGGGCAAGCGCCGAGTTTTCAAGGTCAGAAATGCGGCTGACGAAGATTATATTGTCGCAGGACAGAAATATTCCCTATAAGGGTTTAACTTCTTTTAGAGCGCATGGAGACCTGAAGTACGGTCGTGCATGTGGTGCAATGCGTATTAATGTCATTGAACTTGCCAGCTTTTCTGAGACGGAGTGTGCGGTACGTCTACGCTGACGGACGTAACTCGGACGAGCCCCGGCCGTCTTTCCTCGCGCGAAAGGCTCATAGGGGGTCCCAGAGAGGAGCGTGCGTGGTTGCGGTAGGAACAGCGTATTTTGACCTCCTAAGTGTGGTCGCGCGTGCACTATCACGACAAGGATCAGCAAACGACTTGCACGTTCATACGTGCTTTGTTCTGATGTACTTGTGTAGAAGCGATAGACAACACGAAGTTCGCTACGCTCACCGCAGCGGCCGCGTTTCTTTACGCCAGCGTTTTGTTTAGTTACTACTACTACTAATAATAATTTTTGGGGTTTCGCGCCCCACAACCACCATATGATTATGAGGGACGCCGTAGTGGAGGGCTCTGAAAAGTTCAACCACCTAGGGTTCTTAAATCCAGCTGGTGCACCTAAGCCTAAGTACACGGGCCTCTATCATTTCGCCTCAATCGAATGCTGCCGCCGCGGCCGGGATTCGATCCCGCGACCTCTTTTGTTGAGTTACGTCAGGGCGGATGGTCAAGGAGTTATCTGCTAGCGTTCCTTCGTATAACATTATAGTTTCTTGCTATTCCATTCATCGCGTCACCCTTGCAGTGAACCTCCGGTGTTTTTTTTTATTGCCTTGACAAAGGGCAGCAGAAAGGTCGGCAAGTTCCGCGGCCGTCAAGGTATTCGAGCGGCACGTCTTTAAACCAAATTTGGACATTCCTGCAGAAAAAACAACAGCTCCAGCAGAACCTATTTGCTGTAGCCCGCAGTTGTCATAGATGGGAGAGAGGCCAACATACAAAATGAGCTGTAAAGGCCATTTAAAAGCGGGATATGATAGTTCGGAGTTTCTTGGTATACTTCGCAGGGTGAAGTGCAATCCAGGTCTAACCAACCACTAGAATTCCACCAGCTTAATGGAAGATTGGTGCACCCTGCAGACGTTGTGGCCCGGAATATCCACGGGTGAATGATGAAGAGCTTGGGCGAAGTTCCTAAAGCAATCATGGCAAACCGTGAAATGTTCAGTGGTTTCGCCCAGCAGAATCAAAGCGATATGCCGCTTTGATTACTGCTGCGCTCGCTTGGCGGCAGCCTCTCGAGCTCGCACCTCGGGATCCTGCCGACGAGCACGAGACGCAGCGGCCTTCCGCACCCGGCGCTCCTCGTCGTCCATGGTCCGCCAAGCAGCACGATCCGGCAAGCGCACTCCTCCACGTATGGCGACGAAAGAGAATGGGAGATAACGGGCGCAGCAGCCAATCTGAGAGCAGCGGCACCTATAACGCCATCTAGCGTGCATTCACCCAACCGCCATATTGCACACATCTCTATGGGACAGCGCCATATAGTATATTGTCACCCAACTGCAGTTTGCATGCATCTCTATGGGACAGCGCCTTCTATTGAATGATACGGGAGACGCGACGGCGGGGGAACGCCGGACGGAGCGACGACCGACCAGGTGATGCTATAAGGAGCTTCGCCCCTAAAACAGGATCATGAGAGCGGACTCGGGCAACGTGTCTAATGTGCACTAGCAGCATTTGCACCGCCATGTGCTCGTGCATGGCATCTTCACGACCGAGTGCGATTGCTGCCACTGTCAACTGATGCACAGCTGGGCAATTTGATGTAGACTGCGAGAGTCGGAGATGGCAGCATTGTTCTACATGTGCATGCCAGTGCGTAGAAGTTGTACCTATACAGAGTGTTTCAGCTAAAAAGCACCAAGTATTAAAAGTATTAAACATAGGTGCTACGCGTCTCCAATTAGCGCAGTATTGTTCTGAGCCATATAGTGCACGTCAGAATATCTTTTTCCAATCCGCCAAACTCGGTAATTCACAAAGATTGCTTAATGAACTTTTTAAAAAGTAACTTTAGGGAAAAATTTCCAATACAAAAGTTGTAACGCTTGTTCAGAAACATCGAATTTTATAATGTATGCAAAGATAACTCCCCTACTTTATTTTTTTTTTTCGGCTTTCTTTAAGGCGCGCGTAATTTAAAAAAAAATACCACGTGACTGCCACCTAACGCGCGGCGCTTTTAGTGCGCTTAAATGTAAGTTGAACGAATTATCAAAGGCTGTTCCGCGCACCAAGGTCGATTGAACAAGCTACCGGTGACTGCGATGGAGGCTAAATGATGATAGAGGCGCACCATCCAAAACAAAAAAAAATCTACGAAAGGGCGGCCGTCACGTGTGAGTGAATCATTTATCTCGGTCCTTCATCACGCTGTCACCCTCGCCCCTTCCAATGCGTTTCTTCATTTGTGGGGAAAAAAAAGAAAAAATGTCTACGCTGCATCAAATGCTGCCTACGGTCTCACGTGACATTTGCTCCGTGGCTGCCTCTTTTTCGATGAAGATTTTTTTTGTCTGTTGTTGTTGTTGAAACGGTATGCTCATTTTGTCGCTTAACGTCCATCGCAGTCACCGATAACCTGTTTCATCGATCTGCGTGCGCGAAGCAGCCTTCGATAATTCGTTTAACTACCATTTGAGGGCAATAACGGCGCCGCGCGTTTGGCGGCAGTCACGTGGTATTTTTTAAAGTTCGCGCGCTTTGAACAAACGTCGGAAAAAAATTCAGCAGGGGAGTTATCTTAACATAGATTGAAATATTCGGTGTTCCTGAACAAGCGCTACAACACTTGTGTTGAAAACTTTTCTCTAGAGTGACTATTTAAAAAGTTCATTCAGCAATCTTTGTTGATTACCGAGATTGGGGGATTGCAAAAAATATTCTGACGTGTTCTATATGGCACAGAAGCAACACTGCGCTAATAGGAGACGCGTAGAACCTATGTTTAATATTTTTATTACTTGGTGCTTCTTAGCTGAGACACCCTACAAATTGCGAAATAACGTGCAGTACATACCCGACAGTACATAGCGTGTATAGGGATGGGGTCAGGAGTGATGTCGTCCCCCGTTCCTTGAACTTGTCCACAAGGGCCGAAGCCCTCAAACCTCTGGCTGTAGACCCTTGAATTCCCAAGTACTGATTGAATTTATCTAAGAGATGCAATATATTTCTGGAATCTAGAACCTTGTGTTTGGTTATGTTTTGTCACGACAATGATTTCATTTTATGTACCTCGATAAAAGCACAGCTATTTTGGCTTCCAGCCCACCCGCCTTCGCATCGGTCGCAAAACAGCTGGGCGCCCGCTTCCGATGCGGTAGGTACCGGGTTCGATTCGTAGTGCCGAACGGCAACCTACTGTTTTTTTTTTCTAGGTGTAGCGGAGTACATCGACTCGCCACTCGGTTGTTTATGGGCGCTCATCTCGAAAGGTTGCCCCATAAGGTTCTCTAAAGGCCCCTGGGCGTAGCATAACCCACCACAGACTTGGCGAATTAGTCGAACATCCGCCGCTTCTGGGCAGGCAGAGAGTTGCTGCCGCCGTGTACCTGCCAGTGAAATAGGTACAAGTGCACTTCCTGCCAGGTGCTCGCCAGAACGAAGTACATAGTCGCTTGGAAGGGCACCCACAATGTGGTAAATTGGCGGGAAAGACCTCGAGTCAAGGTCATCATCTGTTACTTTTTTTCTGTGCTTCGGCCTCCAACGCTCCCGCCTCATAAAGCTCGGAAAGCTGCGATTTGGATTCTGTACAATTCCGTTACTGCATGTACAGGCATACTGCAAGTTTTTGCGCATAGGAAATTGAATGGAACTGAGAAATTCATGTTCGTCTCGGATACGCATGCGTCTGCTCAATAATGAAAGAGCTGAAAGAAAGAAAAATAGATCAACAATGAATGGGCAGGGCATTTCTATTGGCTCCAGTCCATGTGTGAGCTAACACTGCGCAGACAGAAAAAGGAGAATGCAAGAATTCTGCTCTGGCTCTGTTACTCGGGTTTCCTTCAGGAGGTTCTTCTAAACATATTGATTTAATTAATGGATACCTGGGGTTTCAAGTGCCAAAACCACGATATCATTATGAGGCACGCCTTTGTGCAGGGCTCCGGAAATTTCGGCCATCGGGTCTTCTTTGATGCGCACTTATATCGCACAGTACACGGGCCCTTAACATGTTACCCCCATCGAAATGCGACCGCCGCGGCCGGCATCGAACTCGCCACTTTCGAATCAGCAGCCGAGTACCGCAACCACTGTACCACCGTGGCGGAAACATGTCGACTGAAAACCGTCTCCTTCACTGCACCGTGTAACTCAGGTCTCGAAATTACTACTGAAGAAGGCGCCTGAGGAACCTTCTGACCTCTCTCTAAAGCCAGCCTGACGTAGCACGCTACCGCCACCTTCGAACTGTGATAAACTCACCTATTGGATCACAGACGATGATTTCGAGAATAAAGCCAGGGTCCGCAGCTCCTCAACGCGCGAAACCTGCCGCGTTTGTGTCCTGGTACACCACTCTCTGTAGCACCTCTCACGCAAGTTTGTGGATCACGGCTCAATGCTTGCAGCCAGCTGTGAACCTATGCCCGGCTGTAGTCGTTGAACTTCCCAGACCGGAAGCCTGAGCGTAAAAGTGTCGCCGCAACGCAGGTCGGCGCATGCAGTCATACAGCCTCGGTCGTAAGAGAGGAATATTTAGCTGATAGACGTGGTTTTTTATACACCCATTAACAAGACGCTTTGCTTTAACGAAGGCTCGAGGAGAAAACCGCGCCTGTACTTTCGTCTACGCTGAGAAGACATCAGGTCTATAAATGTGACGATAAAATCAGTTCTCTAGCGAATCTAACGAGCGCGAAGCACAGTGCAACGTCATGGCCCGCATGTTTCTCCCATGTCCCGAGAGAAGTAGAAGGACTCCACGCGCATCAAGACCGCAAGTTCATAGACTGGTGATTATAGCCGAGCATTTCACTGTAATTCATCAGCTAACTTTGGGACCACTTGCCAAATTTAAAGCATACCGGAGGCAAACTTTGAACATATTAAGAAAGCGTCGGCAATTTGAAGACGGCGTTAAAGAGGTACTGACACAAAAATGTTGATCTCGCGTTTTAAATGCGAAGCATTTCTAAGCGAATAACTTCTGCGACTTTGAGCGTATCTATCTATCTATCTATCTATCTATCTATCTATCTATCTATCTATCTATCTATCTATCTATCTATCTATCTATCTATCTATCTATCTATCTATCTATCTATCTATCTATCTATCTATCTATCTATCTAGCCGCCTACGACTTTGTGCTCTCCTGGCCGTTTAGATAATGAGATGTATACCAAAATTGGTATGACATAACATGACTGTATGACCAACATACGTGATAGGTGATAATATAAAAATCTTGACATGTATGTCATGAACAGCATGATTGACATGCCACGGTATTTATGCTCTTGCGGCCGTTTCGTTGACTTGATATATACCAAAATTAGTATGCCGTGACATGAGCGAATTACAAACATATGTGACAGGTTCTATCACGCAAATCATGACACGCATGCCATGTACATGTACAGCATGATTTGCATGACATGGTCTCGAGGCGCTCGCGGCCGTCTAAATAGATGGATATGCACCAAAATTGGTACGACGGGACATTTCTACTTGGCGAACATAAATGACAGGTAGTAACATGAAAATCATGATATGCATGTCATGTACGCCATGACATACATGCCCCGCTGATGGTCCGCTTGCGGCCGTTTAGCCATCAGGACATACACCAAATTTGGCATTGCGTGACGTGACTGTATGAAGAACATAAATCACAGGTGCTAACATAAAAAATCATGACGTGCATGTCATGTACAGCATGATTTACATGCCACGCTCATGGTGCGCTCGTAGCCGTTTAGCTAGCTTGGTGTACCTCAAAACTGGTATTTCGTGACGTGACTGTATAACGAACATAAATGACAGGTGGCAACATGAAAATCATGACATGCATGCCGTGTAGGACATGATTTACATTCCACGGTCATGGTGCGCTCGTGGCCGTTTCAATAACTTGACTACGCCACTATTGGTGTTGCTCGACGCGACTGTACGATGAGCAATGATGGCAGGTGGTAACATGAAAATCATGACATGCATGTGGTGTAGGACATGATTTACATGCCATGCTCATAGTGCGCTCGCAGCCATTTCGTTATAGCTTGATATACACCAAAATTGGTGTTGCATGACGTGTCTGTAGGACGTACATAAAATAAAGGTGGTAACGTGACAATCATGGCACGCATGTCATGTAGGGCATGATTTGCATGCCACGCTCATGGTGTGCTCGCGGCGGTTTCGCTAGCTTGACATACACCAATATTGGTGTTGCGCGACGCGACTGTATGATGAACACTAACGGCAGGTGGTGCGATGACAATCATGACATGCATTTCATGTACAGCATGATTTACATGCCACGCTCATGGTGTGTTCCTGCGGTTTTCGTAGCTTGATATACACTGAAACTGGTATTTCGTGACGTGACTGTTTGCGAACATAAGTGGCAGGTCCTAACGCGCAAATCATAACACGCATGTCATGTAAGGCATCGCTGGATGACATTGTCTTGGTGCGCTTCCGGCTGTTTTGTTAACTGTATATACACCAACATTAGTATGACATGACATGAGTGCGTGACGAACATAAATGGCAGATCATGCATTGTATATACTAGAATATACGTTTCCTTATATAAAAGATTGTACATGCGGCATATAGCGAACAAGATGTCATGAAATGAATGATTTCAGCTTCCTCAAAGAGAAACAAGACGATATGGAACTATTTGGTGGCTGCTTCGCATTACGTCGATTCCCACAGTGCCTGGGATCTGCAGGATTTTTTTTATTGCATTATGTTGCGCGCTGCCTCTTAGTCATAACACGGCACATCGTTTGCTGCAGCGAGTGACAGATAATTAATTATAGGCTCCTCATTACCAACCAGTCCGTCAGTTTCGGTTTGAGAGAGCTCCAAAAACGACATGTCGCCGGGTGCAACTGTCACCACCTAGCTTGCGCAGCGCTCGACCACGCGAGCGCACATAACTGTGACGCACTTCCGCACGGTCTGCATCGAGAAGTTGTTTCGAACAGGAAACGGGAAAGCAGCGTCGCCAAACACAAAACTTTCAATGCGTGCGCCGCGGCCACGGACCCTCGAGCAGCCGCCGAAAAGTAGTCTGCTGGCGCAAGCGTGGCAAAGGAGAAATGGCGGCTATGACGTCATCATAACTTGTACCGGCTGCAGCGTGGTGACGTCGGCGAAGTAGCGGGGTCACCGTCGAGTCACTTTCAAGGGTGTCAATGCCGCGAGGTGCGGCGTATAGCGCACGCGAACTTCGAAATTCATATAAAATACCTTCCAAGGCATATTTGCTGTTGCTATTTTGCAGATGATATACGCATGTTCACTGGAATCGATCCCATAGTCTATCCCACTCGCGAAGTTTTGTGTCAGCGCCCTTTTAACAGGGACACTAAAGTGAAACAGTGAATTGGTTTAGACTGCTAAATTATACTCTAACCCTAGTGTCTAACCATATCCAGATAATGCCGTTTTCAAATAAATTGCCGTTTTCAAATAGTATAAACAGTCCTGTAACAGCAAGGGTGGTTCATTTTGCTGAAAGACTCGTCAATAATTTTAAATAAGCAATAAACGAGGAGTCGTAACCGAAACAGGGAACTGAGCTGCTCCGTGCTGGGTATGAGCTGACGTCACGAAGGGCGCTACACGCCGCCACGGCTGGCCAGGGTGTAAACATAGCACACGTGCTCCCTCTATCGCGCGAAAAGCAAGCTGGCGATGTATTTCGAGGCGGAATCAAGCTGTGCCAGCCCGTCTCCACTTACCATGCAGTGAAGAGTTCAGCGATGCTTGCAGCTACAGTATGAGCGCGGAAGCATCGCCTTTTAATTTCGACCTGCCTGCGCGTGAAGTAGCTGACGTTCCCCGCATCGATCTCCTCGTTGCTCAGTATTGTGCGTGCTTACTAAACCCGATGTCAACGACGACTAAGACGCTAGCAGCTAACAAAACCGAACAACTTTACTCGCGTCGTCGCCGCCTCGTAGAAGAAAGGCCGCGCTGCAACCGTCTGTTGGGCGAGGCGGGGTTCGAAAAGAGTATAGGCGCACTACATCACACACACAGGGCGGCCCGCGTTAACAGGCGTGATTCCGGAATTGGCTGCCAATGTTAAAATTCGTTTTCTAAAAAAAACTAAATGACTTATGGTTGTATAAATTGGCACATATCATCAGTGTACCGAAGAGAACATATATTTAGAGTTTATTTCGAATCGGTGAATATCGAAAAATCCCCGTAGTTCCCCTTTAATTTCACCACGATATATTTATTAACCAACGAGAAAATCAAGGTCAAAGCTTCATGTTTAAAACGAGAATTTTTGGGCTAGTTGGTTATATACTTCAGAATGGGGCATAGCGCTAACACACACGGACGAAATCTATTGCGTACGGATCTATTTATACTGTTGCTTTCGAAAATAAACAACCAGTTGAAAGTTAGCGCTTGTCCTGTTGTCTCTTCCTCGTGTGTGTGTGTTAGCGCTATGCCGCATTGTCATTCATGTTTAAGTTTCGCGCCGAAATCTCCGCACGTGACGTCACGAATTTCAAAGCGTTGTTTCGTATTTCGGCCACGTTGACTCCACAAAATTTCTTGAAATTTATGTATATGACTCTAGCCCCCTCAGAGGACCATGTACTTAATTTGCACCGATTACGAACTACCTAGACCCTCGCAGACGCTATCCAACTCTACGAAGTCAAAGCGATTGGTGCGGGAATTTCTAGGTGGCGTGGTCACTCGCATTTTCTTTTTGCGCGCTTTCTCGCTTACCAAAAATCCTCTCGCGGCAAGCGTATAGTGATTTTGGCATTGTGAAATACTACTTTACTAATACGAGAAAACTCATTCTTCTCTTTAGTGTCTCTTAAAGGGACACTAAAGAGAAGAACGTCTACTCCTCGGAAAACATTTTCTGATTGTGGTGAAAATGAGAAGATCGTTCGTCACATCGGCGCCACGAGCATGCTTTTGCCCCATAAAAAAGGAATTATATTGTTTATTTAATGTTGAAAATCGTGAAAGAATGAGCGCTAGCATCACCCAACAGCGATGTGGTTCAATCTACTGGTATGACCAGAAATCCTCGCAGGTAGACTCATTTTGCTTAAAACAAGCATGCATTACCTGAAATTGTATTTTACGCACTTGAGGCACCTTTCGGTTGCGTCAGAGAGTAATTTTTTGCTCTTTTTTCTCACGCGTCCAAAAAGGCGCCCGGTGGCGCTGCCTGCGGCGCCGCCTTCGATTTCGTCTGCTTCAACTAATGCGCTATGCCATGCGGCCCTCCGCACTGGTCGTACTGTGCCGCTGTATTGTTGTTAGGATGTCTCACGTGTTCTGCGCTGTAGCGCTGTGAAGGCGTGCATTTATCGTCTGCTTTTGATGAATCAACATGGCTTGGATTGCGGCAGCAGTGCTAAAATAAACGCATAGACCGCGATTACAGCAGAACAAGTGCTTTGAAATCGTATAAGGCTTCATTTAACCGCTAGCTCGCTCAAAACGACTGTTACCTTCATTACATTAGTGTACAGCGGAAATAAAGTAATCCTACAGAAATCACATGTGCTTTCAGTTTTAATTTTTACCGGCAGTACAATCGTCATCGCGTCCACCAACCAGTGTTGTGGGCATGTTTCACGCAAATGGTAGGAGACCGAACTCACATTGAAAAATTCTGTTTTAAAAATTTCTACTCACTTTCCAGAGAAACTGCTGCAAGGTTGGACACTTCAGACGGCACGAGTTCTATTGCGGTACAAAACAGAAAAGCGATGAAGGACGGTAGACAGTCCCTTTAAAGGGGTACTGACACCTTTTTTCGAAGGCGAGTTTACTCTGCCATACATATCTCCTGTATGCAGAGACGGCTCTGAGCAAGTGTGAAGCTCAGCAAATGCTGATATTTTAATTCGATATTAAAGTCAATTTTTTCATGGCGCACCTACTGACATCGACACTAGCTTGACGTCAGGCTACAGTACAAATTCTGGTGACTTCACGCAGCAGTCTGGCTTGTTGTGATGACGTTAGGTACCGAAACTTCCAAGATGGCCGCTTGTACGTCATCAAAACTTCCAAAATGGCCGCTTGTGCGCGGAAACGTCACTATATATTGTGTGAGCACGTGACTGGAAGCCCATACCGTGTTGTGACGTCAGGGTACAGTAGGAACCGAAACTAGCTTTTAAAAAGATACTGTAATTACTTTTTCAGGGCGCACTCGCGCTTAGCACCACCTTTTCTGGGCTCTTGAGGGCTTGACCTTTCATTTGACGCAAAAAAACGACAACTAAAAATAGTCGTGTCAGTACCCCTTTAAGTGAAAATGTGGGCCAAACAATATAATACTACGTGTAGCAGCGAATGTACAATTAGACGTCAGAAAAATTTAAAAAAAAATGCTGACGCAGCTTGCACTTCGAGCACGTTATTAACGGTGACGTAGTGCGTTTGGACAGAGCTAGGCATTTATTAGTGCCGCATGCCGTCCAAACGATCTTTCCAAATGCTCCTTTCTACCTTTCAAAACGTATGATGATGATGATGATGATGATGCAAATTTTATTGGGGTCCAGACGTATGGCGCAGAAAAGAAACCCCAAGGAGAGATCACGCCCACCGCATGTGATTCCTCAGAAAAGACATCGAAAGGACGACGACCGGGAGCCGCATAAGGAGCCGCAGGATGAACCGGAGCCACCCAACCTTCCAAGTGAGCCCGTTTACGACTGCAAGGACGTTCCACTTCCTTCAAATCGGTGACGAAGGCGCGTGTTTAGTGAAGAACCGCTAAATGTCGCCTACAGCTTGTGCACGCCTAGCTCGGACATGAGCCTTCTACACGCAGAGAATCTTGTTAAATTTTGTGCCAGTGGAAGTGCCATAACACACGAAGTATTTGTGCGTGGTGTGAAGATTTCGATGAATGTGCCATGTGAACCAGCTTCTCTTCTGGAGGCTGTTGATGCCATGCCAGTGTGTTCAGGGGCAAGCTTGTTGTGCGAGTTTCTTTTTGCATCGGCTGGTAAGAACTTGAAGGTCTGGAATGGGAAGCTGTACCATCACAAGTGTAAAGGTACCTCAAGTAAAGATGAAAAACGATGCAAGTAGTTGCAAGTACTTGAGCAAGCTCCTTGTCAATCAGAGATACCGGAAGAAGAAAGCAGCAGGCAAACTGACCCGTGCAACAAAGCTTAAAGCTAGTGCTCAAACAGCACGTCGCCGTAGAAACAAGGTGAAGACTCTCGACCCTAGCATTGCACTAGTAAAATTAGAGAATGAAGAAATTGTAGAAGTCGCACTCCTGAGCAAAGTAGACAAGCTCCCATCCAAACAGAAAAACGCTATATTGCAGTGTTTTGAAGCTCCAAGGCGCAAGTATCTAAATGGCATGCGCTACAGCCCAGAGTGGTTGTTGGAGCCTGTCATCATGCACATGAAGAGCCCACGACTTTATGAGCATATGCGCAGAGAGAACATTCTTGTGCTGCCCAGTCGTACATGGCTCAGAGCATTCATAAAAAAGTACGAGACGTGCTTTGGTTTTAACAAACGTGTCCTCTCGGACATTTCTAAGAAGACTGCTAATATGGGAGACTTTGAACGTCATGGTGGACTGATCATCGATGAAATGAAACTTGCAGAAAACTTTGGTGTTCAGCGGGGAAGCGGTAAATTTGATGGATTTGTGGACTTTGGTTCTTTCACTCCCGAAGCTCACAAAAGTGTTCCATGTGATCATGGTGTCGTGATAATGTTTCAACCTTTGTCAGGTTCATGGCACCACTTCTTGGGGGTATTTGCAGGCAATGTGAAAGGGAAACTGCTTTCCAAAATCATTTTAGAAGCAGTTGTCCTGGCAGAGAATGCTGGCCTCAGGGTAGACTATGTGACATCAAATGGAGCGTCTTGGAACCGTGCAATGTGGCATCGATTTGTCGTACCTGGTTCGGCATCAGCTATCAAGCCTTCAGCACCTCATCCAATTGACGTCAAGAGGCGGCTTTTTTTGGGTCTGACTTTCCACATTCAGTGAAATGCATCAGGTATGGCTTTATCAAAAATGGCTGTAAAACACCAGACGAGCATGTTGATGTTAGGCCAATCAGGATAGCTCACGACTTGGACAAGTATGCTACAACGCGGAAAGCTATGCCGAAGATTACAGAAGCGCACTTGAACCCCAATAACTATGAAAAAATGAAAGTTAATTAGGCATTTCATGTTTTCAGTCTTGAGGTTGCACGTTGACTTTTCTTATACAAAGAAGCAATCTCAAAGACATGTTCACATAGAGAAGCGACAGAACAATTTTTTCGCTTCAAGGAAAAGCTAACTGTTGTAATGACATCAAGAGTGCCTCCAACGGCACTGAGAAAAACATTCTGAACAGGAAAGAGTACTGCAGGGTTTTCTAGCATACTTAGACTGTTGGGAATCCTGCAACGGACCTACGAAGGCAAGCTTTGTGTCTGCTAGCACTGCCGGAGGTCTGAGAGTAACTCTGCAAACACTTTGGAACTTTTAACATACCTGTCAGAGGAAGTGCAAGACAGATATTTGTTGACTTCACGCCTCAGCCAAGATCCAATCGAAAAGCCATTCGGGATAATTCGTCAGTTATCCGGGTGCAATGATCATCCCACATAGATCCAGTTCCTTGCTGCCGTGAATTCTCTTAGCTTTTACAATTTGGTAAAAGCACCAGACACGGGCAACTGTGCAGGCGGCACACTTACGCCATTAGTTGGAGCTGATGAAGTAGCCGACCATGTCGACAATTTACTGGACATAGAAACCTTGACGAAGATTCAAGTGTACTACAGGCATCGACTCTCCTTTCTGACCTTGTGCATCTTTTGCAAGTCATTGACGCAACACTGGTGTGTTATTTGGCCGGCTATGTGGCACGGAGGAAAGCTATGGCAACGAAATGCCGGGACTGTTTTGAGCAGCTGCTCACATCCTTTGAGCACGCAGATAAGGATCTTGCGTCATTCACAGCATTCTGTGATGTTGGAGGGCTCTTGTACCCGTCACCTGAACTATTTTCATTTGTGGAGGCACTGGAGGACACATTCACATTGGGGTTGAGTTATAATAAGCTCCAAAGGGACACTATAGTTGAACTTCTTAACTCAATGCAGACCGTACCATCCGTAGGGTGCGACTCAAACAAGCAAGGTCTGGCGAGCAACATAATCAAGTTTTTCGTTCTCACACGGCTTCACTTCACGAAATCTCTAAACAAACAGAGAAGTTCTGCAAGAGAAAGATCAAAGCACTTCAAGCTTCGAAGGACGATATGATGTGCATCACCCTGTAGTGTGCTAGCTTTCTTCCCTACTTTGATGCCCGGAACTTCAAATAAAATGTGTAAAGCAAGAGACAGCGCTTTACACATTTTATTACAGAGCGCGAGACAGCGAGACATGCGTTGCGACGACCGACGCGGCGGTGCGGAAGCCGGAATGGTGGCTGTCCGATGCTATGACCGGTCACCATTCCGGTTTTCCCACCGCTGCGTCGGACGTCGCATCACCTGGAAAATCGTACCGTCTGTCTCGGCCTTAAAAATAGTAAAATGCTCTCCGATTTTCTGTGCAGTTGTTAATTCAAAAATACTTCCAGTGTGAATGCGCAAGAATAATTAAGTCCTTAAAAACTATCTCATGCAAAATGTTAAGTATAACAACATGAAGGAAATATGAAGGAAATTGATATCACTGTCATAGTAGCATTTTGTCGTGCTTCTTGAGGTTGCTTTTAACATTGTGAAATGGCAATCCCCCCAAAATGTTAATCGGTTACATTTCTCAGCACCAAGGAACGATCGCAAGCAGTGGCGAGCTTAGCTGGCCGCGATGTTTGCGATTGATGTAAAGCTTCACTTATGATACTGTGCGTACGGTCGTACGGCCTGCCGCGTGCTCCAAAACCTGCGTCAGTGGGCTAGTTTCCCGGACCACCACCGCGGCGGCCCGGGGGGGGGGGGGGGGGTTCGTGGACGCCCGCTGGATCACATGCGCGGTGCGCTTGCGGCAGTTATGCTTGAGCGCGTGCGTCTTCATGTGACGTCCGAACTCTTTTAAAATCAATTTAGCGTGTAAATATCAGTTAATTACCGACCTTTCTTGTACATACGTGTAGCTCTTGGGAATTTTTGGTCTTGCCTTGCCCAAGATGCAACTTCGCGCACCGACCGCTTTTTGCGGAAGAAGAAATAGTGGACATATTTCTCTGGTATCCTAGAAGATCACAACTAACCAACCTGGAGGCGCTACACCTTTCTTAAAGGGGTACTGACACCTTTTTTCGAAGGCGAGTTTACTGTGCCATACATATCTCCTGTATGCAGAGACGGCTCTGAGCAAGTTTGAAGCTCAGAAAATACTGATAAGGTATTTTAATTTGATATTAAAGTCCATTTTTCCATGGCGCACCTACTGAAATCGACACTAGCTTGACGTCAGGCTACAGTACAAATTCTGGCGACTTCACGCAGCAGTCTGGCTAGTTGTGATGACGTTAGGTACCAAAACTTTCAAGATGGCCGCTTGTGCGTCATCGAAACTTCCAAAATGGCCGCTTGTGCGTCACCAACGGAGCCACGTTGCGGAGCGGCCGTGGAAACGGCACTGTATATTGTGCGAGCACGTGACGAGAAGCTCATACCGTGTTGTGACGTCAGGGTACAGTAGGAACCGAAACTAGCTTTTAAAAAGATACTGTAATTACTTTTTCAGGGCGAACTCGCGCTTAGCACCACCTTTTCTAGGCTCTTGAGGGCTTGAACTTTCATTTGACGCAAAAAAACGACAACTCAAAATGTTCATGTCAGTACCCCTTTAATGCATCGAAATTCTTTATTTTGGCTCTGAGTATGTTCCTTCATATTTAATCATTTCATTTCAAAAAAGTGATCTCAAAAATTGCAGCCGCTACTGTTTATTTTACACAAAATAAGATAAACTTTTTCCTTCCTCCAAACATGGTTATAGTACACATACGATACGGTATCGCATGCAACTGCCATGAAATAATGCTTAGCATGTGATCGGCCATCTCATAGGAGGAGATTCGAGCCACTTTGAAATTTCAGTGACTGTAACTTCAATACTGACAATTGGGCGAGCTGTTACAGATTAATTAATATGAAAATGGTGAAACGGAATGGGTGATGAAAAGGCTGAAAAACACACGAACACGACTACTTGAATTCCTGCGCTTTTCAGTATTTTTGTCTCTTTCCGTCGCGCCGTTTTCATGATAATGTAACGAATTCATCAGTGAACATAACATCTGGACAAAATGTGAGAAGTTTTTAGCTATTATCAGTTCAGGGCTCATCCCTGCTCGCTGCAAACTGCGGCTGGTTGTACACGCTGTTGCATCCAGCGGCCGTGACACCACCTTCCTCTTTTCCCTTATCTCTCGGTTTTTTTTTTAGTTCCCACCTTTCAAAGCCCGCGGCACCTTTGTCATCGGTTCTGGTTGTTTCCGAACTGTGTCGTGTTGCGGTGTCATGCGTTGCCCCGTAATGCCATGTGGCACTGATGTTGGTTGCCGTCAAAAGCACGTGTATCCCTTTCATTCAGTGAGTTGGTTTATCTGCGGTCATTTGCGGAACGGGGCACAGACTCAAACTTACCTCAGCAAGAGATTCGGAGACAAAAATGCGCAGAAAAGCGGCTGGTGGGGGAGGGCAAGATTTCATTTCAAACAAATATACATGGCAGCCAACACTCGTTGAGAGCCACTCACAGGGACAAAGTTAAGGTGGGTCGCTTGTGACAGCTATATAGTATAGACAACAACAAAAAAAGGGGGAGGGTTAAACGCTTTCCTTAAACCTGTCTCTGTTTTTACGTTATTTTTTATTGTTGTTTTGTTATGCCTTCAGCTTGTGAGCCCAATTTTTTTCTTCCCTGTCTACTTCCAGCCTCTGCAGAGCATAAAAACTTTCGTTTTGGTCTTTTTATGTTAGCTGCTGTACAGGCACTGGTGAATCTTCGTTGCAAACCAACGTGCTTGTCTTATAGCAGCCTCCGTTATGTGGTTCTGTTTATTTTTTCTATTATGTATTGTCTACAAAGACACCCGTACTTGCTCCAGCAATGGCACGTGTACTGGACTGTATTACAGTAGCCGTGGTTTTGCGTGTAACTATAGTACACGTGCGTAAATATGAAAACGTGGTTGTGACTTGTCCCAGCCGTCTCGAAGAAAACTGGGTAAGCGATTGTCATGCATGAATGTATATATATGTATAGATTGAGTTGATCCCCGCCATTTCGTGGTTTTGTTTCTTGAGTTAAAGGAAATTTCAGTTGTGGCCCTTTCTTGTCACGGAGAGCCCCATAATATCAAGCCTTTCTGAAGAAGAAGACAAAGTTTAGTCGATTAATTTTTGTGGGAACCACACTGAGCTGGTTGCGTTTATAATGTTATGAATGACTACGAATTTTTATACTAGGTGCCGTTCCTTGCCCTCCCACTTTTCCCAGCTTGGGTGCGGTGTGGAGGGAAAAGAGGTTAAGTGGCCCCTTACTCCTCCCCTCCGGCTCCTCCAAGTAAATACGCCTACGTAAACTATGTAAGCTCAAATTTTCTTTGAAAAAATGTGGGCGATTATAACGTCAAAGCACCCCGCATTGTTTCCTTCCGTCCGTACACGTCGTTAGCTGTTAATGATTGGTCGAAACTTTCTGTGTCATGCTCACAGCACCTGCTCGTAACACGGCGCAACAAATGACGCGTAAGGGATCCACCGCGTAATGACCACTTACGTGCGACTACGTAAAAAAAAAACTATTTTCGATACGGCATCTTGTTGTTGGTCATTTGTTCTTCACTATTCGTCAGACATTTCCGGTGTGCCATAAAATAGCCTCCTTCAAGAATCACGAAAGTTTGTTCCAACATGATAGTTCGGGGTTAACCCAGGCGAAAAGCGGCGAAATGCAGTTTGAAGGTGCCCGGGAGCACATAAAGAAAGCGTACACATACATTTCTAGGCATCATAAGCGTACATAATGAACAAAGGATATTTAAAGTAGTAAAAAACAAAGTAAAGACATAGAATATTGGTAAACATAAGACATACATGTATACATTGTATACACGCGCATGCATAAACAGGAAGTATACTAAAACGTAATGCCGTTGGATCATAATACGTACATTTAAACATGCTGGCTTTAAACAGGTTTATATCGATACATTGACACAGCACAAATATTTAAAACAAAATAATACATTGTACAATAAAGGAGTGTGTAGCGGTAAGAACAGATAGATCTGTTTAGTACAGTTCAGGCATAAAATATTCGCGGAACTCTTTTTTGCAAACATTGTTAAAATCAATACCCTGCTTCTCATATTTGTTTAAAAGCTACGGTACATTGAAAGCCAGTGATTGTTTCCCATAAGCTGTGCGCCATCGCGGTACTAACCATTTCTCGTGGCCTGCGGTTCCAAGATCGCCTATTTGTTTTTTTGTTTTGTTTTTTGTTTTACCTGCAGTTACTACTTAGAGGGGCCATGACACGGTCGCCCAAAGATTTGTGGTTTTGAGCGAAAACTGGAAGCAGAGGGTCTATTATGCCTATACAGATTTAAAAAGTGGGCCGTAAAAGAATATTTCAGAGCAAAACAAGCCCTAGAAGTCGCCGGCTGTAAACCCCGCCCACCGCCGGCGACCCCCATCTTGCCATGGCGCGTGTGACGTGATGTGCAGCCCGGAATGGAGCCGTCGTCTTCTACCAAAGTTTCAGCCGCTGCAAATCGTTCAATTTCAGTGCCAAGCTGAAAAATCTAAAATAGCTCGATATCATGTGCAGCTGACCACGGAACAATATCGTTCGCCGCAATGCAGACGCTTGCACAGCTAGGTGCTTGTTACGTCACGGCTCGCGAGTGCACTAGTGTTGCCTAAAAATATTCCATTATAAATTAGGCGCTCGACCAAATGCGCTAAAACTTCGCCAGCTCATGTGTGAATGCATAAGGATTAGTACGCATACCATAGATTATGATCGAAAATTGGGTGTCATGGCCCCTTTAAAAAGTTTTCAGTACTATTACGTGACGTCACAAACATGCGAAAACTCGTGGCGTTAAAATGAAGTGTGCACAATAAACAGCATATTACTATACTGAACAATAACTAAATTTTTTGGAATAGGCAGACAGTGTCTCATTATGAACGTAATTCAAGGCGGCCCGCCAATCACATTGGAAGCGGCTACTTATTGGCCGCGAGATCGAGCAGAGTCGGCACCTAGCGGCGAGCGGACGAAACTGTGTGGGTGGCTTCTTGCGTCGTCTGTTAGCCGCATCGTGTTCGCATGTGTGCGCACGTCATGCAGGTCCTCGTATTACAGATTTTTCCGTTATGCTAGCACAGTATCAAATACTTGTACGTATGCCCACACGATATACATAAGCATTTCGCCTTACAACACTTGTATGCACTCTAATAAGTGAGTGCATGCACGTGTCGGTATGGTGCTAGGTCTAACCATCGTACCGTCCATTCGCCAAAATCATTTCAGTGTGGCTACCAGTTTGTCGTTCAAGAACATCACATGTGCATTCGGCGTCATCCTAAACAAAAAAAAGTACTAAATGTCGAGGTGTGGACGTAGAATTTTAGCGACACCATCTCGTAAAGTGTTGGCGATTTGTAAATCCTTGTGATACCGCAAAGCATGAACTAGCGTCTGCAGAGGCCGGTTAGCGGTAAAAAACACCTGAAGCCACGCATTTCTATAGCAGTACGCGTATTCATGCGAACAGAAAAGCAGAGTGCACAAAGTTCTATTTCTTCTAATTACGCAGAAATACAGGCTATCTTTTCTTTGTAGCCACTAGAGCCAGCAGTGAATACTTAATTCGCTCAGTCGCGCAATACTATTTATATTGTGGTACAGGCAAAACACAATTTAAACACGTGCAAATAAAGCAAGAAAAAACATCGAGCACGGTGCAAAACACGAATGCGACCGAAGGCCATGTACCCCATTGAATGGCAGATGGCGGTTCTCTCACACCGAACGTTAGCCCGGTTTCGTGCATTATTGTGACGATGGAGGGCGTATACATCACCATTAGGCTGCAGTCAATGCGCTTTATTCGCCGACAATCGACTCAAACCGCCTTCGGCGAAGCGCCGCTGCGTACATTTATATACGCTCTGTCGACCCACACAAACGCGGCGACGTTGCTGCCACCTATAGCCCGATCTCGCAGCTGGTGAGACGGATTCAGGCGCATGTAATAGATATTTTCAGATGTAGTATAACGATGTTGAGCTGTTTTTGCGCGCATACTACTCTGTGAACTCATCGTTGCTGAGAGAGGGGTATGAAATGAACATAATTAGGAACAGACACGATCCTTTGCAGTTGGGCAGTCTTAGTCCAGAAAACCGTGGCCGCTGATCATCTCCGTGGTCAGGTACAAAAATATATGCTGAAGGAAGGTATATGGCTCCACAAAATCAGTCGCAAGAAATTTGTGCCCACAGAAAACACCCGGCTATGCGAAGTAAGTGATTTTGTAATGTTTACAAGTTCAAGCAGCCTTTCGCTTGGCCGGCGCGCTTTTGTTCGTGCATATGCATGAGCATTATCTCAGCAACGCTATTATTCCTTCGGCATTGTTTATGCCGTAGACTTGTGCGTGGTAGTCAATACAGAGTTACACCCCGTATCTCTAACAATAAATAGTGCGGAACCCAATACAGCTGTCTTTGTTTTTCTCACCAGGGTAACTTCAACATTAAGAGCTCATGGGGAAATGACAATTTGGGATTAGTTTTTTTTCCACACCTTGCCGTGTTTTGCCGCACTGCTGTGCGCGAGATCGATTAAGGCTTATTCGTTGAAGTATTCCGCGTGATTTTTTCCCTAGATAACCAAAATGCTTTTGACAAGTTCGAATAAATAAAATAATATTGAACGACACTGGGAGGAAAAAACTGAAACCATATATATGCCGCACCAAGCATCTTTGTTAATTGGCGCCGATGTAGAAGGAACAGAAGCCACCCTGCAAGCGAATGAGAGGGGATATGTGCTCACAACAAACCTTCCAAAGAAAAAGTTTGTTATGAATTGATGCAATAAAACCCAATTTTTCAATACGGGCTCTTTTATTATCTTGCATCTCTACAAAAAGTCACTTAACTCAGCTTTTCTGGTTGTAGTCTCGTTTCAGGGCACCTAGGTGTATACATACCCCGAAATGTATTTGAAATTGCATTGGATAACATTGCAACATACCTTTATATTTGCGCGACACGGAGGCGGTGGAGGTATTAAAAGGGGGGCGGCTTTGGATAAACGCACGTCTTTAAAAACAGGTAAACGTTAAAATGGGCGAGGCACTGGGCATGCTATATTTCCTAGATCTTGAAAGGTACTCGATTGCTGGTATTCCACAAATGCAGTGCAACTACATTTGTGGAATATCCCTCCTTCTCCTAAGTAAACCTCTTAGACTACTTTATAAACAAAATAAGCCTAGTTAAAAATACCGCGTAAGCGCGAGAAGACTTCCGAACGCTGACACAGTAAAAACCAAATATAGCGCGTATTTTGCGCTGTGCACAAGAGCGCTAGGTGCCCGATGAAGTTTCCGAAAGTATCAGTGCGCTCATAACCTGCCTATTTTATTCGAACTGGAAAACAAACACATTTAGCTCACCCAAATACCACCTGTACTTCAAGTTACGCTGAATGTCAAAATATGCAATGAACAACAAACACCATCTCCCACTAAAGGGGACCATGAGGCGATGCGAAGCCGGAGCAGTTGCACGATCGCGTTCCGTTGGCATTAGTTGGGCATGCTACCGACCTCGCGTCGTAGAACGCGAAGAGGAACACTACGCGCATCGTTTCTTTCCTCTAGCCAGGCCGGTAATTCTCACAGGGCGAGCGGGGAACGCGGTCGACCGGCGCGCGAGGGGGGGCAGCGTAGGAGAGGAGAGAAAGGGGGAGGGGACGCGCATGCGCTGGCGCTCGTCGCGGCGTTGCGCAGGAGAGAATTTCGGCATGTCGAGCCCGCGTTTCAGAGGAGTCAACCGAAGCAAGCGCTGGACTGAACACGCGCAGCGCTCTACCCGCTTTATATTCACACTTGAAGGAGTGGAGACTACAGGAGAGTAGCGCATGCGCTACGAGAGCAGAAGGGAGAGCGCAGGAGAAGCGCAAGCAGGTACTGGGAGAGAAGTGGAGAGAGTAACGCGCAGCTGTTGGAGAGAGAGAAGGAGGAGAGTTGCGCATGCGTAGTGTGAGAGCGGACACCAACGCCAACGCCGCGGGACATACCCCCGAGCAAGAGATGCTTCGCATCTAAAAATACTAATAAATAAATGCCCTGCATGACAGCTGCGGTGGGATCCGCTCGGAACCTGCTTTGGAAACGCACGCGTTTTATTTCAATGTTTAACGCACTTCGTGCTCGTTAAAGTTAATGACCCTGTAGTTTGATAATTGATGAGCATCTCACGACCCAGATGTTAATAATTTAACAGTTCAAGCGAGCACTGAGTTCGGTTTCAGGCACCCGCAGTATACACGGTAGCGAGGGGCGCGCCGTCTGCTATCGCTGCTCCTTGGACCCTTCGAGAGGGCGCGCATCTAGTTGTCGCTACCTTTATAATACAGGGACCTTACACGCGCCCTCCTTGCGCCCCCCCCGTTCGTTCCCTGTTGCCTCCCCCCCTCCCCCCGTTCGTCCCCATGTCGCCGGCTGTTCCTTGAACTTGTCCACAAGGGCCGACGCCCTCAACCCTCTGGCTGTAGACCCTTGGATTCCCAAGTACTGATGGAATTTATCCAAGACGTGCAATACATTTCTGGAAACTATAACCGTGTGTTTGGTTATGTTTTGTCACGACAATGATTTCATTTTATGTACCTCGTTAAAAGCACAGCTATTTTGGCTTCCAGCCCACCCGCCTTCGCATCGGTCGCAAAACAGCTGGGCGCCCGCTTCCGATGCGGTAGGTACCGGGTTCGATTCGTAGCGCCGAACAGCAACCTACTGTTTTTTTTTTCTAGGTGTAGCGGCGTACATCGACTCGCCACTCGGTTGTTTATGGGCACTCATCTCGAAAGGTTGCCCCGTAAGGTTCTCTAAAGGCCCCTGGGTGCAGGTTAACCCACCACAGCCTTGGCGAATTAGTCGAACATCCGCCGCTTCTGCGCAGGCAGAGAGTTGCTGCCGCCGTGTTACCTACCAGTGAAATAGGTACAAGTGCACTTCCTGCCAGGTGCTCGCCAGAACGAAGTACATAGTCGCTTGGAAGGGCACCCACCATGTGGTAAATTGGCGGGAAAGACCTCGAGCCAAGGTCGTCATCTGTTTTTTTTTTCTGTGCTTCGGCTTCCAACGCTCCCGCCTCATAAAGCTCGGAAAGCTGCGATTTGGATCCTGTACAATTCCGTAACTGCATGTACAGGCATACTGCAAGTTTTTGCGCATAGGAAGTTGAATTCAGCTGAGAAATTCATGTTCGTCTTGGATACGCATGCGTCTGCTCAATAACGAAGGAGCTGAAAGAAAGAAGAATAGATCAACAATGAATGGGCAGGGCATTTCTATTGGCTCCAGTCCATGTGTGAGCTAACACTGCGCAGACAGAAAAAGGAGAATGCAAGAATTCTGCTCTGGCTCTGTTACTTGGGTTGCTTTCAGGAGGTTCTTCTAAACATATTGATTTAAATAATGAATACCTGGGGTTTCAAGTGCCAAAACCACGATATGATTATGAGGCACGCCTTTGTGGAGGGCTCCGGAAATTTCGGCCATCTGGTGTTCTTTGAGGTGCACTTATATCGCACAGTACACGGGCCCGTAACATGTTACCCCCATCGAAATGCGACCGCCGCGGCCGGCATCGAACTCGCCACTTTCGAATCAGCAGCCGAGTACCGCAACCACTGCACCACCGTGGCGGAAACATGTCGATTGAAACCCGTCTCCTTAACTGCCCCGTGTAACTCAGGTCTCGAAATTACTACTAATAAAGGCGCCTGAGGAACCTTCTTAATTCTCTCTAAAGCCAGCCTGACGTAGTACACCACCACCACCGCCAACTACGAACTGTGATAAACTCACCTAATGGATCACAGACGATGATTTCGAGAATGAAGCCAGGTCCCGCAGCTCCTCAACGCGCGAAACCTGCCGCGTTTGTGTCCTGGTACACCACTCTCTGTAGCACCTCTCACGCAAGTTTGTGGATCACGGCTCAATGCTTGCAGCCAGCTGTGAACCTATGCCCGGCTGTAGTCGTTGAACTTCCCAGACCGGAAGCCTGAGCGTAAAAGTGTCGCCGCAACGCAGGTCGGCGCATGCAGTCATACAGCCTCGGTCGTAAAAGAAGAGAGGAATATTTAGCTGATAGACGTGGTTTTTTATACACCCATTAACAAGACGCTTTACTTTAACGAAGGCTGGAGGAGAAAACTGCGCCTGTAGGTTCGTCTACGCTCAGAACAGATGCGGTCTATAAATATGACCGTGAAAATCAGTTTTGCAGCGAATTTAACGAGCGTGGAGCGACAGTGCAACGTCATCACCCGCATGTTTCTCCGATGTTCCGAGAGAAATAGAAGGCCTCTACGTGCATCAAGACCACGAGTCCATAGATTGGCGAATATAGCCTAGCATTTCACTGTACTTCTTGAACTACTTCTGGAGCACTCACCAAATTTTAAAGCCTACAGGCGGCAAACTTTGAACATATTAAAAAAGCGTCGCCATCTGTAGACGGCGTTTAAAGGGACGCTAAAGTGACACAGTGAATCAGTTTAACTGATAAATTATACTCCAACTCTATTGCCGCTAATTTAACTATGATAGCTGAAATAATAGAGGAAGAAATCAAGGTCAAAGTTTCATGTTTAAATTTCGCGCCGAAATCTCCGCACGTGACGTCACGCACTTCAAAGTGTGCTTACGTATTTTGGCCACCCTGAGTCCCCGAAATTTCCTGAAACTTCTTATGTATAAGCCTCTGCGCCTTCTGAAGACCATGTACTTCATTTTCACCGATCAGGAACTGCCTAGACCCTAGCAGACACCATCCAACTCTAAGAAGTCACAGCGATTGGTGCAGGAAATTGAAGGTGGCATCGCCACTCGCATTTTCTTTTTGCACGCTTTCTTGCTTACGAAGGGTCTTCTCGCGGCAAGCGTGATGATTTTGGCATTGTGAAATAGTAATTTAATAATACGAGAAACTCGCTTTTCTCTTTAGTGTCCCTTTAAGTGAAAATGTGGCCCAAACATTATAATACTGCGTGCAGCAGCGAATTTAAAATCACACGTCCAAAAAGTAAAAAATAATGCTGATGCACTTGCACTAGTGGTCTAAGCCTGGAACCAACAGCAGAGCTAGCGGACTCCCGAGGAAGAAGCTACCCGCCCCCAAGCACGTGTCCCTGTCCCACTTAAACGACATGGATTTGGCGGGAACATGTCCCGTGACAAATGTTACGTGATTTCTTTGGGGGGAACATGTAAAGTGACTAGTGCTACGTGATTTTGGCGGGAACATGTCACGTGACTAGCATTACGTGGTTTTACGTCACGTATCCCTTCTCTTCGTTTTTCCTTCTTTCTACATCTTTCTCTCTGTCACTGTTTCTTTCTCTGTATTCTTCTCGCTCTCTCTTTATCTCTGTACTCGTTCTATCACCTCTGTACTCGTTCTAGCATCCCACGACGGACTGATCGGCGCAGCGGTAGAGCGCGCACCGGGCGCACGTGTTCGGGTAGCGAAGCAGAAGATGAGGAAGAGGACGAAGAAAAAAGCCGGCAGATCCCACGCATTGTGGGAATCGATGTAATGCGAAGCAGCCAGTAAAGAGCTGCATACATCGTCTTGTATGTCATTGAGGAAAATGCGCGTCATGGTTTTCATGTTAACTCCTATTATTGATGTTCGTCACACAGTAACGTCGCGCAATACCAACTTGGGGGTCGATCAACCTAGAGAAACGGCCGCCAGCGCACCATGAGCGTGGCACGTAAGTCATGCTGTACATGACATGTGTGTCATGACTTTCATGTTAAGTCGTGTTATTTATGTTCGTCACACAGTCACGTCGTGCAAGACCAATTCCGGGGTAGGTCTAGCTAGCGAAACGGCCACCAGCGCGCCATGAGCGTGGCACGTAAGTCATGCTGTACATGACATGCGTGTCATGATTTTCATGATAACTCGTGTTATTATGTTCGTCACATAGTCACTTCGCGCAATACCAACTTGGGGGTCGATCAACCTAGAGAAACGGCCGCCAGCGCACCATGAGCGTGGCACGTAAGTCATGCTGTACATGACATGCGTGTCATGATTTTCATGATAACTCGTGTTATTTATGTTCGTCACACGGTCACGTCGCAAGATACCAATTTCGGTGCATATCAATCTAGCGAAACGGCCGCCAGCGCCCCATGAGCATGGCACGTAAGTCATGCTGTACATGACATGCGTGTCATGATTTTCATGATAACTCGTGTTATTTATGTTCGTCACACGGTCACGTCGCAAGATACCAATTTCGGTGCATATCAATCTAGCGAAACGGCCGCCAGCGCCCCATGAGCATGGCACGTAAGTCATGCTGTACATGACATGCGTGTCATGATTTTCATGATAACTCGTGTTATTTATGTTCGACACACGGTCACGTCGCAAGATACCAATTTTGGTGTATATAAAGCTAGCGAAACGGCCGCCAGCGCACCATGAGCGTGGCACGTAAGTCATGCTGTACATGACATTCGCGTCACGATTTTCATGTTATGACTTGTCATTTATGTTCGTCATACAGTCATGTTACGCCATACCAATTTTGGTGCACATTCGATTAACCAAGCGACCAGGAGAGCACAAAGTCGTAGGCGGCTAGATAGATAGATAGATAGATAGATAGATAGATAGATAGATAGATAGATAGATAGATAGATAGATAGATAGATAGATAGATAGATAGATAGATAGATAGATAGATAGATAGATAGATAGATAGATAGATAGATACGGTCAAAGTCGCAGAAGTTCGCTAAGAAATGCTTCGCATTTAAAAATCACCGCCATATCCCCGAAGTGAATGGTGTTAGAGGAGCTTGCTCAGAGATGATCGGGTAACTCCCGAATCCTCCGTCCACATTACCCTAACATCATATATAGACGTGACAACGTTGTTATATATTCACTAGCCCTCTTCACTTCGGCCTCCCGTGCTCTCACCGCAGGGCCTTGGCGGCGAGCCCGAGCTGCTGCTGCGTTGCGAGCCCGTCGCGCTGCTGCCTTGGCTGGGGTGTTCATGCTGCGGAGCGGCCACGAAGAGTGTTCAGTGAGCTCCCGGCGAAGAGAAAGGAAGCGCGCCAAACGAGAGGCGTGGCCCTAGAGCTGTCACATAACTAGCGCTTGCGCCGAGCGTGGTGTCTGCCGCCTTGAGCGGCGGCGCGCCATCTAGTGAGCATTCTTGAAATCACCGGAGAGAGCGCAGCTGCGCTCCTGGCGGGACCAATGAGAAGTAGTGTACACACCGGCGGCTACGGACAAGGCGCAAGCATAAGGAGGAAGCTCCTAAAAAGCGCCAGCAAGATGATGACAGTTTTTGCGAAGGCTACGCAGAGGTGTGCCGAGAATAAACAGCTCCGCGTTTAAGACAGCCCAAAAGTCACCCGCTCCCTCCTTCGCAGTGTCGTTAGCAGCTACGTAGCAAGTGCGCCCACCAGGTGTTGGCGGGTTCCTTGATGCTGAGGACATTATCAGTAATAGCGACATTGCTAATATTAAAAGCTTACATGTTCGGGATGTCGAAGAGAGGGGATATAATTATTTCACCTTAGTTCTTCCGCTCTCGAAAGATGTGCTTATATATGCGCTAACAGCACTGGCTTAGCCAGGCTTGGGGGGGGTGGGGGTGGAGGGGGGAGAGTTGGAGGTGTTTAACCCCCCACCCCCACCAAAATGTTTCAATTTTGCATCTGCACATATACGCGCACACAAAAACACACGCACGAACATACATGAAGGGTCGTTGAACACACCGGCCCCCTCCCCCCCCCCCAAAAAAAAAATTCTGGCAACGCCCCTGTCCAATAATAGTTATAGATGCGCTCATAGAACGATGGTCGTGCGCTTATAGTTTCGTTTTCTGCGCATCGCAGAAGCTGTCCTCTATATCTTGCGCCAAACATTGGACCGATGGGTAATCTTCACCGACTGCAAGGCAGCACTACAGATACTGTTCAACATCTTAAATAAGACAAATCTTCACCCCGTTTTATTCGACATAGCATACTTGCACCACCTGGCTATTACCACAGGTAACTTCATCACGTTTCAGTGGATACCGGCTCATTGCGGTATTCTGGCCGACGAAAAAGCAGATGAAGGGGCACGCAAAGGTCTTCAATACCAAAATTATAGGCGAACTTGGTTCACCAAATCTGATGCTTCCCAGCTAGCTAAAAGATTTGCTTCTGAAGAAAAGAAGAGGCTCTGGAACATTCCGACACATCATTATTCATTCCTCCACTCAATCGACCCACATCTCAGAACAAGACTCCCATCTAGAATTCCTCGACATCTGGAAACTCTCTACCACCGTTTTCGTCCAAACACTGCCTATAGAAACAGCTTACGATACCGCTTCGGCCAAGCAGCAAGTCCATCCTGCAACAACTGTGGCTCCATCGAAACTGTAGAACATATTTTATTTAGGTGTGGAGAGTACGCCGATGAGCGTGCGCTCTATGAACATTGCATGCATTTGATAACCCAAAGAACTTTATCATTTGACTGTGTCGGGCCCTTTAGCCTGCCTCACGCAACAGAGGCGTGCGATGAAACTTCTATTCGCATATTTAGACATTATCGGTCAGCTCGACAAACTTTAGTTGCACCTTGAAACCAAGCAATGAGAGACTCTGTCAGCGCACGTACCCACCCAAGAGAAAAGCTCAGTCCGTTTTTTTTTTATTCTATCTCAACATTTCATGTAATTTTTTTCTCTTTCTCTCAGTTCCCAATCCCGTTCTCCACACAGTGTTGCAAGTCACCGATTTGCATACGCCGGCTGAATTCTCTGCTTTCCAATAAATAGTTCTCTCTCTCTCAAACACGTGCGGCTGCACCTACACCAACGCGTATCGCACGCCCACCAGACAAAACGTGTACCAACGTCAATTATAGGCACGTTTGTTTTTGCCTAGTGTCCTTGAGGGAAGAAAAAGTTTATGAAGGCAAATAGGACGAGTAATGGTATAATAAGAGGCTACGATATAATTGCTGAATAAAAAGATGACTGATCCCTTTGTCATAGGAATCTGTATAACACGAAAGTGAAGCGTGTGATCACAGAAGTAGTTGATTGTTTCTAGTGCATTGGTATATGAGAGCTTGTAGAATGTCTATTGTTTGGCAGATATAGCATCGCTTGATGTAGACGCACCCCCGTTGACGCCTAGTGGCACATCTCTGCACCGACGACTAACGCCCATGATCATGATTTAACCCTTGCGGTAGCTCAAGTTGTCAAGATATACCTGGACACCGCATATGGTGAATCCCGCGCAAAGATGGCATCAACAAGCACATAGTAAACACTGATACTCGATATGCACTGCTTCAAAGCGTCGCGAAATGCGAAGAGAAACGCTACGCGCGTCGCGTCTTCCCTCTCGTCTGGCCGTCAATTCTCACAGGGCGAGCAGGAACGCGGAGCGACAGGCAGGCGAGCGTCGGAGAGCTATTTTTTCGATATGGATGGATGCTATGAGCGAGGTTTTAAAGGGGCCCTCCAACACGTTTTTTTGAAGCGCCTACATCACTGCCGACCGCATCAACGCGTAGTGGCGCTCGCCAAAACTATTGCGGGCGGAAATGACGAAGATGAGCGCTGGCCTATGATTGGATAAGTTTAACGTTAGAAGTAATAACGGCGTTGCACCACAAAAGGGGTTATTATTGGGTTTAGTTTTTCTTTAGCATGCCTTTTTCACTGAACACCAACTAGACGAACGATCTTAGACTTTTTTAGCTTTAAAACTGCAGCGCTCAGCAAAGAATGCACCAAACGCCACGGTGATGGAGGAAACACGCTGGGGACGCTCCAGGCGCCGTTTTTTGAAGAAACTGAAGGGAAAAAATGTAAGAGCGTTGATATAGACGCAGTCGCAACAAGAAAGATGATTAAAACTACAAAACATGGTAGAGGCGTTCGCAATCTGCCTCGTTTCGCACGTGCAGTTCACCCTTAATGCGCCACATTGTTCGCTACTATCGCAACGGCGTCATCGTTAAGTTGGAAAGAAAGCGCAACATTGTATGCAAGCTTCCCATACGTAGTATCTTTCAGTCCATTTCATTGGGGCGCCATCAGACGTCACACGGTGAGTGAAACGTGGTCAGGTGATCCCGCGAAAATCGAGTAGAGGGCAGGCCTCTGTTTTATTGTATTTTCAGTGTTCTAGGCTGAATAACTTCGGACTGCGTGCCCCTATCGCTGCCGTTCTTGCTGCACTAATCTCTTCAGCCTTCAGTCTACGCAACCCGCAAGTAAAAAGTGTAAAACAATGATGTCTGGAAAAGTGTTAGAGGGCCCCTTTAAGGTTTGGGCTGAAGCCGCCACCTCGCGGTGTGTTAAAGCGTTGACGACATTACACTTCTCCTATTGGAAACGCGCCGAATGGGACGGTCGTGGCGGAGGCAACGAAGTTTTTTTTTTTTACCCTGCTGGCACACATGTCACCGCCCCGTTATAAAGGTAACGCTCATAGTATTCATCCATCCATCCAAGAGCACTAGGAGAGGAAAGTGTGAAAAATAAAAGGCGCGTTCACGTAGCCTCCTTTACGTGTTTCGCGGTAGCTCAGTGGGCTGAACGCCTGCCAGCCATCGTCGTGGACCGAGAGGTCGTGGGTTCGACTCCGGACAGCGGAAGTACGGGTAAACAGCGCTACAACGGGACAATGAAAGAAGGGACAGGACCAAGCGCTGCCTGTCGTAGTTCAGCGTTGTAGCGATGTTTACCCGTAGTTCAGTATGTACCAACAAGCCCGCACTAAGACTCTGTACTAGTTTGTACAACGGAACTTTTTCTGATAGTTTTCTTTGCTTGCCAACTGATCGCGTTCATTTTCCTGACGTATTTCCGTCACGGAAATACGTCATGAAAATCTTGGTTGACCCCGGCGAAAAACACTTTCATGTTAAAATGCAGAGGAGACCACTAACGGTTCAATTAGAGTCTTTCAATCGGCCAGTGACACGTAAAAATGTGCAACGACTGTCCAGGCAGGCTAAGTATCCGTGAGTATCCGGATTCCACTAAGTATCCGTGAGCTGAGATGAAGGGAGAGCTTAGTAATTATAGCCTTAAAAGCATGGATACTTTTAGGTGCGTTCAAAAAAGTTACAGGACCTTTTCTCGGTGTTCCACGAGAAGCATATGCAGCACTCAGTACAGGTTTATTCAGGCAATAGAACTCATTTTGAAACCTGCTTTTTCTTATCACGTTTTGCTACATATATCGCTGTCGAGCAGCATGCCTGTCGCTTTGTTCTTTTTTCTGTCTTCATTAAAAGCTTGCATATATACGTGATACATCGTGTGGTTACGTATTTCTGAAACGATTGGCGTTCTATAAATTACTTGCCTATTTCCTGTCTGTTGCATGTTTCTTTGACGTACACTCTAAGAAAAAAAAAGAGTATGCGTGACTCTTTTCGGAGAGTTCTGACTTGCCACGTATAGGACTCTCTTTAAATAGTTACGGTGGCTCTCTTGGTGGGTCAGGGTCGGCTCGCTCTAGAAGAGGCCCCTGACCCTCTAGGAAGAGTGGAAAGACTCTCATCCGAAGGATCACGTTACCACTTATAGGGAGTCAGACGACTCTTGCCGGTAACACTCCTACGGGGGTCAAGTGACCCACACCGAAGCGTCAAGCGACTCCACGAGTATTTTAAGCTACTCATTTGACCCTTGCTCTACTTTCGCGCGACTACTGTTGAAAACAGTGGAGTATTCATTTTAAGCAAGTCCAATAATACTTGCCGTTCTGCCCAGCGACTGCAAAAAAAGAATAGTTCAGTTTTACCCATTATTTTAATAAAACTCGTCAAAACAACACATATTTTCCAGCAAAGTTACATAGAAAGCACGAAAAGATGGTCTGTGATTTCAATTAAGAAGTTTGGGTATTCGTCATTTACATGCTTCTATGAGTATAGCCAACTAAAATGTGTGACTGATTAGCATAGTGTCATATGGCGCAAAATAAACTGCAGAAATGGGCATCATGTTTCAAACTTTATTCCTTATGATTAAGAATAAATCAAAAAGTGGTGACGGCTGGAGGCATCAGACTTGCGGTTTGATAGGTTGTCACTCCTGATCAGCGTGAACACCATGAAAAACGGTATCTGAAAAGCAGAACGTGATATTATGATGAGAAAATGAAATTGCAGTAAAGGTTTGCAAAAGCTACAAAATAAATGGTTCACATAGACACAATGAAGGCTCACAACAAAACAACAAATGCAAACACGTATGGTAAAGAACCAAGTTTTTTGCCGTTATCGTGTAAAACACAACTTGCAAAGAGTAGCTTTTGTGACACGTCACTTGGCGACGAACTTGCAGCACAAGATGATGTGAGCCTCTTTTAAACAACAAACGAAATTGGTTTAGGCTCCTTTGCGTGGGTGCCACTTACCTCTTTTCCTATGTCGTCTTGTCCAACCAAAAGAAATGTAGGACCGACTGCCTCGTTGACAGGGCGAACGCCGCTGTTGATTTTCCCATCACGCGCGGTGAGGCGCCAGACCAGAGGGGCACCTTCGTTTCCCCGAGTGTAGCTGTCAACTGGAGTGAAGAGGCGGGAGAAGTGATCCGGGATTCTGGGAATAACCAAAACACACACATTATTTGTATTTAGAACCACCCTTTGTTCAACACACCGTTATTGTACACACATCTGCTACGAGTGTTTAGTTCAAATTTCGCAACGAAAACAAATTTAGCGGGAACCTCGTCTCGCAATAGGCACTGGCTATACACGAATGAAAGCATTTCTTTTCTGAGAAATCGCTTCAAAATTTGGTTTCAGAATAAACACGGTTTTGCGCCGGCTTAACACGACACCCAAGCACATCCTCCGGCAGTCAGGGGCACGCCGTGAGCGGTTACTGACCGCATGTTTTACAAATGTAACCCATACTCAGATAAACACATGCGAGTACGAGGGCCCGAACGACACCCAGCGCGTGCGGACGCCGTCTACGTCGAGATCAGACATGTCATATGCTAGAATTAGCACACATAACTCCCACAATCACGCACACTCACTTGATTCTGTTATAGCGTCATCGCAGATGTTGGCAAATTGTGAAAACAGCGAACAGAAACGAAGGAAAAAAGTGCACGGCGGCGGCCGCAACAACGGGCACCGTCGAAAGTGTAGCATTTTCGCCTTACCGGCGAGGCGTGTCCAACTTGAATGACTACCGCGTACGTTCTGGAAGCCACCGTACTATATCTGCACCTCAAACTACCGTCTTTGAGCCAACAAAAACCATTATATATAGTGCGTCTGAGCGTTCTGTACACAGGCTTTTTTTTTCACGTTCCCACGCGCGGAAGCACGCAGCACACTCAAGGTCGATGGAAATGTTATTACGAAGTAGACTAAAGTGCATCTCAAAACGATATCTTGCACCTTCAGTAGTGCAGACACAACGTGCGATCAGCAAGAAATGACCCTTGATAATTGTTTGCATCGCTCACTTTATGGGAGCTTGTACAGCAACGCGCATAACGTTGTCAACTCGTTAACTGACAGCTTTAATTGGGCATCCGCAACAGCCCCGCGGACACAGGCTGCTGTTGGAAATGGCTGGCAGATAACTTCCGCAGAGCTGCTGCAGACGCCCAGCTAAAGCTGTATATTTAGTACCTACGAAAGCAGTACACTCACCGTTAACTGGCGCCCGTTGTCCGTAGCTCCATGAATATTCCGCCCTCCAAGCGTCACTTCGTGCACGGAGCCGGCGTCAACACCACCGAAGACGCGCATGAACATGAAACTGATGAAACCATGAAACTTCAAGACACGCAACCCGCGCAACCAACGCAACCACGCAATGCATTCCAATAGACGAGGAGACTGAGACTACTGAGAGAGGAGGCAGAAGCGGCGCGGTACCCCGGCGCCAACCCCGTCTCCGTCGGCGAGCAAGGCGCGCCACAACGGCGCCAAAGAGCAAGCGCGATACGGCGGCTCTTTCATCACGGAAGCCAATCGAAACGCGCTTCAGGAGCGTCCAGTGACTCCTTCCGAAATGAAAACTCTTTTTCTCTGCCTGTACCTTCCAAAAAGAGGTCACATGGACGCCCGAAGGGAGTCACGGTTCCATGACCCTCTTTTGACTCTTTTTTTTCTTAGAGTGCATAGTGTACTCTAAGCGTATCTTGCTTACGTTGCCTGCTGACCGGTAATGCTTTCATCCGTTTTGAATTCACAGCGCTTATGGAAGATGGATGCTTCCAGTTCGGAGTCGTTCCCGAACTTTTGTTGAGGCCATAAACGATTTGTTCCGAAGATTAGATCCGGTATGCAACCGCCGCATCCAAACTTATCACGCGATGCGCGAGTAAAACTTGTGCTGTATATTAGCAAATTGAAGAGCAGGACGTTCAAAAGGCAACACAAGGTCGATCTTCGTCGTACGCGACGATGCCGTGGTCAATATGACGTTATCGCGATAGCAATTGAATGGACACTTGAGGCATATTTTTTGCCGTCGGCGTCGCCATCATGTTCCGTATAAAGTACAAATCCTTAACATCGCCCTGCGCGTCGTGTATTCTATGTGTGCGTGAAAGTATGCGAAGGCTGCCGACGGTCGCAGAGCAGACAGAAATGAAACGCGCCAACCGTCTCTTCGCACGAAGGCACATGAAGGCATGCCGGAGGGTGGCCTGCATCGCTCGGGCAGAGGCTGCGAACTTTGATGAAACGGGCGCTGTCGTCCGCAGTTGTTTGCGCTCTGTCTCAAAGAGAGACGCGTTTAGATCAATGTGACAGAATCGCCTTTTCTAGCGCATTACGAGTAATGCGATGCGCTAGAATTTACAGTAGAGCATTAACACTCTCTAGAAGTCCCCGTTTTCTCCCCACGCCGCTGCCATGTGGTGTCGGGCGCGCGCTGGGAGCTCGCACGACGGGAGGCCGTCGTTCCCCTCCTTGTGATTGGTGGTCCTTGAGTCGACTCGCACATCCAAATCCACCGCACCTAGCGAATTAGTGCGACGCGCCTTCCTAGAGCATTACCCCCGTTTAAATGGATGCGACGCTCTAGAAAATTTATGTGATGCCCTGCAATGAGCCAGTCGCCGCATTCATGTAAACGCGGCTAGAGATCAGCAGACTGATCATACCCTAGTACTCTTCTCACCGCTTGCTTTGCGTTGAAGCGATAGATAGAATGAAGATAGTTTCGTTTACTGAAACGGTGGTGTTCCCTTACGCCAGAGTTTTGTAGAGTTACGCCAGATTGGATCTTAAAAAAGTTAGGAGATCCCTCTGTGTAGCCGCGGGTAGACCCGCGGCAACACAGTGGCTTGATCACCGCACTCCGTGCGGTGATCACACAAGAGGCACTTCGTCTGCCCCACACGCAGTGCACGCAGGTGACCAGGCTCTGCCAAGTCGATGACGCCGGGCCGCAGGCCAGGAGCCGCCGATGCGTAGAAGCAGGAGGAGGGACCACTTCCTCCTGGAGAGACCTCGGTCAGGCAGCCGTGTTGGTGGTTTCTGTCTGGCTACGCGTTCGTCAGGGTAGCAAGTTAACAGTAGCCGCCTCAAGGTGCGCCCCGTGTTGTAGAGACGACCACAGCATGCCAGGCCACTCTGGTTTTGTGGTGGGCTTATTTTGCCAGCGCGTCTTCTTGCTCATTTCCCAGGACTCCCTCGTGAGATGAGACGCAATGCAGGGCGACATCGACGCCATTGGCAAGAAAACCATGCAGCTTGGTGGCGAGTAGTTGGGCTCCGAAGCATGCCCGTTGCGGTTTCGCCAGGGCCAACAGCGCGGCTCTTAAGTCGCATGCGACAGCCACGGGGCATCCTAGGGGCCTGCCGTCAGAAGGCCCACGGCCAGGTGGAGACCAGCCGTCTCTGCGGTGGCAGAGCAGGCCGCAAAGGGGGGACGACAGGAGGCTGTCCTACCAACTGCAGGAGGCTGCTGTGCCTGGGCCTGTGGCTGGGAGAACTGAGTCGTCCGTATAGACAATAAGCCTTCCAGCCAGCTTTTCCTCTACATTGGAGGCCGCCGCCTGCTGGAGAACGTAGGCAGCTAGCTGAGCGACGCTTGTAGACTCGCTCGAGGTCGGTAGTTACAGCCAGTTGTTTCTCCGTCGCCGTAGGTGGGGTTATGGCGGGAAGCGCCAGTCTTACAACTCCTTGACATACCCGGAGCAGCTCGTCCATGCGAGATTTCGGTCGGCTTTTCAGCCAGGCATGAAGGGGCGCCCGTCAGGCGCGCAAGCTAGCCGATCACTGTGGAGTCCGCGCTGCCTTAGGAGAGGGGCCTGGCACCCGCCTCCTCCAGTGTGGCTGCAACTTGCGAGGACCGCGGCAGGCCGAGGACACACCGAATGAACTCCCGATGCAGCAACTCGAGCCGCGTAGGAAGTGCCACCTCAGGGAAGACGTACAGGAGCATCTAGGTTGACAGTGAGCAGCCGCAGCTACTGAGGAAGATGCCCTTCACCGCCCTCTGGACTCTCCTCATCACGCCCATGGCCTCCTTGACAGCCCGGCGCAGCCGCTACTCGACGCGAAGCCCAAGGTAGGTCACCGTGGTCTTCCACAGGATCGTGGCGCGGCCGAGGTGTGCGCTCTTTGACCACGAGGGCGGCGCTGCGTGCACCGTAAAAACTCCAGCGCTTCTTCCCTATAGCGATTTTTAGCTCACGCACAACGTCGTCGACATCGCATTTTATGTGAGGCCGACTCTTTAACGTTATCGCTTTAATAAGCAATTTCTTTTGCTGAACAGGTTGGAACAGACGGCACGCTTATGCTCATACTTGGTGTGCGCGCGGTCTGAGCAGCCTCCATAACTTTATTTGTCGCTGAGCCGTGAACTGTGATCACAAGGGTGCAATTCTCCAATTCTGGCTGACAGCGACAGTCTCAACAGTGAATCTAAAGGTCACCGTTAACTACTCTTTAAGCACTATAGATCACACTTCCTTAATCCTTCGTTCAATTAGCATCCAGTCTCTCTGATGTATCTCTTTTCCACGAGAAAGTGGAACACAGTCAACGTTTATCTCAGTTATTTCGATGACCTTCTCCACGCGTTGTTTCACACAGATGCGTTTCTGCGTGGCACCTGTATTTACCTTAGCACATGTGCCCTGCATTTCTTTTCCGGGGCCACACGAAAAACGAGGTTGCGTGAAGCAAGCATAGAAGGAAGGCCGACGAGTGAACTTGGGTAAATTTTTACTCTGTTCCAGTTTCATGTGGAAAACAAATAGGTCGGACAGGTTCGGCGCTGTTTGAATTAAGCATTATGAAAGCATCCATCGAGCGACATCTACAGAATAGATGCTTTCGCATTAAATGCGGTGCACAAAAATTAACGCAACAAATTCCACACTTTAACGATAATCCTTCTGTAATGACGATAATTCACGAAAGCCCTTCTATTCGCGTCTTTAAAAAGAAAATGAATGCCTCTTTAGTATCGACTCCGAGATAACTTCACGCCATCTTTACTGCTTCTCTTATATATTCCATATGTTTCACAATTTTCTCATTTTCTTTGCTGTAGTTGTACTATAACGTTTCTTTCGTAATATTGACGACGTTTTCACATATAGGGTATGTGTCTGTTTTGCACACATTCATTCACCCTATGGATTTACCTGTGAGAAAATTTCCAATGAGATTCTTTTCCTGTCTATGTCCACACATTTGTATCACGTTGCGATTAGACGTTTATACGTACGTAAAATGGAAAAGTGGCTGGTGGGTTTGCCGCTTTGTAAGGCTATCTGAGCCTTTACGCCGATCCCCTGAGCGACTACATGTTTATCGGCTGTCTGAAATAAAATATGTATGTATGTATGTATGTATGTATGTATGTATGTATGTATGTATGTATGTATGTATGTATGTATGTATGTATGTATGTATGTATGTATGTATGTATGTATGTATGTATGTATGTATGTATGTATGCATGCATGCATGTATGTATGTATGTATGTATGTATGTATGTATGTATGTATGTATGCATGCATGCATGTATGTATGTATGTATGTATGTATGTATGTATGTATGTATGTATGTATGTATGCATGCATGTATGTATGTATGTATGCATGTATGTATGTATCTATGTATGTATGTATCAATGTATGTATCAATGTATGTATCAATGTATGTATGTATGTACGAGGGTGGTCCGATAAGTACTTAGCCTCACCGCGAGAGCGCGACGCTATCGCACGGGGCATATACTGACGTTGAGTACGCTCCCTTAGAGGGACACATGCAAAGCTACAGTTGAATCGGGCTCGCGGTTTTGTTTTGGCCGCTTGAGGAAGCAGCTGATTTTCGTGTGTCCGTTAACAATGGGAAAAGAGTAATATCGGTCGGTGATATGATTCTTGTTTTTGGAAGTGAAATAGCGCAGCGAAATCAAAGAGCGACTGGATGCCGTCTACGGTGAGTCTTCTCCTTCGATGGCAACTGTCAAAAATTGGTTCAACGAGTTTAAACATGGTCGCACGTCGGTTTTTGATGAGCCTCGCCCAGGGGCCCCGCAAACGGATACCACGGCCGATAACGCGGCAAAAATCCACGACCTCGTATTGGCAGACAGCCGACTGAGGGTGCGCGAGATAGCTGAGGCAGTAGGCATCTCAAAAGACCGCATGGGTCACATCCTGCATGAAATTTTGGGCATGAGAAAGCTGTCGGCGCGATGGGTGCCGCGTTTGCTCACTCCGGACAACAAGCGCGTCCGCGAGACCACTTCAGAGCAGTGTTTGAAGCTGTTTAAGCGTAAACCGAAGGAGTTCCTTCGTCGTTTTGTGACCGCCGAAGACACATGGATCCACTGGTACACACCACAGACCAAAGAACAGTCGAAACAATGGACTGCACCCGGAGGACCTGCTCCGAAGAAGACGAAGACTGTCTCATCGGCCGGAACGGTGATGGCCACCACCACCATTTTCTGGGATTCTCAAGGTGTGATCTTCGTCGACTACATTGAAAAGGGCAAAACGGTGACAGGACCCTACTACGCCGAATTATTGGGCCGATTCCACGCCGAATCGCGAAAAAAACGGCCACATTTGGTGAAGAAAAAGGTGCTCTTCCACCATGACAACGCGCCAGCTCACATTTGCGCCGTCGCCACGGCCAAGTTGGTCGAACTGGGCTACGAAGTGGTGTCCGATCCAGCGTATTTTCCAGATTTGGCCCCGAGTGATTTATTCTTGTTTCTCAACTTTAAAAAGTCACTCGCCGGACAGAAAATTGAGTCGAATGAAGAAGTTATCGCCACCCCAGAAGCCTACTTTGCAACTCAAGAGAAAACGTATTTTTCTGACGGGATCAAGAAGTTGGAGGATTGCTGGGTCAAGTGTATAGAGTTGAAAGGGGACTGTGATGAGAACTAAATCGACACCATTCCAAAATTTTCGTTTTTCTTTTGAAGGCTAAGTACTTATCGGACCACCCTCGTATGTATGTATGTATGTATGTATGTATGTATGTATGTATGTATGTATGTATGTATGTATGTATGTATGTATGTATGTATGTATGTATGTATGTATGTATGTATGTATGTATGTATGTATGTATGTATGTATGCATGCATGTATGTATGTAGTTGCACGCGGCACCCGCGCTGTCTGGCAGTGTACGTGCTCTCTCTCTCTATCGTTCCTTATGTTCTCGTGCTGCGCGTTCTCTCACCTCGCGCTGTGCTGAACAGTAGCGCGCATGCTCTCTTTTGCTGCACCGAGGCTTTCTTCAAGTGGTCGGGCTTCCGCAATATAATGCAAGAGGTACTGGGTTCAATTCCCAGTCTCGCTGGCCCACCAATGACTTTTTAGAGCGACACTGTATGTGGCTACATGGTGGGGAAACGTGGCGGTCCATGAGTGCGCAGAAACTGTAACGAAGAAGCAATGGTTGCATACGCTGCCTCGTAGTGTCTCCGCACTTGCACTAATATCTATTAAGGTTTTGTCAGCGCGTATTAGCCCCGAGAAGTTGGGGTGGCGCCGCCTGGCGGGCGGCGTGGATGACGTCACGGCAAGGACTCTTCGACGCCCGCCGTGATCCGCCTATCACGCGCTTGCTTCGTGCGCTGCTTCGCTGTTTACGTTCGCTTTTTGCCTGTCTCAAGCTTCAGATGAATGACGAAAACAGCATCGATAATGTTCCTAGTAAAACGACCAAAAAGTTATATGCATTTTTTCTTCACAGTCCCCAACGGTGCCCGTGCGCCGTCGTGCACGCTTTGAAAGGGGTGATCAGGCTTGTAGTGTCGCGCTGCCAACTTTGGGGATGGGCCTGATTCCCGACCACAGCAGCCGCATTCAGACGGGAGTGAAAAGCAACATTCCTCAGCTTAGATACAGGAGCACGTAAACAATTCCAGGCGGTCAAAATTAATCTGCAGCGTGTCTCACAATCATGTTGTGGTCTTGACACGCAAGACACCTTATTCACATTATTAGGTTGCGTTGTTCACGGGCGATTCCTTTAAAAAATATGATGGCTTCGCCTCCACAAGTGTTATTTGCATCGGACGCATCCGCGATCGGCGGACAGCGTTCTTGCCGGTGTGCCAAGCCCCGCGCACGATTACGAAAGCGCATGCAGTATTGAGCTTCGCAAAATATCTCGAAAGCGCTCGCCCGAGAATACTGCCGCAGTTGCTGTGTTTGTTTTTCTTGTGTACTCGCTCACTCATCATGTTGCTTAGTTTCACGTTTTTCGCGCAATAATTTCGGGGCTTCATTTCATAACATAAAAAAGTTGAGGTTAATTGCGGAAACTCTTCATTGCTGTCAGATTTTGTCTTCATGCAGCATCGTAGCAACGGCGCTGTTACACTTGTATAGGTACTAGTTTAGATAGCCAGCTCATAAATTAAATTTTTTTGTATTTGATATACCCCTGAGCATCATGAACCTTTGTGACATGACGTGCGAGACCATTATTTACTCATTAAGGCGATAATAATAATATCTGGGGTTTAACGTCCCAAAACCACGATATGATTATGAGAGACGCCGTAGTGGAGGGCTCCGGAAATTTCGACCACCTGGGGTTCTTTAACGTGCACCTAAATCTAAGTACACGGGCCTCAGACATTTTCGCCTCCATCGAAAATGCAGCCGCCGCGGCCGGGATTCGATCCCGCGACCTCCGGGTCAGCAGTCGAGCGCCATAACCACTAGACCACCGTGGCGGGGCTCATTAAGGCGAAGGACGTACAATTAATACGTGGTCCACGTCACTGAGAGTGCCATCGAAACAGTTCAAAATGCTCATTTCGACTTTTAGGCGTTTGTTTTGCGGACGATTGTTATCAACGGTGCTCCCACGAGAATTTAACACTACCGCTCGTGACCCGGCGTTTGATCGGACCAGCAGTTCATGCAAATCAGGGTATACGGCCACATAATCTTAGACAAGTGTTGAGAAGAAATTTTGACATAATCCAAGTATACTAACACCTCAGAACTTCCGAAACTATTGTGTGCGTGGCAGTATCATTTTGTTTAATTTCCCGGATGTATTAAGTGATTCTTTACGATAGACAGATTCATTTAAAGTCTTCTGTAGCAGAAAGCGCAATTCTGTCAAATCACCTAGAATCACCTAGGATTTGTAAGTTATGTATGTAAATGCATAAATAACTTGTACGATAAACCGCTATGTAGTTAGTGAATTGAAAACGTCCTAATTTAATTTGCATATCTTCGCGACGCGTGTTCTAACCGTGGATCGAGTCTACGCCAAGTTGTAATGAAGTTAGAACCATTAGCGTAAATTATTTAGCACCGATGTCTTGGAGTACGCGGTGAAAACAACGAATGTCTTGCTCTCGTGCATAACCATTTTCACGGTGAACCTTCCGTTAGAGCGGGAATTCGCCCATTATAAGCTATATTATCCAAACTTTCTACAGCGTACTAAACTTTCGCTAGTAGTGTAAACTTCTGCCTTCCCCCTTGGGAGATTTGCATCGCAAGATTGAGCAGTAATCACCACCGTATCGCGAAAGAGCGGGTGCGCGCGGGCGCAGAAAAAGGCGATCTTCGGCCGCGGAGCAAGCGAGTCCTTGCCGTGACGTCACATCGCCACGACTGCCGCGCCGCCAGTGTTCGTTCTCGGGGCTAATAGCTAGCGATGACACCCGCTGCAGTATGAATCGCTGCCCATAACACCATTTAGGTGTTCTTAATATCATGTAAGCTAACATCACTAAACCTGAAGTTTCAAGCATACATCTCCTAAATGTGGAGTTAGAGATTACGAAAAGCTGCAAAAGAAGACACTTCGATAGATTCCAGCTCGTCATAGACACCACGGTCGCACATTTCAGCTTCGCTGGTTAATTAACCATCTGTGCGTGCTATCTGGCCCCCGGACCAGGGCGAATTTTTCGGGAACTAAGAAGCTCTCTTTCTGAGAAATCCGTATGGATTTCCTTGTGGCTTCGTGCTACGAACGGGTGGTTGTAACTTGTCAGTTTCCGTTTCTTAACCCTTCCGCCACCTTGCGGGATTCCGCAGAACTGATTTGAAGCATCTGTACGGACTACTTGGGCGGTGATCTTTTTAAAAGGGAGAGATGGATCCTAACCTGCGCTCAGTGGAGTGGTTACTCATCTTGAGAATGGATCGAAGACATAAGCGTCTTTCCGAACCTCAAAATGCTATTGCTGCCAGCTAGCTGCACGCGCCGACCGCTTCTAACTGGAAGTTCTTGATATTCCGTTTGCTGCGCTTGATGTTTAAAGCTCCACAGGATGTACACAATGAATTCGCGCCTTTGACTTGCTCTCGCTAACGTCAGTTCTCGCTACGCCTGGGCAAATGTGTGCGTGCATTCGCACAGGCACGTGCTCACCTCTACATCTACAGTGCGCTGCTCATGTATATGCGTGCGCGGGAGTTAGCGCACTTCTTGATGCTAATCTCAGCTTTTACAGCGAAAGCGGTCATGAAATCACAACAACGGCCGGTTTTGGCGGCATAGTTGTCCACCGTCCCCGCCGATGTCCGTAACCGCTATCGCACGTAATAAGAAAAAATGAAACGAGGAAAAAATATCCACGATCAGATCGGAATTGAAACCGGGCCCCCTGTGGGGCAGTCGAGTATTCTACAACAAAGCCACGCCGGTTTTTTGAAAACAAAGCTGTATACTTCTGGTTGGTGGAGAAAATTTCGTGTCGTAATGACAAAACGCCAGGTTTCTAAAAGGCCGTTTGACGTCATGCGAAGCCCTCGTGTGAAGTGGAAAGCGCATAATAGATGATGACGGCGCCTGCTTACCTTGCTTTGCAATCAGGCATATAGCATGGCGCTTAGTATTCGTTTCAATACACAAACCACTTAACGAGCATCAAAACCGCATGACGGATGATAAGGCGGCTGTCAACAATGGGAACACCCTCCCACGCGTTCCCGGTAGATATTAGGTTGCAGCTGCTTTCGAAAGCCCCGTATGGCGCCAATCGAAGCCCTCGTGTGAAGTGCAAGGCGCATAATGGGTGATAACGGCGCCTGCGGAAAATGCGAAGCACGTTCCTTATTCTCCCTGCGTGTGGTTCCCGCTTTCATATATGAAAGGGAGACTCGTCTAACAGCTCAGTCAGTTCATTCCAAGACTACCATGGATAGACCACGGAAATTAGAGACACCAGAAGAACAGCGTGAATACAATATTCGACATAAGGAACAAGTTCGTATTGCTCAACAGCGTCGTAGGCGAAACCAAGCAATTTTCGCGCAATAAGCCCAACGCAAGCGACAAGCCCGCCGAGACGACGAGGAGCGCCGGGAAACAGAGAACGCTGCGAAAAGACGCAAGTATCACGCTGATCAGTTGGCCAATCTGGTCACTTCCCCGATGAGGACGTTACAACCTTCAGTGTGTGCAGTGCGTGTAAAGACTCTTCTACGAGGTAAAATCAACCAACCACACCGAGCAGATCATGCTTGGATTTGGTCTTGGCTAAGAATGTAGCGAAAATGGTCGCGGAACCAGTCACAGTCTACCACAGTGAGCACAAAGCAATTGTCACTACCATTACTCTAAAGTAACACTAAAGCTTACCCCCCCCCCAAATCAGCATTTGTGGTGTTTTATACGGCTTCGCTGGACATTCACGTACGCAGGGCGGGATGGCGGCCAAATTTTGTTGGCACACTGTTAGCAGGCAGGGGTCACTTGCCTGACGCAAAAAGGAAAAACCTATTTACCAAATGTTTCATGAAGAGATGTGCCAAACCAAGGCCTCTACTCTTCACCCGTCTAAACAAATTCGTACGACTGCACCTTTCCCAGTTGGATCCCCACACAAATGTCGCAAACACACTATGTGTTTTCTGCACGTTGACCTTTGAACGGTACATCGTTTGCATCTCGTACGATAGCTTAGACACAAAAAAAAACAATTGCATATGGTAGCCCTAGCAAACATAGACAGATAATTTGCCTTCCAGCTACTCGCTTTCTCGCTTAACTTTTTTATTTGCTGCTTCCAATGAATAGTCATCAGTACGTTTGTATGGCTCCAGCCACACTCCAAAATACTTTGCTGGCGTTTTTGTCCGCTTATTGTTCGCAAGAAAATCAGGGGTTGAAGGCCACACTTCATGCCGAAACCATAGGCACTTTCCACATAGGCTTCCTGTAACTACAGCGAAACGTATAGAAACTCTTAGTCATTCTTTAATGCCTCCATAAGAAGTACTACATATCGGAACCTCGTCAGCATACGCGAGTATTTTGACATCTGAGGATTGTAATCTATACCCATTAAAAACATTGTTCTGAAGTATTGATGGACATAATGTTTCGATGTAGAGGCGAAACAGTGGAGTGGCAGGGCAACCTTGACGCACTGAACGCTCATTAATAATGGGGGCCCCCAATGTCTTGTGATTCCGATATGCCAGGGCAACACCACCCGCGATTACTTTGAGCAGCATTACGCTGCTTCATTAGTGAAAACGAAATAACAGGGGGGACGCAATCAAACGCCTTCTCCAGATTCAACTGGAGTAAGGCTACACGAGCTTGAATCATGTCAACACACTCTAGAACTTACCGCATTCTATGAACATTTGTTACTATGGCATTTGATTCCACACGCTTGGTGTGTACCGACAATATCTGTTATTACTGACTGAAGTCTGGCAGCCAAAATGTTCGTTAAAGTCTTGTAGTCTACATTTGTCAGTGCGATTGGCCTGTACGCTGTGAGGTGCGTAAGCTTTTCAACCTCATCTGTCTTTGGAATCAGTACAGTATGTGATTCACCAAACGATGGTAGTAAGTTTTTTCCTCATATGCCTCGCTAAAAAGCTTCGCTAGCATAGGAGACAAATCTTTTTTAAAACATTTGTACCACACTGCACAAAGGTCACCTGGCCCCGGAGACTGGCTGGGATTTATCTTATCAATTGCCGTTCAACTTCAAAAACAGATATAGGTATACTTCAGGGCCGTAACTAAGGGGGGGTGGGGGTGAGGAGGTTCTGACTCCCCACAAAATTTTTTCATGCTTTAACTTTTTGGGTGACACTAAAATACTTTCACGCCTTCACAGCGACCAGCAGTTGCCAAAGTTGGCCGTTCTACATACAAACATTACCCGAAAAAAATTCCTGAGTACAGCCCTGGTACACTTGGCATGCGTCACAAATATTTTGCTTTAAATCTTTCGAAGTCTACCTGTATACATGCAAAAAGGTTTTCGAAGTGCCTTGAAAAGACACATAAAATTCTGTCGTTATCGGTTGCTTCGGAACCGTCCGCTTTAATTTTCTAAAGTGATTCCTTCGAGCGTTCGTTTTTTCCAATCCTAACGCTCTTTTGGTGGGCGTCTCTCCAGTACACTGTAAACCACTTTACACCCGTATGGGTGTAACTTGGTGTCTATAACTCACACCCCTACACCCCAAAAAATAGGTGTACCAAGCAGGATTACACCTATACAATGGGTGTAATTTCAAACTTTCACCCAATGGGTGTGCTTGGGTGTAAAATCATATTACACCCAAATGAATAAAAGGGTGTAGGGTGTAAAAGCACATTACACCCAAACGAGAAAAAGAGCGTTAGGGTGTTTATGCACAATTACACCCAAACATCCAGGCAAAAATTTCCATAATTCGAGTGGTTCCCCCCTCCAAGTTGGCTCCCATTGAAACGCTAGAAAGCTTACCATTTAGCCAGTCCTTTCAAGGGCGCATGACCTATTATAGTGGCTCCTGCCACAGAAGGAAAATGCTGGCAGCAGCACTGATTTTATGGTGCATATGAAGCACGGCATATATGGCCCTTACATATACAGTGCAATCGTGACTGAATACAAAGTTATTACCTAAAATGTGTTGACACACATTGCAAGATGTTCACACAGTTATCCAATAGCACAAAATAAAGCCAAGCTTTTATAAACACAAAGCTCGTACATCCGAGACAAATTCTACGGTATTCAATGACCTTTCTCGAGTGTGTGGAGCGGCATCGCGTATGTCGCCAAACAAGGAGCACAAATGACATGGAGCACAAATGACCAAGGCGTTTGTGTCAAAATATGAAGCAAGGGCGTTATTTCCACTTCATAATGAGGAATTCAATATAACATGCTTCATTGTAAAACAGCCGTATAGTGCAGTATGGGTCTTATAACAAGCTACACCCGTGCGAGTGGGGTGTAATAGATGAAACCGCCCTCGAAAAGGTAGCAGTTACAGGGAGAAGTACAAATGAACCTTCTTCCCTGTCAGCCCCCTTGGGGCACTACAGACACCTGGTCCCTTCGGGCGCACCCCAGCGTGAATTTTCCCGCTGTAGTTGCCCTTCCTAAGAAGGGTAATATTGGTGCCACTTCTTATACCTGCACTTATGCAGTTGATAAAATAAGGTGCCATCGTCTTAAATGGGCCGCATAACATCAGTGTATGTGTTTGAAATCAACAGGAACACACAAGGTACGGTCTGGTCGTTCTCCTGTTAAAGAGATAGTTCAGAAATGTGCAATTCCTTGATGAGAAAGTGGATTGATAAAGTTTCGAAATTCCAGCAGTGCCCACACCATTGTGCCTGTTGTCGACTTTCTTAGTAGGGTAAACACTGTCATCACACAGCTGTAGCTGATACACGAGCACGGTAGCAATGCTCCGTGACAACTCACGCAACATTTTAAGGACTCAGAATGTCGTTTTCCACAGCAGGCCTCCATATTATCTCTTTTCTGGGAAAGTACATGAGTGAAGTAGAAAACTGTGCACATTGCTGGAATTATGAAATCTTTCCCACTTTCTCAAAAGCAATGGATTGTGGCTCCAACACAAAAAAGTGAGCAATCGGGCCATGACGCGCACGTTGCAGCGTATGCTGAATGCGGTAATATGCAGGAAATGCATGGGAATAGAGACGTTATGACCACGACAGCCCTGCAGAAGCATTACCTACATAACAACAGTTCAATCAAATTTTACACGGGCATGTTCAGAGAAATTTAAAGATTATTCCTTTCCAAGCAAAGACAACAGAATCATTGGTAATTGAATAAAACGAGTATTTATTTCCTTTAAAAATATTGACAAAACTTAAAGCTTGTCATATAGCTCAAAAATAAATTTTAAAACAATATTCGATGCAATGATTTCACTGACAAGTACTGGCAGTTTTGTTAAGCAAAAGTTTCAATAGCAAAAGATCTCAATTATTAAATCTACTGCAAAAAAGTCACAAACTCCCTTGAATATAAAAACTAAGCCAATAACCACAAAGTGGAATGACCTGTGAGAACATGTTGAAATCGGCAGAGACAATATGGCTTGTATTAAAACGTCACAAGAAAATGAGCAAGAAATTGAAATGAAATACTAGTACCGCCATAGTATTCGTTTCTGTATAATGTAAAACAAATAACTACTCGTTACCACATGAAAATATAACTTTATGGCTTAAGCTCGAGTTAATCACAGGTGGCGACATACTTTAAGCAGAAGCTAAGGCCTATTTTCTAGGCTTCCTTGAAAATGTTCAGGAGCTTTACTACTTGTGTCATCGGAGTCATTACCCACTGGCCAAGAAGGAGCCATTCAACAGCGACGAGAACGTTGAACGCCTTGTGATGGCAGTCGATATTTAACAGCCAATGTGCTGCCATGAGTGCAGCTACTCATTCTTCGGCATTGGACCCATTGAAGAGCAGTTCTTTGTCCACATGGAGGAAAAGCTTGCTTGCATAGGGAAGATCGGGGCCATCGTACACAATGCAAGGTGTTATTGGAACGCTCGCTCTCTGCATGATAAAAAATAAAAAGATCGTTGTCTGGAAAGCGCTACGCAGACTTCAATTATTTGTTTCAGTAAATAACAGTTTCTGTACCGTGTACTATCGTGAGTAATATGAGCTCGAACACGAGAGCACGTGGAAAATAGCCTTAAAACTGAGATAGGGTGATACGTGGATGGCGCCGCCGAAACTGGAGGGGAGAGGGGGGGGGGGCGCTGTTCCGCTGACTGTTGGTACTCCCGCCTCGCTAGCGTTGCTGCGAGATGTCGGCTGATTGCGTGCCAATGACCGCTAGCAATGATAACAAAATAAATAAATGAGGCTCAGCAAAATCCTCAGCCGACACCACCGAGATACCGATGCGCAAGCATGGCCTGCGCATCGTGGCAGTCTACGTCACAGCCGATATCTCAGCAGCTACCTAGTCTGATGTGGCTGTTCGCGTTGATGGAAATTCATATCACCGCTAGCGGCCACTGACACACTCTAAGATGCCGTTTCGCATCAACAATATCGAAGCGGGAGGGTCAACAGCTAGTGGAAGCGCGGCGCCCTTTCCGCTTTGTTTCCGACAGCCGCCGCTGCTAGAGTTACTGTATATGCTACCTGTAGGTAGCAGAGTTGCGCATCTGTCTTCCAAACGCCGCTAGCAACCACGCATTGCGGAGAAGCTGGCGCTCGGGCCAATTTTTGTATTTCTCGACGCCGCCGCTGCAGCGAAATGAATTAACACTATCCATCGACAGCCAATGTTTATCGCCGATCTTCGACACGCGAGACATGTTAATCGCCGACACGGTAGGCATGTCGCCTGCACAAACGGAGTGCGACTTCACCGCATAGCGTTGGTTGCTATCCGGACCTATGCGCAACTCTGCTACCTAAAGGTAGCATATACAGTGACTCTAGCCGCTGCGAATCAGCCGACGTAAGGTCCAAGGCTGTTCGCCATGCGCTCGCGTGTTGGAGCTCATATTGTTCACGATAGTACCATCCAAAAATGAAGCTCATAACATGGCCCATATGGAACTGGAGAGAATTAACAGCTTTTCTACGTGCAATTAGCTTGTTTGGGAAAGAGAAAGTACTATTTGACAAATATCATCCGCATTTTTAAAGAAAAAGGAGCATTCTTTAGTGGCATGAAGGATTCCTGCACAGCGATAAAAAGCATAAAACAAAACTCTGCACAAGGACTTCTCTTCAAGGCTGCAAGTTGCAGCCTTGAATGTCTTATAAATCTTATAATCAAATGTCTTATAAATCATTAGGCTTGTCTATTACCAAATAATATCATTGGAGGTGGTCGTACAAACTGCGTTTTTTAATGTTTGTACATGTAAAAGTATTTAGCGAATTTACAACGCCAAAGCGAGGCGAGGCGCATATAACTCTTAATAACCACAACAAGATAATGAAAGCTAGACATAATGGAAACAAATAGAATAAAATAAATTGTGCTCGAACGCGGGCACTCAGGCGTACGCACGAAGGGGGGGGGGGGGCGCACCCCCTAGTCAATTCAGACAGAGGGGGGGGGCGCAAAGTCTGCCCCCTACTTTGACTTTGTAGTAAGGCGGGGGGAGGGGGGCAGCGATTAACCTTCCTACTTCCCTCCCCCCTGATGGGGAACCCTGCGCACGTCTACGTGCACACTGATGCTCGAACTAGCGCTTGCACAGTTCAGGTAGTTAAGGCGATTCGGCCACACACAGACATGAAAAATTCCTTCGAACACAAGTCAAGTTTAACGAACGGCTCCCCGTGCACGGGTGCCGGCATTATCAGGAAACCTATGTTACGGATGAATTAAAACGTCAGTACGAATTTAACGAAACGGAATGTATTTGCACTTAGGCGAGCTTCGCGCGGCGTACCTAAAACGAAGCAACATGCTGCGTTAAAATGACCCACACGCATCAACCCGAGCATTACGGTAGTTTTAGCGCACAAAACGAACACGGACGGAAAAGAACGACGCGGACACCACGTCGTTGTTTTCTGTCCTGTTTTTTTTTTTTCTTGTGCGAAAAAAATGCACTTGAATTACCAACAGGCCGAAGCATACGCGCCTTAGACACGCTTGACGCTTAAAGGTAACAGGCGCCGTCACAACCCAACTATTCTTAAATCAAAATAGTGGTTCATCGAGAGCGGGGCCCCCTTCCAACACCACCGCCGACAGGAGGGCACCGTTACAACTGCGTTCAAATCCCCCCACCGAATCACAGCCGCGCATGCGCACACTGCTTTCAACACCAAACAAAGCAAAGCTTGCCCGCGCCTAATGTCACACAACTTTGCCTTCATCCCAATGAAACAATACACTCACATATGCTCGCTACGTTAACAAATGCTCACCGATCGTCAACCAGTTAAGAAAAGCTTAGTTAACGGCATTAGATCGCGCTCTCGGAGTTAACAAAGCGCTGGCCGTAGCAACGTGATAGTGGTACATACCGTTTCAGTTCGAGTGCTCCACGATATGAAGCTGCAGGTCTCCCTTTGAGTATAGTGCATCTTCGTAATAAGCAGCACTGGCAGAAGGTAAAGGACGAGCACACAGCGCACGCACGCTCCAAACAACCGAAACACACCGATTGCAAAACTCGACCGATCGGGAGGCGATGCACAACACACGCAGAAAACGATGGAGCCCGGCGGCGTGTCTGAGCGCGTTGCTTAGGTCACGTGGTGATAGAGCTGTTCCGCGCGCTGCGCACGCGCGGCGGCTGCGCCGGCAGAGCAGGTGGCGCCCCGGCCGTTGTTGGGTCGCGTGGGCGCAGCTTTCTTTCTGCGGCAGTGTTATGTTTTGTTATGCTTAACACAGTGTATTCGAATCGCAGTAAGCATTGCGACGACACGGTAAGGGCTGCTTGACTACAAGCAGGGCTTAAAGTCTCCCTTCACTGGAGGGGAGGCCCTCACAAAGCGGCAATATATATGTAATATATAATCTCAAAGAAAAGATCGCCTAGCAGCGATCTTTTCGCCGCTAAACTGGTACTGCTGTGGTCTCAGCGGCTCTGCTACGCGCAGATCGTGACTTGTTGGAACGCGGTGCGAGCTGTCATAGCGAAGAATAAACGCATGATTTTTCGATATATCGGTCAAGGTCCACTTTCGCGGTCGTATTATCCAGTTTTGGCAAAAATGTGATGGTATTAAACTCATGAAAATGCATTATTTTCAAGGGATGTAGGCAGGAAATAAAAACGAAAACGTATTAGGCTAAAAAACGTATTATGCAGAATCGTGTCAACGAGATTTCACTGTATATGTATGCTATAGATTAAGCGTTAGGTGAGGTGTTTGCGATGATTACATAGCAGTGAAGCCAACTGTCTCTAAACTGAACAAATGCTTATGAATGCTAAACAAATACGTATATTATTCCGAATGTATTTCGGGCATTCATTCAACGTGTCAATCCAATCAAGCAATAAATGAAATTATTTTGGAAATGATTTCTCAAAAATAAATCTGGATGTAAAGGCTTAAATATATGTGAGCTCAAAATAAGTAACATCAGTTGACTCACTGCATTCAGAACCTCAGGCACGACAATGCTATATTTTATTTTCACTACCACTTGCCTAATAAAGTAGGCGAAATACATGCGTCTTTGCAATTACAGCAGACTTGTGATGCACAACTAAAAGAATGAAAATTGAGTGGCAAGCTTAGCAGACCAAGGTGAACCATTACTGATTCACGAGCAGGTAGCTTCACACTCAGGTGCCTCGTGAAACAGTATCCTGTGCCAAGACGCTCTGTCGAACAGGGTGGTGATCCGTGGTTTCAGGAGGCGTTGCCCGTGGTGTTCAATGTCTCAGTTAATTGCATTCAGCAGTACAACGATACCTGTTTACACCTACGGGTCAATTCACTGCGTGAATTGACCCATAGGTGTAAAATCCAAAGAACACCCATGGGTGTTTAACAGAACATACACCCATTGTACACCCAAAAATGAAAAAAGGGTGTGCGAAGGGTGTGCAAGGAAGACATTACACCCTTTCGGATAATATTGACAGAAAAAAAGGGTGTACTATAGGTGTTTTATCGCAAATACACCTATAAGGGTGTGAAACGGTTTGCAGTGTAGCTAAAGCCTCAGCCCTAGCGCGAACGAGTGCACCGCGATAGCGTTCCTCGTCATGCACTTCAAGTTTCTGCTGAATATTGCATGTCAGTTTTAAACGCTCCCGGCTGTTGACACTCGAAGTTTGTTCTCAGTTCTTTTTCTTTCTTTTTTCTCCTTTCATAACTCAATGCACAGGAACGATCGACGGCCTTTATTTTTATTCGCTGCTTGAACTCTTCCCATTGTCCTGCAAGTCTAACTTCATCGGTTTTTATTTCATTGATGCTGCTTTTGACATGATCTAAAAACATTCGTGGCTAATTAAATTGGAATTCATCATCCACAGGTCCCACGAAAAAGCTCCACCTTTTAACGCGGTGTAGAGCTCGTTTCGCAGAAATTCCAGTGTCGGCGTCGGCGACGGTGTCGTTGGTTCGAAAAATATGCAAATAAAATAAATAATAAAAATATTCGGGTTCGAGTGAGAATCGAACCCAGGTCTAGGAGAACTTTTTGTTGGGCAAGTTGGTGAACGTTCATAATTGATTCTTAAGGCGCAAAGGAAGGCATACACAAGATAGGACTAACTTGCCCAACAGGCGCTCCGTGCCGTGTCCTATCTTGCGTATGCGCTCCTATGCGCATTAAAAATCAATTAGGAACCCAGGTCGTCTTCGTGGCAAGCAGCTGTAATATTGCATGTAATATTGCGTGGCAGAAGCGTAGACTCGCGCCAGGCGTCAAAACATGCAAACTGCGAAAGGAGCGGGTGTTTTAAAGGCCCGCCCATTACAAACCGCTCAGACATATTAAATCATCAGCAGCAGCAAAAGCATCCACAAAGTGAAAAGCTGCGTAGTTTCGCGTGTTGCCTTACGGACGCGTATGTGGGCCGTTTGCTGATTCGCAAAAGGAATGATTGTGGCGTAGTGGGCACTTAGCATCTGTGCTTGCAGTAGGCATTCTAGGATACTTTGAAACGGCCAATGTTACGTCCACAGTCGCTCCTTTCCTTACGGCACGTTTGAGGCATGCACTGAAACCGAGGCTAGGCTAGCATTTGAGAAGGCGATGCGCACGGAACCTGATTACGCCATCGCGTTCTGCTCTCGAAGGCGAAGCTCAAGCGTCCTCAAGTTTTTTTTTCTCTCCCATATCGCATTTAACTAAACGATGATCGCTGATGGACATGGGGTGATGATGATGAAAACATTCCTTTATTAAAATTTAAAGAAAACGGGGAGGGTCCCTATTCCGGGACTCCTATGGCAACCTCTGCGATAGCCCGGGCCCGCTGGACGAGCGCCCGACAGACCTCGGGGGCGCCTTCGCGAAGGATGCCTTCCCACTGCTCTGGGGTACGGGTGGACCGAAGGATTGGTGGGAGGGGAGGGAAGTAGGCAGCGGTGCACTCTACGGTGACGTGAAATGTTGTGGGGATGGCGCCACATCCTGGACAGGCGTTGGTATAGCGAGTCGGATATAATTTGTGCAGGAAGTGCAGATTTGGAAATGTTCGGGTCTGCAGTCGGCGAAGTGCGACAGCCTCCTCTCGTGTGAAGGGCGCTGGTGGTGGTTGGTATCGCTGTCGTTGGCGTATGTAATGCTGTGTGACCTCGTGATAAGTGAGAAGTGGGGAACCTAGCTCTGTGTTGGCCGCCTCACTGCGCGGGGCTGCTCGGAGGGTGAGTTCTCGAGCGGCCGCATGAGCGCGTTCATTACCCGGCAGTGAGGCATGACCAGGAGTCCAGAGCAGGTGTATTGTGTGGCTGATGTCTGATGCAACTTTGGATGTACGTAAAAGAATAGAATATGAGGTTTCGGGAATGCCGCGACCTGTTAGGAAAGCCCGACATGCCGCTTGCGAATCGGTGATTATGTAGTACGTTTCCGCGGGGAGGCTCAAGGTGTGTTGGATGGCCAGGGTAACCGCCAGAATCTCGCCCGAGTCGGTGGCTGAGCATGGTGAGGAGATCGAGGCAGCACTTACAATCTCATGAGTGCCGCTAACCACCACTGCCGTGTGTACGTTTGCCATGCAAGCCGCATCCGTGTAATAGACCCTATCCTCCTCAACCTCGCTGAGAGTGCGGTTTAGGTATCTCACTCGTGCCCGCCGACGACCGGTGTTGCGATCAGGGTGCATATTGCGTGGTAGGGGATGCACGCGAAGTACTCGAGCTATTTGGAGCGGCACGGAAGTCCCCTGTGTTTCCGGAGGTGCAGGGGGCACTGGGTGACCCAGGCGGGTTAGTAGCTGTCTACCCGTTGGAGTGAGAAGGAGGCGTTGGCGCTGACTAATCCACTGGGCCTCGAGCACTTCATCGAGGGTATTGTGCAGCGCCTTTTGTCGCTAGGACATGAGGTAGCCACGCCGGTGCTTGAAACGCCTTCGCAAAAAGACCCCACACAGGCGTCATGTCGGGCAGGGAATCACGTTAACAGATGTACTATAGCGTGGTAGAGGAGTAAAATAACAACCAGGAGTCACACAACGCGAATTGCGTAACGAGTGGGTTGTTGAATGCTTCCAACCCATTACAAAAAGCTCCGCCATAATTCTTGATCATCACTAGCCACAGCACAAGGTGCACGTAATGCCTTACAGATGTGTAGTGGGTACCATATGTGTAGCGGGTACCAGATGTGTAGCGGGTAACATATGACATCAGCATGACGTCGCAGGTTGCCAGAACCTGTGATTCCTCCGATTCCGGAGGCAGTGCAAAGCCACGTTGGGTGCGGAAACCTTTAGGGCGGGATAGGTACAATCTACAGAGAAGAAAAAGAAGATGGCGTTCGCCTTCCAGTCGTCTTGGCGGTTTAACAAAGCACCGTGTGGTTTCTTATTTCGACGTCCCACTCAATCCGCTGCACAGTGCCCCCATAAAAGGGTTGAGCGCACTATTGTCTCACCAAGAACAACTGCTTAGATGAACAATCCAGACGTTTGGAGTTAGCTTTTAAAAAGCCATATAAAAAGCACCGATTAAGCCGAAGATGCCGCCCGGGTACAAGGACTTCGAGCCGTCACCTGAGGCCACGCCATCATCATCGACGGAGGGTGGGACGGGAAATGCGTTAATCCCATCTTCCCCCCGCCTCGCCCGAAGGAAACTGCCGGACCAGTTTTAAATAAAGTTTATCCATTCATTCAGGTGAAATCTCAGCGACAACCCAAAACCTGAAACAATAACGCACCCCCTGCATGGCGTCCACGCGGTACCTCCTATACGCAGGATAAAAGGAGCTTCTAGTCCACAGACGAATATGTGGATCATCTCTTCCTCCAGTGGGCGAAATATGACTCAGCCCGAAATGTATTGCGAGCAGACATGTTGCTTTCAGACAGAAGACCACTTACTCTAAAACAGGGGTCTCAAACACGCCACCCGTGGCTTTACAATGAATAAAGTTCAGTGCCTATGTTAAATGTTACTCGCATTATTTTCTCGCCTATTGAGATTAATAACGCTTTGTTCGGGTAACCTGCAGAGACAGGACTGGTCTCAAATATGTTTTCGTGAGGCACCCCATGCTGTCACCACGTGTTGAAACATGACCGCGGAACCCAATATATGTATACCAGAATCGGCGTCCAGATTTTAGTCGTTCTGGAGATGGTATCGATAGGTTCCTCGAATCCCGACGCCAGATCCCCTTCAGAAATGACCCATATGTAAGATATGAGAAAAGCATCCTTTAAAATGGCCACGTTAGATGATATTTCCTTCAAACTTTTTAGTGAGGTAACATAACCTGCGGATAACACACACTGCTATAAACTACTCTGCCGAATATTGCAGTCGTGCGTTGTAAAGAGAGTTTAGAAGCTGGGCGCGCAATTGCCATTTTCTCAGGTGCCCTCTTTTCGGAGCTGTCGGCGCCTGGTGTTTGACATCGAACAGCAGATAGCGTACTCTTGGCCAATAGCCGACATAAATCAAGAGCAGCGTGTGGATCAGATGCGCTTCTTGCCAGGGGGGGCCGCGACTTGCCCGCTCCGCGCTCCATAGTCTGCTAACATTACACAGTCAGCAACACTCACTCAAGGAAATCGCAACGGCAGAGGGCGATCGCGTTTCATCATACTGATCACACCCGTCGACGTAACTTCTTTCCTCCGTGCCATCCCTCCCTGCTTATAGCTTCCAGCGTGCTCATCGAGACGATGTAAGAGAGAGAGCGCGCGTCAAACCCCTGCTCGTCCTTGAACAGATTCGAGAAATTTTTGTGGCAATGGATTCGTGAGGCAATAAAATTCAATACTGTGGCCATTCGACGATTACTTAGCGAAGTCGCTCATGACCCCTTTAAGGACAAAGATGTACCGAAATAAGTCTAGGACACGTGCTGCTACCAACCTAAACCTCAGTTCTTTCTTTTCCGTCCTTGTCTTTAGCGGTACTGCCCGTAAGAGAGTAACGTGAGCCCAGCTAAGCGTTACGAAAAACTAAACCTGGTTACCTTTCGTGCATAGTTATGAAAAAACTCACGGGTCCCTTATGCATCCCATCAGATGACTCGAAGGCGAAAGCCATTCTCTTTTCTTGTTTTTTTTTCTTCTCATTCGTATGCATTGTAAGCCCCCGAGAGCATTCTGCACCTCACGTGCCTCCGCGATTGCCCTACCTATGAGCAAGCGACAATGTCATGTGATAATGTCACCATGTGGCGGCAAGTTACGTGACGTCACAGTGACGCCACTTTGACGTCATGATGACGTCACAGAATTTGGGGATCTGTGACATCATGATGACGTCATAGAGTTACGTCATCACATGATTTTTTCATCACTCGTGCTGACGTAGACGACGACGGTCACCTTTCGTGTGGCGAACACGAAATGCTGAACTTGAGCGTGTGCACGTAAGCCTTGCCGAGCTGTCTCGGTTCAGCATCATGCATAAACAGTGACAGACAATTCGCACTCATCGCTACACGCCCATGCGACATTTTTTCTGCGGGTTCATCAAAGAACCGCTCCCGCATCCAAACACGCCCGAAAAGCTGGTGCTATGTTGTAGAGGCACGTTGCACCGGCGTTCGCCGTCCGGGTCCCCGCAGAACAAGTAGCAGAAGAATAGGAAGAAGAGCTTGTTATCTGCGACACTAGAGTTCTGAGGGCCGGCAGAGGTTCCGGAGGAAAATTTCAATGCAGCCCAGGCAACGTCGATGGAGGCGACGGCGCCCTGAATCTCGAGGTCTGGCGGTTTGTCGCTAGTTCCCGGAGTGAGGCAGTCCTGGTTTTCCGCGTAGACTTTCGCCATCGCGTCCGCGCTTCTCGTCGCCACGTGGTCGTAGTAGAACGCGCCCCCTATGCGCACTCCGATTCCAGCCAACAGGATGGCGGTGCCGACGTTGGTCACGTAAAAGGGGTCTTCCATATGCGCCAGGCTCAGTCGGAAGTACCGAAACCTGCCCGCGGCACGTCCGATGTCCTCGTTCATGAACCCCCAAAGCGGCGCACCCGTGGGTGACTTGCCGCCGGCAGCGGCGAAGGCCGCATGCTGCATCCAGTCCCCTATGCCGCTGTCTGTCAATCGCGGGTAGTGGTCGTACACCTCGGCGAAAGCCCTCGTGTTCAGCGCGCTCAAACCAGCCAGGGCCAAGTCCACATTGCTCTGCCTGTGAGACGGGACCGAAGAGTTCCCAGGCACTTCGCTCGGAGTGGCGGGTATCGCGTTGCCCCCCGGAAGACCGCCGGAGAAAGTTTGGTTGACCAGAGTAACAACTCGACCAATGTCCTGAACCTGGTGGCTCACCGGCTGGTGGAAGTAGGCGTTGATGGCGATACCGTAGAACCTGTACGCGTCGGAGAAGCACCTCTTGTAAGCTGAGTCGGTGGCGAGCTGTCGACTTCCGAGGAGGCTTGTCAACAGATCGGTGCTCATGTAGTCGACAAGCGCCTGCACGCAGAGGCTTCCTACGATGTCGTCCGTCACCTGATCACCCTGCTTTGCGTGTATCTCGAAGACGGCAGAGAAAACACTAGGCGACTGGACGGCCACTCCGCCCTTCAGGGTGTCTTCTTCACCGACGAGCGAGAAGTTAAGGTACCGCTTCATGAGGTCATCCCAGCGAGTCTTCGGCACCGAGGGCGTGTACTGGAGGAAGGCGGACGCGTTGGTGCTCCTCGCGACTGGACCGGATGCCTTCTCGTAGCGCGCAAAGAAGTCGCCCAAATTGTCGAACTGGCCGGCGAGTTCCTTCAGCCTGGTTTCGTTGGCAATGTTGGTTTCGTTGGGGCCGCTGGTGTCGCTAATCGCCTCGTAGGTTAGACGCAGGTGATCTAAAAGCTTGCCCGACTCTCGAAGTCTCGCTAACGCTCTCGCGTTGTCTAGAAAACGCGAGGGCAGGCCGAAGTACAGGGTTCGTGCCTCGGACGGCGACGGCGCCCTTTGGTCCGTCTCCTGGATCTCGACTTGGAAGGCTACTGGAACGAACACCTGTCTCGCCATGTAGAACAGCGCCCCGAAGAAGTCCGGACGCTCGTTGCGCCTCGGCCAAGTGATGTTGCCCTTTTGAAGGACCTCCTTAATTTCGGGAACCTTGTACGATTTGATAATGTCCAAGCAGGTCTGCGATTTAAGTGCAGAACAGAGGCGTTAACATAAAAGAACTCCGAAACTGAAGACCAGTGGTACTCACAGAGTAATAGCAGCTACCAAGTATAGCAGATTCAATTAAGCAATTCATATGTACATGATTGATAAATTAATAGGTCACTTTTATGCCAGTTTGTCTTCCACTCTACAACACCGGCACTCATAATGGCCACGTTTCGTGAAGGGTGCTCGGCAGTTCTTTCATGTAACAATGGTTTGCGCAAACAGGTTTGTATAGGAGCTCAGGTTTCTCAGCCCGGTGACGCCAGCGCTTGCCATTCCCCTACGGGAGAAAGCGAAGTTAATCCTCTGGGCACGACACCTCCACTCGCCTTGGTTCTCACGCACTTTCGAATCTTGCGCTGCACGTGAAACGTCTCTCGTTCTGCGATGTCACCCTGACGGGGGACTGGTAAATACTGCTCTGTTGTTAAGTGTCATAACAGAACTGTAAAACACAAATGAGTTGAGTCCACCCGTAAAATTCTACCGATTCCTAAATTTATGGCACCAAGAAAGCAGACGACGGGAATGAATTACTGAAGTGCGCTGAACAAGGTAAACAAATTTTGTTGCACCTGCGGATTTTCTTCTCTTCTGCTGCGATGTCAGCCAGCGAAAGGTAAACGGGAAACCACTGTGATATTTTGGTTGTTCTAACAACTACACAAAAAAAGGAAACTGTTGTCTGAATAAGTATGCGACATGAATCCACAAACGCGGAGTGTTCGCGGCTGCGGACTCTTCAAGGTGAATCGTTTGTGTTACGGAAAGGCAGTTTCTTAGCGCTGATGTGGACGAGGACAAATAGGAAGAGACACTAGACACATGGGCGTTTTTTTTTGTCTCTTCCTATTGGTCCTCGTCCACACCAGAGCTAAGAAACTGCCTTTCCATTATGCACCAACAAGCCCACATCGCTACGCTCGTTTGTGCTACGTTACAGGTTCTAAATTGGCAAGTTCCGCAATATATCTAGAATGCCCAGTGTTCCACGCATCCAAACATGGCAATCGGATATGGCCAGATTGGCGAACAAATATTCGAACAAACAGAAGATTGAAGAGGGGAACTTGAACGAAGTGTTAGCTGACGCCGCCGTTTGACAGAAGGCCTTTCCCATATTTCATATATGGGTCATTTCTTAAGGAGGTTTCACGTCAGGATGCGTAAAACATGTCGACAGCGGTCTTCATAGTGCCTGTAATATCGATGTTGATTGTGAAATATAGTTTTTGTTCCACAGTTACATTTCGAAGCATGGTGACCTCATGGCGTGCCGCGGCAGAAAAATGCCGGAGACCAGGCATCTATATATATTGTAAGGAAGAAGAGACAGAGACAGCACCCTTGCTGCGGGCAGGCCGTTCTATTCTAAACTTCGTTTTCCTTCGCTTCGCCCTAGCCGAGTATGCGCCCGTGCCCGAGCGCCGCTGTCTTCCTTACACTCGGCCACGGTGCGAGCACGGTGTCCTGCCAAAAAATGACCCTTCACTGGCGGTGGTCGTTTCCTCGCTGGTAAACCATTCAGAGGTCCTGGGTCCTGAACCATCATAGAGACGCCGGCTTCTAGAGACACCGATGCTTCTGGCGGGCGGCATTGGCTGCCTCACAGAGGCCGCTGACGGCCACGCTGCGAAACTGCATGGCGAGCTGCCGAAACTGTCTCTGGCGGGCGGCATTGACTGTGCCTAGACGGTCGGTCTTGTGTACGTGGTGACCTGTCTTGGCTAGCTGCTGAACATTCTAGGGGGGATCATTGGCCGTGTCACGGCGGTCGACCTCGGCCACGCAGCAACGGCGTAACATTCTTGCGCTTGTGTTGGATGACCTTCTTGCTCAACGGTGGCGTATTGGACACGTTGTACTTCATTTTTTCCATCCCTTGTAGGTCTCCAGTCGTGTGCTGTGGGCCCTTCCCTTTCAGGACGTCTCCTGTGAGCATGTGAGGGTGCTTCTTGTTGTTTTTGAGCTCACGTTTTCTGGTTTCCTTTACCTCCACACCAAGAAAACATGGGCGTGTCCTGGGAGCTTCCCGATGGGTATCTGTCGTTAACACGGCCACTCCTATATTTTTAGTCTCCCGTACAACAAGGCGATCGAGTGCGCTTTGGGTAGGTGACTGCTCTAGAAGCTGAGGAAGCGGCTCCAGTGAGTAGTCGAGCACGGCAATGGAAGCGATGGGTTCTTCCGGTGCCTTCACTGGAGGCGTGCCAAGAACGGCAGGAGCCGACATCTCCGCGTGTCCGAGCAACGTCGAATCTGAGGCCCGCTCCTCCAACCTCTCTGAATGAGGAGTGCTGTCGGCCTCCCTCAGTGATGTTATGGCGTCGGATAGAGGCGCAGAGACTGAGACTAGCAGCGGTGTGCAGCACCTGGTTCCGACGTCTTTTGTAGAGCAGCCAGAGAAGCTCTCTGTCGTGGGTCTCGAGGGCACCGATGGGTCATCAAGGCGGTGTCCCACGTGAGCTCGATCACCGACGGAGGGCAGATTCGTGGACACGCGAGCTCCATCATTGAGGTGGTGTGCCTCGACACTCCTGTGTGTGGCATAGGCTCGGTCGGCAGGGAGGGGGTCGCACTCATGAAAAAGTGGTCGAAAAACAGTAGTCAATCTTGCACACCACTGATGCCAGGATTGGTGTTTCACGCCTTCGTAGTTGTGACATGCTTTGGCAGCATCACGAAGGCGGTCAATGGCCACGCACCATTTCTGTTGGTCCGTCCACGCCTCGCGAGCTCCAGGAGCGTTGACGGTGGCCACCCAATTGTCGGCGTCGTCTTGGAAGCCGCGGAATTCCGGTAGTTCGCAGGCAGCCGGTGATGGTGCTAAGGTAGGCGAAACTCCGGGGCATTACGACGCCAACCAGTCGAGTTGGTATGAGAGCTCCGTGAGGGCACACCGCAGCTCTCTGCGGTTCTCGGGTGAGCTCTCTTCATGGTCTTGCAAGGCAGCGGCGGCCAACGCGGCATTGAGCGAGTGCAGTGCTGGCAAGGCGGCAGGACACAGCATGGAGATTGACGCTGCCAAGGCGTTCACCGTGACTCGGAGTCGCGCGATGTTGGCGGAAAGCTCGGCGGCGCTCTCGGGCGATCCGCGTGTGGTGCCTGTGGTGCCTGTGGTGACGTCCGAGGAGTATGACACGATCAGCGTACTCACAGAGGAGGGACCCTTGTCCGAGGGAGCTTGGACAGCACCCCTAAGCGGCTCGGGTGCCGATGGAGTACTGAGTAAGCCGTTGTCGCCGCGGGAAGCGTGGACGGCATTCCCGGGATCCTTGCCTTTGGAAGCGTCAACCGCGTTCCGAGGTAACCGGTACCCGTGCGATGTCTTGTCGTGAACTGGTAATGCGGCGTCGATGAAGGATGCTTGAGCCGCCGAGGAGGCCTGGACGCCGTCCACGGACGGTGCCTGAAGCGCCGACAGATTGGCAGGTGGTGGCGAGGAGGCATGTACGCCGTCCCTGGGCGAGAGGAGCCCGTGCGCATTATTGCCGCGAAGTAGCACGTCACCGGACAAGTAGTTCCCCGGAACCACAATTGAGGCCTGGACGCCGTCCGCTGGTGGTGGGATGGATGCTTGCCGCGGTGGTCTACTTGCGGGTTCCATCAGCGAGGAAGCGTGACGGCGTTCCTCTGGAAGACGCGTTGCCTCAAACTAACAGCTGGGGTTCGCCGAAGCCTTTCGACGACCGTCGACTGCGCAATGGTAAGGAAGAAGAGACAGAGACAGCACCCTTGCTGCGTGCAGGCTGTTCTATTCTAAACTTCGTTTTCCTTCGCTTCGCCCTAGCCGAGTATGCGCCCGTGCCCGAGCGCCGCTGTCTTCCTTACAATATATATATATATATATATATATATATATATATATATATATATATATATATATATATATATATATATATATATATATATATATATATATATATATATATATATCCACGAAGACAGTCATGCGCGGGCCGCGTGCTAAAGACCCCTGTACTATAGTATACGAAACTCTATTCTAAGTGAGACGCCGTGGTTCTTACGTATATGAAGTGCGAGGCCCTGTGGATCGGCTCCAGTTGGTGCTCGGGAACCCTGAGCATGCTCAGCCGTGTTGCTGCTTTCTTGGACAGCCGGATCCAAGAATCGTCGAGGACGCTCCCCATGCCGATCCCTGATAGTGATGCGTCCCACCTTTGACACGCAGAAACAAAGGACGCGTATGAGTGAGTCGCTCGGTCATCTGTCGATAATCGGTACCAGGGCCTTGGCTCTCAAAAATCTCAAAGCACAAGTCAGTTTCGAAGTATTAAAGGGGCCATGACACCCAATTTTCGTTCATAGTCCGTGTTACGTGTTAATCGTTGTGCGTTCACAAACGAGTTGGTGAAATTTCAGGGCATTTTTTGGAGCACATAATTTGTAATTGAATAGTTTCGTGAAGACGCGAGTGGCATGAGTGTAACGAACTACTGGGAATTTGCGCACCCTGACGTAACAAGCTGCTTGCTGTGCGAGCGCCCGCATTCCGGCGAACGATTTTTTTCCCTGCTCAGCTGTGCGTGGAATTGAGCAATTTCACCTTTCTTCAGCTTGATATTGAAATTCAACGATTTGCAGCGGCTGAAACTTTGGTAGAAGACGACGGCTCCGTTAAATGCAGCACACGACGTCACGCGCTCCATGGCGACATGGCGGTCGCCTGCAGTGGACTTAGTTTATAGCCGTACGACGTCTAGGACTTATTTTGTACTGAAATATGTTTCTGCATTGCATTTTTCATATATGCATGGACACAATAGATTTTCTGCTTCTGTTTTTCGCTGAAAACCGCAAACTGTTGGCTGACCGTATCATGGGCCTTTTAAAAGGGCTCATAAACCATTCTGAGTTCAAAGACGAGATACGGCTTTCTTTCTCGGCTTCACTACTCTTCCTATAGGCGCTGTCTAGTCCTCGCCACTTACTTCTTTATAAAACTCGTAGAAAATGTACGCACTAAGTGTTGAGCCCGTCAGGATTTTGTGCTTTTCGGCTATATGTATACAGGCTGTTATGTCCGCTTGCGCAGTCGAAAACGCACTAAAGGCATGTTCACACCGAGCGCGGATCCGGAAAGCGCGGAGGCGGATGCGGAAAGCGGACGCGGATTATCCGCAAAAGCGGAAAACCCGCTGCCGCTTTTTCAGATCGCTCCCGGACCGATTTTCTCCGCGCGGAAATGTTGGCCGCTTTGGCCGCAGCCAATCAGGGCCCGAGAAGCGCGCGCGCAGTATTGCGTAGTGCCGCGACATGGCGACACGTCCGCCGTAGATTGGTCGATTGCTCCGCTCGTGCGGCGGAGTGGGCAGAAGGCAACGCGTTCGGTCTGAACAGCCGCGCGGCCTCGCTGCATCTTCGCTTTGAAAATCCGCTTGCCCGCTTGCGTGCTCCGCGTTCGGTGTGAACGCGCCTTAAACTAAGTGAAATCAGTTGATCGCACACGATAGTCATGCGAGACAAGGCAAAACGGGCGTGCGACTGCATGGCAAAGCAGGCTATAGGAGACAATTGGCAACTGAGAGCCCTCGTATAAGGACCAATCGAGAGCCTATTTCTTCATGACGCCACGTGAACAGATGTCACGAATTGTGCCGAAGAGACGGCGGGAAATGCCGGGAGAGATTAACGCGCTCGTCCTTTGCATTTTCAAAGGTTTTTTAGGGGCCCCTCAGTAATAAATATTATTATTAGGGTGAAGACCTTAATGCTTCATGAGAAGGTTCACGTGACGAAAAGCAGGCCTGTAGCACAAAAATCACAGCTTCGCTTAAGAGCGAAGCAATGAATGCGATAGCGACAAATTGTAATGTCATAACGAAGTACGGCTAGCAGCTAACTCTTTTGGAGCCAATCTCGCGTAGCTCCACAAAACGCTGGTTTAAGGTAATAGGGCCGCTTCAGAGACCGAAGCGGTTTTCGTGCTGTCAGCTCTCTAAACGCGAAGTAAGCATTGAGAGCACAGCAAGGTTACGAGCCATCTCCTGATGCCTGTCGAGATAGCGCGAATGCGAGCGACACAGCCCCCCAACCCCGTTCCCTCCCTTGGCATCCCTTCATGTTCCTTACGAAAGACAGGTGGGGCGTCTCCTCTCTGCTTAAAGAGTAGAGGCCGAATTTGTAGGCACTAAGCAAGCGCGTTTCAGGCGCCAAAAATAGGCATGCAAAACAATGTTTTAAGCCTCCAACATCGTAGATATAGGCACAATAATTTTTACATAAATGCAAATAAATTCAAACTAAGATGTGCGCAACCTGCATCTACGAGTGGAAAAGAAAACAAATATTTTTATGATGGGGCAAAGCTGCCAACAGCTGAACACATATCCGTGCAGTTGTCCTCTGTCCCATAGGGTTCGCAAAACACGGTTTCTCCGGTATTTTTTTTTATTTCTGTAGCATATGAGTCGAGAGTCCACTGTCGAATTAGCACACCCCTTGGCGTCTTTCTTTTCTGCATGGCTGAGAAGGGCTCAGCAGGAGCAGATAGTCAGACCGTTAAAAGACCATACAGGTGGAATGCTGCGTATTGGCCGGGACGAATCGCGTATTGCCACTTTCTCCCCTGGCGATGAACACCTTAAAATGTAAATTACAAACAAAACAAAACCCGCTTGCAACATCTCATTTTTCTTCTGTTGCTCTTCACTCCTTTCCCCTGACGGCTTTTCGCGGTTTCGCATTCGCGAACCGCTCGCGCTATGTAAGCGCGGCGGCGTAGCTGGCCGTCGCGTCCCACTGCACTGCTGCTAGCGGTTGTTTTCCAGAGGTTGGTTGAACTAGCGGACTAGGTTGAGCCATCGTTTCCTACAATATTTACTAGAGAGAACTCTGGCGCTGCGATCGTTGAGCCACCATGCGAATGATGAGTAGTACAGAGATTTGCCTAATCTTCGTGCTTGCTGCTTCGAACGCACTTGTGGCTTTCTTTATTCTTGTGCTTTGGCGCTTGTTTCGGATGAAAAAGTGAATCGTTGTGAACATCGTTACCGATTTGAGTTGCTGTGCCTAAAAGGTCAAGGCGGTGCAGTGAAACCGCTGAAGTTCGTCTTGGGACAAAGCGGCTGCACGCCACACGGAGCCAAACAGAGCCGCACAAACGAAGTTTAGACAAATCCATGTACTACCCATTATTCTCATGCTAGCTCACACGCCATGCGTTGCAGCTCCCATAGACACTATCGCCAGATTTCGCTCTAGTGTATTACTAGGAAACTTCTTTGGGGTGAACCCCACATATTTTCAAGTTGCACCCGAAAGCGAGGCTTGAGGTTAAATGGTTTTCATATAGGCGCCGAATTTGAAAATAAATATTTACAGGCGTTCATAGGCACTTTAGGCACAAACGCCAAAATATACATTTATAGGCACTATAAAAACACTATAAAAGCCCTCATTAACCTCTCACTAATGCTCATATATCAAAGTGGGTGATAGGAGCGCAAGGAACAAAATAGGACATTAGCCTAAAATGCTATCTATTGATCAGCAATCGACGGCAGGCCTCGCACACGAGGTATCTTATCGCATGACCCTCCGTGCGACGCAGACGACCGGCTCGTTTCATTTCCGCTTTAGCCGCGTTCGTCGCCAGCAGGGGCATAAGCAGAATTTTTTTTCGAGGAGGGCACCTCCTTGATCTGAAGTGGGGGACGGGCAGGCAGATGCAGTTCAGTGTCATTTCGTGACCTGTATGCCATGGCGAAAAAAAATTCGGGGCCGGGGGGAGGGTACGGGCCCGATGTGGCTCCCCCCGGCTACGCCACTGGTCGCCAGCGCTCGCGAGCTTTTACTCGTGGTATAACATAGGATGCGCGGGTTGATGTTATGAAATTGGACTTTATGCGCAAAATGACGGCGACGGCAACGGCAAAAACCCATCGGGAGTGTCCATATAACTGAGCAATGAAAAAGCACATGAACAGGGGCGCAGCCAGAAATTTTTTTCGGTGGGGGTTCAACCATACTTTGTGCCTGTTCGTGCGTGCGTTTGTATATGTGCGCGCATATATACGCAAGCAAAACTGAAAAATTTCGGGGGGGGGGGGGGTTTGAACCCCCCCAACCCCCCCTTGGCTACGCCCCTGCACATGAATCACAAAGAAGCCCACCACACACCTCGTGGTTTCAGGCGCAAGGCTGCACGTTCACTTTGTCTTTCCGGCGCTCGAGTGATTTAAAACAATTTTAAAAAAATTGGAGAAGCTCGCAGTAAGCACTAGGTCGCGCAAGCCTTGAAACAGCGAAACTGGACGATTCTGAAGGCTAATCTGGTTGCTTCTGGGTTGTTTCACGGCCTTAGCGAGGTGATGAGGGTTGTTTCCAGGTTGCTTATATGTCGTTGCTAGGCTTTAGCTAGGTGACACTATGTTGTTTCTACGCTGATTCTCAGCGCAGAGAGGTTCACAGTCACAAACAAGACGCGGATGCTCAAATTCCAGAGACAGAAACTCGCGCTGAAACCAAGCGTTCGCGCCTCTCATACAGTCACAGACACGACATGGATGTCCAAGTATACGCAAGCTCGCCCTGAAGCCAAGCGTTCGCAGCTCTCATAGGTCTACGGGCGCGTCATCGTTGGCCCTTCTATCGCTTCGGTGTCTTCTCGTAGCCTCCGTTGCCTTTCCCGTTCCCCCGTGTTGTGCTAACTGTTGCCTTCTTCCTCTTCAGTGGACCAGTGGTGAACAGAGGGACTTACCCAATTTCTGTGGCAGATACTCCTTTATGATGGACGATAGTTTTCTGATAGGCCGCACAGATTTATGTGGCACATACCCGTTTGTTGAACTAACTATTGCCTTCTTCATGTTTAGTGGACCAGTGGTGAGTAGCGTTATTTAACTAATTTCTGTGGCACATACCTGATGGGCGACGGAGGTCAAGCCACAAACAACACGGTTGCCTAAGCAGCTTCGCTGTCGAAATGAAAAAGCACCGTTGAAAGCTATGAAGACTGCACGAAACTGTGGGCGTAAATGTAAAAAGTTCCAGTCCAAAGCAGGAGTGGTGTGGAGGCCCATCGCACAGCACCGCGGGAAAGCGAATGCCGACGCGACGATTTCCTGCAGGGGAGCAACGATCCCGTTCGTGTCCGACCTGAGCTGATGCATACATCGATCGTTTCTGTAGTCCAGACAACCATCGAACACTTTTCCTGCTCGCGTGGCTGGCATTCGAGCGAGCAGCGCTCGGGCAGGCACGGTATCGCTCCTCTGACCCCAGGCCATCAACCGCCACTTCGCGAGATAGCGTGGGCGCTCACACCGACTCCATCGGCGGCGGGTCACATTCGGACGACGATACGACGCAACCGACTTCCAGGATTCGAACCCACAACGCCTTCTATACTCAGTAACGACTACGTTACATCGACAGTGGTCTGGTGATGATAGGGAGGTAAAAGTGACATGTATACCTGTGCATACAGCGGGTAATTATGTTGACAAAGGCGTCAGAGCAGTAGCCGATCGAGAATATATTGTCACGTGGTCGTGACGTCGACGAAGACAGCAGTCGGTGTTTTCAGAATGAAACTGTTTATTTGGCCGAACTTGTGGCCGGGAAAATGAGAACTAGAACTACAGCAATACACGCTGTACAATGATAGCGGCGAACAGGGCGTCGTCCGTCGATCAACTGACAAGCGGTCAGGCGCGTCGGTTTTTTATACAGGTGATATCGAACTTTCCAGCGATATCGCTGGTGGTGGCGTTATCTCTCGATAAAGCTGGAACATTCGCGTGCGGCGCGAAATCTTAACAAAACGATCTACTACAATCGAGAAGTTTCTCGAACACTGCTTCGCGGACAGCCTCGAGCGTTGATAACCACCCTTGCTGGTCAAACCCAAAAAACATCAAAATAAAACAAGAAGTGGGCGTGGCATTGCCCCCCTCTGAAAAAGCATCGTCCCGATGCTTGTGAAAGAACAAAGAAGAGAGAAAATAAAACAAGTGCATACATAAATAAATTACAAAGGTAAACGTAGAGTCCCCAGATTCGCTAACGTGCGAAAAACGGCTTAAGACGCACGACATGGACGACTTCAGGTCGTGCGCGGCGTCGCTGCGAGTTAGTAATGCCGTCCGGGATGACCTCGTAGTCAAGAGCGCCGAGACGTCGAAGAACCTTGTAGGGTCCGAAGTATCGCCGAAGGAGTTTTTCGCTGAGGCCACGTCGGCGTATCGGCGTCCAGACCCAGACGCGGTCGCCAGGCTGGTATTCCACGAAGCGTCGTCGCAGATTGTAGCGACGGCTGTCGGTGTGCTGCTGGGTCTTGATGCGCAGGCGGGCGAGCTGTCGAGCTTCCTCGGCACGTTGTAAGTAAGCGGCGGCGTCGAGGTTTTCTTCGTCGGTGACATTCGGTAGCATGGCGTCCAGTGTCGTCGCCGGGCTCCTTCCGTAGACCAACTTGTACGGCGTCATCTGCGTCGTTTCTTGGACGGCCGTGTTGTAGGCGAAGGTCACGTACGGAAGGACGGCGTCCCACGTCTTGTGCTCAACGTCGACGTACATGGCCAGCATGTCGGCGATGGTCTTATTTAGACGCTCGGTGAGGCCATTGGTCTGCGGGTGGTAGGCGGTGGTGCGGCGGTGGCTCGTCTCGCTGTATTTTAAGATCGCCTGAGTTAGGTCCGCAGTAAAGGCGGTACCTCTGTCTGTGATGAGGACCTCTGGGGCGCCATGACGCAAGACGATGTTCTCCACGAAGAACTTGGCTACCTCGGCGGCACTGCCTTTGGGCAAGGCCTTTGTCTCGGCGTAGCGGGTGAGGTAGTCAGTTGCTACGACGATCCACTTGTTGCCGGAAGTCGACGTCGGGAACGGCCCCAGTAGGTCCATCCCGATTTGCTGGAACGGCCGGTGAGGTGGTTCGATTGGCTGCAGAAGTCCCGCTGGCGTAGTCGGCGGTGTCTTCCGTCGCTGGCAATCTCGGCAAGTCTTAACGTAGTGGGCGACGTGGGCAGAAAGGCGTGGCCAGTAGTATTTTTCCTGTATCCTCGCGAGCGTGCGGGAAAAGCCGAGGTGGCCAGCCGTCGGGTCGTCGTGCAGGGCCTGCAGAACCTCTGGTCGCAGTGCCGAAGGTACAACGATGAGGTAGTCGGCCCGGGCCGGAGAGAAGTTCTTCTTTACGAGGACGTCGTTTTTCAAGAGAAATGACGCCAATCCCCTCCTGAATACTTTTGGAACAACGGTGGTCCTGCCCTTGAGGTATTCCACGAGGCCCCTGAGTTCTGGGTCGGCTTGCTGTCGTTCAGCGAAGTCGTCGGCACTTATGGTTCCCAAGAAGCAGTCATCGTCGTGGTCGTCCTGCGGCGGTGCGTCGACGGGGGCACGAGACAAGCAGTCGGCGTCGGAGTGTTTTCTTCCGGATTTGTAAAAGACGGTTATGTCGAATTCTTGAAGTCTTAGGCTCCACCGTGCGAGGCGACCTGAAGGGTCCTTCAAGTTGGCTAGCCAACACAAGGCGTGGTGGTCGCTCACAACTTTGAAGGGCCGGCCGTAGATGTAGGGGCGAAACTTCGATGTAGCCCAGATGATGGCCAGACACTCCTTTTCTGTTGTGGAATAGTTGATTTCTGCCTTTGATAGCGACCGGCTAGCATAACTGATGACCCTTTCCAATCCGTCTGTCTTCTGCACAAGGACGGCGCCGAGCCCTACGCTGCTTGCGTCGGTGTGGATTTCCGTATCGGCGTGCTCGTCGAAATGCGCAAGTATCGGAGGCGTCTGCAGGCGTCGTTTTAATTCTTGAAATGCCTGAACTTGCGACGTTTCCCACCTGAATTCGACGTCGGCCTTCGTGAGTTGCGTCAGTGGCTCGGCGATCCGTGAAAATTCCTTGACGAAACATCTGTAATAGGCGCACAAGCCGAGAAAACGGCGTACGGCCTTCTTGTCGGTGGGCGTCGGGAAGTCAGCGATGGCAGCTGTTTTCCGCGGGTCCGGGCGAACACCATCCTTGCTGATCACATGACCCAAGAACAAGAGCTCCTCGTACGCGAAGCGGCACTTTTCAGGCTTCAAAGTGAGTCCGGAGGTCTTGATTGCTTGAAGTACAGCTTCAAGGCGCCGAAGGTGTTCGTCGAAGTTTGAGGAAAACACCACGACGTCGTCCAAGTACACGAGGCACGTCTGCCACTTCAAGCCGGCCAGTACTGTATCCATAACCCGTTGAAAAGTCGCAGGTGCCGAGCAAAGACCAAAAGGCATGACCTTGAACTCAAACAGGCCGTCTGGCGTTATAAAGGCAGTCTTTTCTCGGTCTCTCTCGTCGACTTCTATTTGCCAGTAACCGGTCTTGAGGTCCATCGACGAAAAGTACTTTGCGTTGTGTAATCGATCCAGGGTGTCGTCTATCCGGGGAAGGGGATACACGTCCTTCTTCGTGACTTTGTTCAGGCGACGATAATCGACGCAAAAACGAAGAGTCCCATCCTTCTTCTTCACTAGCACCACGGGGGATGCCCACGGACTCTTCGACGGCTGGATGATGTCGTCGCGTAGCATTTCGTCGACCTGTTTCTTCACGGCCTCCCGTTCCCGCGTCGAAACCCGGTAGGGACTCTGACGGAGTGGTCGAGCATTTTCTTCTGTTATAATGCGGTGCTTAGCAAGGGGCGTTTGTCGGACCCGCGATGACGACGAGAAACCGTCCTTGTATTGCAGGAGCAGGGTTTTGAGCTGGTCTTGCTTGACCTTCGGAAGGCTCGGGTTGACGTCAAAATCCCGTTCGGGACCTCTATTCGTCGAAGCAGGTTCGACAGCATCGAAGAGGGCGAAAGCATAGCTGGCGGCTACACATTCGTCGATGTAGGCAACCGTCGTACCCATGTTGAGGTGCCTATATTCGTGGCTGAAGTTTGTCAGCAGTACCTTTGCTTTACCGTCATGCAGCTCGGCGATACCTCTTGCGACGCAAATTTGACGATTCAGGAGTAGTTGCTGATCGCCGTCGATTACGCATTCAAGGTTCGCAGGTTTTTCGGTGCCGACGGAAATAATTACGCTGGAGCGCTGCGGAACGGTCACCTGCTCTTCTATCACATTCAGTGCATGGTTCCCTGGCGTCGCGTGGGGCGGGAGCGCTTTGTCTGAGGTTAGTGTTATCGACTCAGACCTCAGGTCGATAACGGCGCCGTGGTCACTTAGGAAGTCCATTCCGAGTATCACATCCCTGGAGCAGTTTTGTAGGATTACAAAGCTCGCAGGATAAGTGCGGTTATTGATGGTGACTCTCGCCGTGCAGACACCAATCGGCGTTATCAGGTGGCCTCCAGCTGTCCGGATTTCTGGTCCACTCCAAGCGGTCTTTACTTTCTTCAGCTTGGTGGCGAATGGCCCACTGACGACGGAATAGTCGGCTCCGGTGTCGACGAGAGCTGTGACGCTGTGGCCGTCGATAAGAACATCGAGGTCGCTAGTTCGTCGTCTTGCGTTGCGGTTAGGTCGTGGCGTCGGATCACGGCTTCGTCGATTTGTCCCGCTGTTTCGACGTTGCGTCGTCAGGTTTTCTTCGGGCCGCGAAGTTTCGTCGTGAGGGCTCCGTCCGGTTTGCATCGTGTTCTGAAGGTCTCGTCGCGTTGTCGTCGTCGGCGGCCGCGGAGGATCTTCGGCATTTCGTCGTACAGCAACCGCACCTCCATCGGTTGCTGCCCTTAGTTTCCCGGATACGGGCTAGGCGACCGGCCCCGGTTTGGGCCAGTGTACTTCCGGCGGTGCGGTGACATGTAGCAGCCGGGCGACGGCGAGCGGGAAGGTCGTCGTTCTTCCCACTGTGTTCCGGTGAGGTAGTCGTCGATGTCGCGAGGCCGTTCGCCTGGCTGCGGGCGCGGAGCGTTGACGGCGAATCCGCGTAGCCCCATCTATCGATACTGGCATCGGCGGTATGTGTGGCCGGCTTCCCCGCAGTGATAGCAGAGCGGTCCGTTGTCAGGGGCACGCCAAACGTCGGTCTTTCGGGGGGCGCAGCGTTGTCCTGTCGGCGGGCGGTATGGCGTCGGTGGTGGTGGCGGCGGTGCCTGGCGGCGGAACTGCTGCGGCGGCGCGGCGTCTAGACGTGGGCGAGGAGGGGGGGGGGCGTTGCGTCGGGCTGCAGCAGCATAGCTCATGGCTTCCGGCTGAGCCTGCGGTGCTTCGGGAATTCCAAGCGATTGCCGGACTTCCTCGCGGACAACGTCGGCGATTGAATCCACTTGATGCTGCGGCGAAGGTAACAGTTTGCGCAGCTCCTCCCGCACAATCGCTCTGATGGTGTCACGCAGGTCATCAGACTGCAGCGCCTGAACCTCCCCGTAGGTCGTCGTAGGAATGCGGCGGTTGTACTGCCTAGTGCGGATTTCTAGTGCCTTTTCGATTGTGGTGGCCTCCGAAAGGAATTCCGAGACCGTCTTCGGCGGGTTGCGCACAAGTCCGGCGAAGAGTTCTTCCTTCACTCCCCGCATCAGGAAGCGAACTTTCTTTTCTTCGGACATGGCTGGATCGGCATGGCGGAATAGGCGAGTCATTTCTTCGGTGTACAGTCCGACGTTCTCATTGGGGAGCTGTACACGGGTCTCGAGAAGGGTTTCAGCCCTTTCTTTCCGGATGACGCTCGTGAAGGTGTTGAGAAATCCGGTGCGGAAGAGGTCCCATGATGTTAGCGTGGACTCTCGATTCTCGAACCAGGTCCTTGCGCCATCTTCAAGGGCGAAGTAGACATGGCGTAGCTTCTCGTCGCAGTCCCAGTTGTTGAACGTGGAGACCCGGTCGTATGCCTCCAGCCAGCTTTCTGGATCCTCGCATGGTGATCCGCGGAATGTCGGCGGCTCCCTCGGTTGATGCATGACGACCGTTGCAGGCGCCACAGCGGCTGTCATTGTGGCTGTTGTCTTCTTCGTTGTGATCCTGGTCTTGTCCGGTAGGGGTCCGTATTGTGGGGGTAGTCCTTCCAGTCTGCGGCTGGCTCGACTGCCGCTGATGGTGTCGGTGTCTTCTTCGCGACGTGGGCTGGGTTCACGGCTTGACGGGGGCGTCCGGATCATGGAAGAAGCAGCACCTCCACCAGATGTCACGTGGTCGTGACGTCGACGAAGACAGCAGTCGGCTGTTTGCAGAATGAAACTGTTTATTTGGCCGAACTTGTGGCCGGGAAAATGAGAACTAGAACTACAGCAATACACGCTGTACAATGATAGCGGCGAACAGGGCGTCGTCCGTCGATCAACTGACAAGCGGTCAGGCGCGTCGGTTTTTTATACAGGTGCTATCGAACTTTCCAGCGATATCGCTGGTGGCGGCGTTATCTCTCGATAAAGCTGGAACATTCGCGTGCGGCGCGAAATCTTAACAAAACGATCTACTACAATCGAGAAGTTTCTCGAACACTGCTTCGCGGACAGCCTCGAGCGTTGATAACCGCCCTTGCTGGTCAAACCCAAAAAAACATCAAAATAAAACAAGAAGTGGGCGTGGCAATATAGCTCCGTGGGAGCAGGCTAAGGTTGAAGACATTGTTCCTCAGTCGAAATGTACTCGACGAAGAAATGACCCGGTGGCCCTGGTTGGCCTCCCATTGGTGAGGCAACAACACTGGTAACAATTATGTGAACGTGCAGTTGTTATTGCACCGCATGTGGCAACCGTCCGGAGGTGTAATTTTTGCTGCAGCTAACTGCTGCCTTCTTTTTTAGTGGACCAGTCGTGAGTAGTGGGATTTGCCCACTTTCTGTGGCCCATACCCGTTTAGGATGATGAGAGTTTTCTGATAGGCCGCACAAATTTCAGGGGCAGATACCCGTTTGTTGAGCTAACTGCTGTCTTCATTTTTAGAGGACCAGTGGTAAAGTAGTGGGATTTCCGCAATTTCTGTGGCCGATAGCCGTTTATTTTTCGAGATAGGGTCTTGCAAATTACGGTTAGCTTAAAGAGCTTCGCTGTTAAAAACGCCGTACGCGTGACTTTCACTTCGTCTTTGCGAAAGGGCGAATCCGAGGAGACACAGAGAGTAAGAATAACGATTCCTTGGCTGCCGCACGCGCCATGGAAAGCTTTCGCGGAGGGGCACCGGCCGCTTGGAGAGTATAAAAAAGCGGCGTTCACGCGACTCGGTTTAACAATGCCTAGGGGAGCGAAAGCCATACAAGAGCGACTGAAGGCATGACTGTGCATATATATGATAGTAATGAAAGCACAGTAAGTGAGTAATAAGTGAAACTTGACACTGAAAGTTAAATTATTAACTGTTTATTATATGACGATAATCAAAGCACATCGAATACTAAATTATTTAAAGAAACTAAATTTGTGAAATTGACATGACATTTAATTAGTGATGGTTGATTAGTGAACGTTGGCCGTCGATAGAAACTGCGTGGTAATGTAGCCACACCGATTGGCTTTAGCCTTCGAGTCGTCTTAGGCGAATCCATTAGGAACCTTGTAAGTGTTTGTACTTTCAATGAATAGGAAATATGTATAGCATATATGCCAGCGAAATTTGCCTACAGATGAATGGGATTTCCCGTTAACTTTTTCCCTAGCGCTGGACGAATGATGGCGTTCAATAAGCATACCGCTAATGTTGTTGCTGGTGCATACTGTGGATTCATATTTCTGAACTATAGCGACCCCTGCGGGAGTTCGGATGAGCGGGTAGAGTTTCCTTATCACCATGGGCTTCGTTTGTGCACTCGCGACATGTGCGTGTACTGAAATCAATAGCGTGTCATCGGTAGCAACGGTATATCGGTCATCGGTAAATATATATGTGACGCACGAAGGAAAAAGGTTCACAAGAAAATTATCCCGAAGCGCGTTTATCGGGGATTCCAACCTGCGACCCCTCACCCTGCGGCGCGGTAAATCACTAGGCCGCGAACCCATACATCCTTCAACATACTGACGGCAAGCTATTATATACACCATTTACCGCCGGTAGAACGTACATCTCTGATGTCCTTCAGCGTGATAGAGGCGTGTTCACTATCACTCGCGAGATGGCGCAAAGGGCCAAAGGGCGCACTTAGAGCGTCACTCCCGCCCACTTTCACCGAAGTGGGGTTGCCCGCCTTCGGCACCGTACATTGACTAGTACACTGTACTTTGACCTACCGGGTATGGTCGCCTGCGCTCGCATGCTTATCTCTCTCATCGCAATGTTTGCGTTGAAGCCTAAGATCTCAAGAAGGTCACTTCGTTCGCTGCAGCGGACGTGTTTCCTAAAGGAGTGAGCAGTCAGCCTATCTTCGTATTTTAGAAGAACTTCTTGCTGGGCGAGTTGGTGCATGTTCGTTTTGCGCTCTTTCCGTTTACTCCGTCCTTCCTTCCTGTGTTCGTCCGATTGAATGCGCAACGATTCCCACCACGTATCTTCGTATCACACTCCAATTTGTTGCTATCGCATTCATTGATTTGCGTTTGCGGCGAAACCTTCTTTAGTACACACTGTCAATACGTACCTGCCGCAGGCGTGTGCGTAGAAGTTGTCGCACACAGGAGCACTCAGGTTCGCGGCGGCGTAGAGCAGCTGCACGTAGTGACGGCACTGCGCGGACTGGCAGCCGTCAGCCGGGCTGTGGCCGTGCGGTGCGCTCGGTTGATTTTTCCCGAACAGTAGCAGCATCGCAATCACTAACCCGCACACGACGGTGGCCGCGGCCAGGGACCAGTACTGGAAGAGTCCGGTCTTCGTGGCGTTGGGCAGCGGCATGCCGTGGCAACAATTGCACGGCTCAGGGGTGACGAACCTCTGCGCCTCGACCTGCTGGACTGCGGGCTTGACCGTTATGGCCACCTCGCCAGCCGGTACTTTGTGGTCCTGCCAGCCGTCATCCATGCATGCGAACACAACCGTAAACATGGGTCCGATCATTCTGGTGCTCTCGTGTGTCCAGGTACTTTTAATAGACGCACGCAAGCATTTCACACGTCGGGAGCCGTGTGCTTGTCACGTATCTCGGGAGCGCTTGCAATGTCGGAGTGGAGTTGGGGGAGAGAGAGAAGAGAGACTCGGGAGTCACCGTGGTGGCACAGCAAACAAAACTTTATCTAACACCACGGCAAACAACACTAACACGCACTCAAAATTTACAACAAAAATTCAACAAGTGCAAATGCTGAGTTAGTGCGCAATCACTAACACTACAAAACATTCGAGCTATGTCTAGCTCCTCTCTACTCGAGCGCCTGGCCACTATGGCCTCTCAGTTAGTCGCGCTACACATGGAACGTTCTTACTCCGTTCGAGGAGTCCGCAGACTCAATCCAAGTCCAAAGTCGACGCCCAGTCCCGTCGTCGCAGCTCCTGTCGACGTCTCCGGGCCGTCGCCGTCGATCAGACGCCTCGCTGATCGTCTTCCTCGCCGACGCCTCGTTCTCCGTCGAGACCACCGGTCCCTCTCAGCTAGGCCTACTCTCGGCCTCTCCTCAGTGCCACGGGATCCAACTGCCGACGTGGCTCTCCGGTGATTGTCGGTGGGTCGCCGTCGTCTTTCCGAGCTGTGGTAGTGCCGCAGGTGCCACGAGAACTGCGTGATGAGGCTGCCGCAAGCCCGGGACGCCTCGCTCGGTAGACCCCCGAGGTCGACGGCTACCCTCCCGGGGCATGCACAACGCTGCCTCGAGAAGTCAGCCCTGCTGTTCCCGTCGCGGACGCGACGCTGGCCTGCACCACCTTGCTCCTCGACGACTCCACCGAACAATGCCTGCTTGTTCCTCTGGGGTTTCGCACCTCAGTTCGGGTCGCGTGGCACGCGCCTTTCGCCGGCCAATGGCTTGCGTCGACGTGGCGGGGGTGCACACCATCGGGTACTTTTCCATTCACCGCACACCATCGACGCCTTGCGCTGTCCGGCACGCACCCCGTGACCCTTTACTCATGACAGTGCTTATATATAGGTGTACGTTACAAACCCCAGGTGGTCAAAATTTCCGAAGCCCTCCGCTACGGCGTCTATCATAATCATATTGTGGTTACTTTACTAGCGCTCGTCCCTTTCCATAACTTTACTAGCGCTCGTCCCTTTCGAGCCACTGATTACAATACACCATTGACAATTTTGTTATTTTAAGCAGTCATCCTAGGGAAGTTTAGCGCAATGAAGGAAATAATATACCCAATGGCCTCTTAGTTGTTTGATTTCCTTCATTGCGGTAAGATGCCTTAGTTTTGACAGAGTAATTTGACGGTCTGTTAAAATAAATGACAGAAATGGACGACCGAGAATAGAATCCGCCTTTTTCACCATGTCCCCGCGCATGCGCCCTTCCCAGAGCGGCAAGTCGCGAAACGTCTCACCATCTTGGAGGCATTGCTTCTGGCTAAACCGGTTGTCCCGGCGCCCCTACCAAAACCCTACCAAAACGGCAGAGGGCAGCACAGGAAAATGAAAGAGGCGGATTAAGCGGTGCGTTCACTTTTCCTACGTCCAAGTAAAATACGTGTCACGGAGAATAGCATGAGAAAATATCGAAGGAAAGGACGGGATCCTCCACAAGCGATGTACTTCGGCTTCCTTTGCTCTTACCGCGCAGCGTGAAGCTTCTCGCTGCCAGTGGTGTCGGTAAAGGCTATGGCCCAGACGCCCGCACCTTTGGAGTATTCAAGCGATTTAACTCACCGGCGGCGGTGACGGCGAATGCGACGTCTTCTCCGTTGACGTCGACGGTGACACCCCTGGCGAGCTGGCCGAGCTGCCCTGCTGCGCCCTGCGGTGCGATAGAGCAGTGGCGAGCGTGACGGTTCATGCGATGCCACAGAATGTGATGTTAATCTACACGGGGATGTACTGTGATGCAAAGATGCAAGACTGACCTACGTGTAAACAGTGCTACAACGGGACAAAGAAAGAAGGGACAGGACCAAGTGCTTGGTCCTGTCCCTTTCTTTGTCCCATTGTAGCGCTGTTTACCCGTAGGTCAGTATGTACCAACAAGACCGCAATAACGCTCTGTACCAGTTTATATGACTGACACCTCGCGACGCGGTGTTTATGAACACGCACAGTACTATAGTTGGTTAGAAGCTAAGAAAAAAATGTGACCTCCGCCCACAGAACCGCGGCGCGCCAGCCCTTCGCCTGCGAAAGGCAGTCGTGCTCGCCGGTTTCCGCTCGAACCGTAAGTACTTTATCACGGCTAATGTAAACACTACGCATACTACGAAATAAAGGTTTGTCGTTACTACCACAACATCATGTTTGGCTGCGCATCGATGTCAGAAACTCCGGCGAAATTTACCAGGACGTTCAAGTTTCCGAGCTAAAGCCAGTGACGCAAAACTGTGTCGGTATGGGAGAGTCAACTATCTGAAACACTCGGAGAAGCGTTTGACGTCACGAAAACGAGAAAGCGCTATTGAATGGAGCATTTGCGCAAGTCCTCTGTGGTAAGGAAAGCCACGGTTGTGTGTGGAGCTGACAGTTTTTCTTGCATTGTAACCGAGTGCGCGCGATTTTTCTACGAGTTACAGATATCAATGTCGACGACGACGGCGGCATAGTTCGCGAAAAACTCTACGCCGGCAAGTGTACAGAAACGCGGGCGTGCGCAAATAGGCCCTCGACGGTGCAACGTACAACGGCCACATGCATGCTTGTATACGACGTTTTCCAGTAGCTGACCCTCTCTCGATCGTGAGCTTGTCGGCGATCGGCCGTTTCTGATACGGTTATCTGATCTTTCATCGAGGTTATCAAGCTGACTTATCCTTTCACGCTGCCACATTTCGTTCTTGCATGGATGTGAAGGCATAATTGCATGACCGTTGTTGTTGCCTGGAGCAAATGAAGTGTTGCGTTGCTGAGCGCATGTTTGTGCGTCCAAATACCGGCATGGAGGAAGGAAACAGTCGGGAGTCTTCATTGTTTAAAGTTCTTTCCTACTTCGCGTGAGAACACGCTTTATTGACAGTGTGGTTTTCTTAGCCAGTTTGTACACGACGAAGAAGTTACGTTACGACGTTGCGACGCGAGCGCAAGAAAATGAACGCACAGGAGAAAGGCAGGGCTAACAACTGAAGTTTACTAAAAAGAAGGTATTCACTAGAACACCGTGCACCACGCATGCGTAAAGAACCGACAGCAGTAATCATGGCAGAGAACATGAGTACTGCTGTTGCTTGTTTACGTATGCGTGGCGGTGTTCTAGTGAATACCTCCTTTAGTAAACTTAGGTTGTAAGTGCAGACTATGTCCTGTGCGTTTATCCTCTTGTACTCGCGTCCTAACGTGCTAGAACCCTTCATTTTGTCACGCTTCATGCTCCGATGCGTCTTTCATGGCCGTTCAAATGTGACCCCTTTCAACAACCATGGAAACAGTTGCTCTGGGCAACGAAGCACATTTCAGCGACTTCTTCCGTGAAGACTCCTTTGTCTTCACACTGGTCCTTCATTCTGCTAGACATCACCGCTCGCCGTAGTCGCTTATACAATTCCGGGAAAAATGCTATGGCTTCCCGCAAGAAACTTCTTGAATTGCTCAATTTTTGTAATCGAGTGAGTATGCCACGCGTATATTTCATGAAAGCATCAGCACATATTAACCTGATAAAGAGCTCGTTTCGCAGAAATACCGGTGTCGGTGCTTGTGAGCGAAAAATCAGCATTGTCCGTGAGCCAAAATTTGAGATAGGTGCAAATAAAGAAATAAAAATCTTCGGCTCGAGTGGGAATCATACCCAGGATGCTAACATAGGTAGGCAGCGAAATAAGTTTTGTTTACTGCGGTGTCTTACTGACAAATCCATCGTTACTTTATTGTAGCGGCCATTTGAAGTGGCACTTTGGCTGGCCACGTGCTGCTGGCATCTCGCAGCCACCGCTACATTAACACGTGCGTGCGATTCGAGCTAACTTTATGTTCCGTAGCTTGAAACGCATTGTTGGGCGTGCGTTGGGTCATAAAAATTTCCGAGTGGATGGTGCAGAACAAATCCGAGACATATAGTTGTCCCGACAGGAACGGCGTGGGACACGGGACACTGTACGAAAAGTCGGGACAGTCCCGGAAAATCCGGGACGGTTGGTAACCCTAGCCAGGAGCCGTCGGCCGCGTCGACGGTCGGCCGACGTCAGACTATAGAGGGCTGTGTTTCACTGACGTAACGTCGTCGTGACGTGCGCGCGCGCGCGCGCGGACGTTACGCTGGATTATATCAGCCCCGTAAAAAACTCTTTACGGAGCCGTATTGGGCACCTCACCAGCTCGCCAAAGGAAGAATTATGTCGTAGTCGGCACTTCGCAACTGTACTTGCAGTAGGCGTTCTAGTATAGTTTGAAAGGACCTATTTACAGGCGCACAGACGTTATTTTCGTTGCGGCATGACTTGGGTGTCCACCGAGAAAAGAGAAGTGAGGCTAGCGGCTGAGAGGGCGATACGAACAAGGTCCGATTACGCTTTCGTATTCTACTCTTGAACGCGGAGCTCAAGCGTCCTAAAAGTATCTTTCTCCGGTGATAGTTATACTTACACACGAAGATATTCAGTCCTGCTATAGCAATGGACCTCCGAGAAACATTTACGCCCTAACACCTGAGAATGACACGAATGAAATCACGATGACGGCGATCATTGTATCTTTTTGGCACAGGGTCCATATGCGGTCAAGGAGCGTCAAGGCAGAATGAAGTCACGGACATTGACGCATGCACGAAGAGGATTTCGCGTTGGGCATCGTTCCCGCCATTTCTCGGCGACGAGGGTGGTGCGGTCGCCGCAGACAAATGGCGGGACCTGTCTGTCGGGCAGCAGACGGTTCCTCCTCGCCAAGTCACAGAGGCAGACCTTCGGTCACAAGCTAACCTGTACGGTTGAGGTGTCATCAGCTCATACCTGTTCACACCTATATCCCATTCCATCTTCCTATCAATACTGACCATCTCGCTCTCGCCATTTTCAAACTATCTATAGCGATTGCAGGCACCAACAGAAGCTGCGCCATGCTCGCTAACGGCCTTCAGCAATAAGCGACTTTTCCTTTTCGGAGCCACTGCGTATAGGCACCGACAACTTACCCGTCGTGCTGCTGTGGCGACTGCGACGGCGACGGCGAGTCGTCGGCGTCGGATCCGTGTTTATCGCGGTGTTTTTTTGAACCTTTGCGGTGACGGCGTTTGGAGCTGCGTCGCGGAACAGAACTGCCGCCGGCTCCTCCTTCACCGGTGATCGTATCCGCATTGTGCCCATCAGGGTTGGGCACGGGTTGGCTAGGTGTACTGGCAGTGGCGGTGGTGGCGGTTGGTGGCACGGTGGCGGTTGGTGGCACGGTGGCGGTTGGCGGGACAGTAGTGGTTGGCGGAACGGTGGCTGTTGGGGTGCCAGTTGTTTTTGAGGCCGCCTTTAAGCCATCAGCTGGGGCGACGGGTGCGGAAGCGGCCTGCTCTTGCTGCATAGCTGCACAGAATCTTTGCTCGCTAACGGTCGACGCTAATTTTAGGAAGAACGCCTCGAGCGGATGACCAGGTGATGACTGGCCAATGACAATGCTGATGCCAAACGTTTAGCACGTTGTTGTTGTTGTTGAGCCCTCACTTATGGCTCGTACCCACATTGGGGGATTGGTCAAGGATTGATAATTATGTTGATGATGACCTCTTCCTGGTGGCCCGTACCCGCAGCTCGACACTAGCCGAGAGAAAACGATTTCTTTTTAAGACGAAAGCCTTAAAACGCCCAAAGACGCTTCGACGGCGCTTTAAGTAACATAGCAACATTAATTATGCACAAAAAAATCCTTTTTTTTCAGCATCTATGACCAACCGCTGCCAAAGTGATCGTCAGGCAGTACTCTACAATTCCGTTTGTGAGGAGGTGGTGCCCAGCTATTCCCTGGGAGCACACGTTTCGTTCGGCCTGTAAATGAGCTGCTTTGTCTACACGCGTCGTTTTGGCGTCGTGGATTATCACAGTTTTGTGAACATTGCATGGCTGCGAGGACATTTAGCTCTGCCCAAAAATTTCTGAACCCTGCCGGAAGACTAAGGACGAGAAAGATGTCATATCATAATGACTTATTTTCTTGCATTCCAGCTAATCGTGCATAAGCAGGGAGGCTTAGCATTTCTTGACGCACAAGCGGTGTGGGCATGGGGCGTAATATTTCGCCCAGTCATGAAGAGCCAGTGAGGAATACGAAGTACGGAATAGTACTACGTTATTACGCCCACGCCCAAGACGGTACTCCTCCTTAACGCATCCGTGAAGTGGAGCATAGGCACGTTCTCAGCAAGAGAATTTCAGATTATTCTGTGGCTTTCAGGGACAGCGTACGTTGAACCACCTTGAAGTCAAGCAGCAAGGTACATTTTATTGCGATAGCAATTATACGGACACTCTCGGCTGGTTTTTGCCGTCGCCGTTGCCGTCATGTCCCGGATATATAGATAGAAATATATATATATATATATATATATATATATATATATATATATATATATATATATATATATATATATATATATAAGCCACAAATAAAAATAAATCAGACGAAAAGATTTCCGGAGCGCGCGCGCCACCGGGATTCAAACCTGCGACCCCTCGCTCCCAAGCGCGTTGCTTTAAACAACTCGGCCACGCGCCACCGGCTGTTTAGCGCGAGAACGGCGAGCTATTTCTATGCACCATTTAACGCTAACGGCACGCATAGCTCGGAGGAGCTTCAGTGCGGTCTATCACCCGCGAGATTGCCCGAAGGGCGCGCTTTAAAGCAACGATCCTACATTTTCCTTCAGTTTGAAAGCTGCCCTTGAGACGCGCACTACAAAGTGGTCCATTTATGCACCCACTGACGATGTGGAACGCCGAGTAAAGAATGCGTCGAACGCCACCGCGCGGCAGGAGACGCGGAGGGGACACTCCACGCGCCGCAGTTTTAAAGAAAAAAATTGCACCATCTCGCACTAAAGGGAACCATGTGGGGATGCGAAGCAGCGCATGGGTCGACTTAATGTTCCGTTCATCAAGGGCCCCTTGCCCGATGTTAACGCGTCCCTGCAAGTGGAGCACAACATGAAATCACTGTAGTTGTTGCTGTTACTCGTCTCGAACTCTTGTTGGAGCACGCCACGCGGGTTCATCGCGCATCTGCAGCATCTCGTTCCCCGACGCCCTAACGTGATTGCTGAGAGAGTGTAAGGGGGAGAGGCCACAGCGTCTTACCCAGCCCCTTACACAGGCCCGAACGCGCTAGCGCGTGCCAGCGCGTTCTGACTAGGATACAACGCGTTGGTTCATCGCGCGTCTGCAGAATCTCGTTTCCCGACGCCATCACATGATTGCTGAGAGAGTGTTAAGGGAAGAGGCCACAGAGTCTTACCCAGCCCCTTACACAGGCCCGAACGCGCTAGCATGTGTGAGCACACATGGTTTTGTCTGCGTTACGCCAAGCTAGGACAGCATACGGCAGCCCGGGCCCCTAAAGGGCTCTGCACGTATTATCATCAAGGCGGTCGAAGAACAAAAGGAAGTAGACTTCTCCCTGGCGCGAGCGCCAAGGAGAAGTCAGATGGCTATGCTAGTTGGGACCAAGGAGGAGATATATATATCCTCCTTGAGTGGGACGGTCGCCAATGGAACTACAGACACAGCCCAGCGCAAAAGCTGCTTCGCATCTTAAAGATGTATAACAGCGTTGGGCCGTAGCGCGCTGCTCAAACACGAAGAAGCAACAACCGTAACAGTTGTTAGTTCGCGCTCGTCCTGTGTGTAACTGTGCGTTCTTTTCGACTGTCCTTTCTTGTGTTTGAGCAGCGCGCTGCAAGTGTCGAGCTGTGACCGTTGCTAGTTCGCGGTCGTTCTGTGTGTGCTCTTTTCGTCAGTCCTTTGTGTAGGAGCGGCGCGTTGCAAGTATCGAGCTGCTTGCCGTTCTTCGTGTGACATTCTAAGTTGTTGCCATCGCATTCATTGCTTCGCCGTTGCGGCGAAACTGTGACTTTTTTCTCACGTTATACTTACGCGCAGACCCGCATTATCTCATGTCCTCTTCTTGCGTAGCGATGTCGCGGTTTTGCATTTTGCCGAGAGCTATACTTGAAACCTTGGCGAGATCAAAGAGAATTCATTCGGGATCGGAGGCGTTAAGGCAACCCTTGACCGACAAATCGAACCTGCGTTGATGCAGCTCGACAGCGATGGCCTCTTCAACTTTTTATAGGCCCTTCTGAAAGCGCCCTTTTCAAGGCTAAGCGTATTTTCTCTTTTAGATTTTTCCGCGCCACCTTTACGTTCTCCTTTGCATGCCGTCAAAATAGCCCAAAAGTTTCAAAAAGTTAAAAGCTTGGGCATCACTGCACTCGGAGACAAACTTGTATTCCTTACGATCTAATGTGCCAACAAACAGCGATGTTGTCATCTGTCTTGAGCGAACTTTTCTTTAATGCTGTATTGGTACCAGTCCCGTAGCCAGGGCAGGGGGGGGGGGATACTAGGGGCCTGCCCCTTCCTTCCCGAAATTTTGGTGAAGTAGGTGTTTTTACCAAAAATAAATAATAAAAATAGGTGCTTTTCTCGAATAGTGAAGGTTTTCAGCAGGTGGACCACCCCCGAAAAAAATTCCTGGCTACAGGCCTGATTGGTACTCTCATAGAGAACGTGTATAAGGTTCGCAAATGAATGTTGTACATACTGCCTCGCTAAACATGGGTGGAGCAATACTATTTCATGTGCTTTACTTGCCGAAAACAAGATGCGGTCATGAGGCAAGCTGTATTGACGATTTTCACGGCGACCCCGTCTGCGCTCAGAGCAGCTACCCTCCCGACGAGCCCAGCAGGTCCAGGACGAGGCAGTCGAGTCCTGGTGCGGCCACGCGAAAGACAGAGTGGTCACGTATGGTGAAATTCTTATGCATTACCGTAAGGCAAGATTGAAATACCAACCTTCTGACAAGTCGCTAAATAAGCACTATTCGACAACACGGCGATTATTACAGACACGGACATTTCCCACACCCACGCTGTGTAGTCGCATCTACCCAGACGTTTATACACCACAATGCAAAGCTTGCAGGGTGGCACGCGCCAACCTCGACCACATTATCTGGGCATGTCCCGCAGCAACACACGCCATTATACACAGCACCAGCCCTACATTTAAGATAACCACACTTGAGCAGTGGGAGGGTATGATGCTCAGCGCGTGCCCGGATGACCAACTATGAGCAGACCGGCAGGCCAAAGACGCCGCCAAGACTCGTGGTCTGTCCGCCTCCTGAGGAAGGGGGCCCCGGTAGGGCTAGTCTCCCGGCCCCCGCCTTCCTTGACCCCAGCAAGGACAAAAATAAAATTTCGTTTGTCTCTCTATTTCTCTCTGCTATTAGATTATGTGGTGGGGCCGTCCACTGCAGGAAGACCTAGTCCGCAACTTTACCTCCAAGAAGCATCAGTGATCAGTGACCTTCAGATTGAGATGGTAGGAAGGAAAAAAAGTCACAAGGTCCCTTTTGCATTCGCCTATGACGACTCGAAGGTGAAATCCATGTTGTTCTTACTTTTTCACTTCTTTTCAGTAGATCGCATTGATCTCTACGCCCGAAAGATTCCTGCACCTAACGTGGTTTTGCACTGCCTCCGGGATTGAAGGCGTTGTTCTGCCCCTCTTACCAAGCGACAATGTCGTGTGCCGACTTCACTGTATGGTGTCACGGTACGTGACGTCACGTTGATGTCATTACGAGGTCACACATTTTGGCGATCTGGGACGTCAAGACGACGCGATTCGATTTTTGGCATCACTTGGTTTTGACGCCGACGCCACAAAGTCCGAAGGTCGACAGTCACTTGTTTGATGAGGCATCCAAGGCTTGCGCCTTAATAACACGTGACTTGCCGTTGTCGGAGTCCACTAGCACATTTTAACTGGCCATGGAGGGCCCAGTGACGTTTTGCATAGGCAAGAGAAAGGGTGCCACTGAGGCCTCGCTACCACTGATCGTAAAGTACAAAATGCATATTGGGACAGCGGGGGTCACATTCTAATTGAAGCGAAACTTAAGCATAAGTGCTCGCGCACACGATCTAAGGCGCTAATTGAAGTGAATTGGCAATAAACCGAAGAAACCCCACCACTTTTTCTTTCAAGGGTCACCGCAACGTAAGGAAGTGATCGCTGGCTACTACGTGATCAGCAGCAGCAGCTGCATTATTCACGAATGAGCACAACTAATCCGGAGCCATGTTGCCACGAGACCGCTTACAACAGAAAATGCCCACACCCAAACAGGAACGCTATCGCCCATTAAACGTTTCTTTGCGCAGGAATATGTCGTGGAAATACTCCTGTCCAAACTGCTCCTCTATAGTTAAGTGTCGGTGATGCGAAAATCTGGCTAGCTGTGAACATTGCAAGGCACGTCACATAATATGCGGACTAGCTTTCAAGTACCTCCAGTATCCGAGCAATTAGCTACACTGTTATGGCCCCACTCCATTAGCTATTAAAACAGCTGAACTATACTGCACGCACTCTATTTAGTTACGTAAGCTGAGACCCAAGAAGAAGCTGGAGGGTTGAGAGTAGCCAAAATGTGACTGCTGAACAATATAGGTGTCGTCCTATCTTCAGCGTGCTTTGCAACATTGACCTGCAGCACCGCTAAAGTTAAGCATCATGCCAAGGCATTAACAGACACCACGAACCGATCGCTACTTGCTCATGCGGCATTTTTTCTCTGGGTTCATGACAGACCCGCTTCTACAACCAAACACGCGCGAAAACACAGCGCTGTGTCGTAGAGGTACATTGCATAGGCGCTCGCCGTCCGGCTCCCCGCAGAACAAGTAGCAGAAGAAGGAGAAGAAGAGCTCGTCGTCTGCGAGGAATCCGGAAATAGTGTCCCAAAGGCCAACAGATGTGCCGGAGGAAGACTTCGCCACGGTCGCAGCTTTCAGCGCAGTCCAAGCAACATCGACGGAGGCGACGGCGCCCTGAATCTCCAAGTCCGGCAATCCACCACCGGTTCCAGGAAAGAGGCACTCCTGGTTTTCCGCGTAGGCCTTCGCGAGGTCGTCCGGGCTTCTGGTAGCTACATGATCGTAAAAGAGCGCCGCCGCAAGGCGCGCACCGACTCCGGCCATCAGCACGGAAGTGCTGACGTTGGCCGCGTAGAAGGGTTCCTCCATGTGCGCGAGGCCCAGGCGGAAGTTTTGAAATCGGCCTGCTGTGCGTCCGACGTCTTCGTTCAAGGACTCCCAAAGCGACGCGCCCGCCGGAGCCTTGCCGCCGACGGAGGCGAAGGCCGCGTGCTGCATCCACTCGTACAGACTACTACGAGCCTCGCGCGGGTAGTCTTCGTACGACTCGGCGAACGACTTCGTGTCCAGCATGCTCAAACCTGTTAGCGCCAAGTCGAAGTTCCCGTGCCTGCTGGACGGCGCCGAAGGGCCCCTAGTCGCAACCCCCGGAGCGACGGCGTGGAGCGTCGTGGTACTCTCCCGGTGCCCGCCGGCGAAAGCTTCTTGGACCAGAGTGGCCACTCGACTTAGGTCCGCGACCTCGTGGCTCAGCGGCTGATGGAAATAGGCGTTGATAGCGACGCCGTAGAACCTGTACGCGTCCGAGAAGCACCTCTCGTAGATAGATTCGGTGGCGAGCTCCCGACTTCCTCCGTGTAGGCTTGTCAGCAGGTCCGAGCTCGCGTAGTCGACCAGCGCCTGCACGCAGAGACCTCCTACGATGTCTTCCGTCACGTGTTCACCCTGCTTTGCGTGTAACTCAAAAACGGCCGAGAAAACATCGGTGCCCTGAATGGCTACCCCGCCTCTCAAGACGTCTTCGTCGCCGATGAGCGAGACGTTAAGGTACCGCTTCGTCAGGGCATCCCAGCGAGCCTTAGGCACCGAGGGCGTGTACTGTAGGAAGAAGGACGCGTTGCCGCTTCTCGTGACGGAACTGGACGCCCTCCCGTAGCGTTCCAAGAAATCGCCCAAGAATCGAAAGTGGCCCGCGAGTTCTTTTAACCTCGTTTCGTTGACAGTGTGGGCAAGCACCTTGTAGGTGAGGCGCAAGTGGTCTAGAAGCTTGCCCGACTGTTGAAGTCTCGCCAGTGCCCTCGCGTGAGCAAGGGAACGCATCGCCGGACCGAAGAAGAGGGTTCGTTCCTTGGAAGTTGAGGGTGCCCTTTGGTCCGCCTTCAGTATCGCTACATCGAAGGCTACCGGAATGAACACCCGTCTCGCCATGTAGAACAGCGCGCCGAGGAAGTCCGGACGCTCGTTGCGCCTCGGCCAAGTGATGTTGCCGCTTTCGAGGACTTCCTTGATCTCAGGTACCTTAGGCGCTTTGATAACGTCCAAGCAGGTCTGCGTTTTATGGGTTGAGAGAAGAGATGAATAATTCAGGAAAATTGATTCAGAAATTCAACAACAATTTACGATGATCAGAGAGCTATAAGTAGTACCAATATTTATCAAGAGTACCAAGATATACAGAAGCAAGGTCATCGGGGAGTCAAACGAGATCATTCGGCAATCGATGCGAGAAGAAACGAGACATCCGAGTAACAAGCCAAAAGTTAAGAAAGCGTGGGATTTGTCTGCCAAACATTTCGTGCAGGACTACATTGCGTACGCTAGTGACGGCCCAGACATATTACAAAAAAATATTGCCAAAAATATTGCATCGCCAATTCAACAATCCCGTACCGCTAATTCCTGACTTTCTCCGGTTTTTTTTTTCAGTCAAGAAAAAAGAGAGGGAAAAGAAGTAGCATGGTCTAAGTGAGACGCCGCGTTTCTTACGTATAAGAAATGCGAGGCCCTGTGTACGGGCTCCGGGTGGCCCTTGGGAACCGTGGCCATGCCCAACCGCCATCCTGCTCTCCTGGACAGCCGGTGCCAAGAATCGGCCAGGACGCTCGTCTTGCCCTTCCCTGACTGGGAGGCGTCCCATCTTTTTCACGCGGAAACAAACAGAAGACGTATATGAGTTAGTCAGATGGTTTTTGGTGAGTATGTGTCCATACATACAAAAAGTGACACGATTCCTTATGCATTTGCCTAGGGTTACTGGAAGGCGAAATCCGTCTTTTCCTTCTCAGTCGATTGTATTCAACCTCCTCCCATCCACCCCTGCCCGAAAGCTTTCCGCACCCTACGTGATTTTCACGGCCTCCGGGATCGGAGGAATCGGAAGCTTTTCGCACCTCACGTGGTTTAGTAGTGCCTCCATGATCGGCCCACCTTTGACCAAGCGACGATGCATTAGCTGTGACATCATAGAGACTCCAGATAATTCCATAATGACGTCATGAAGCTTGGCGGCCTGTGACGTCGTGATGACGTCATAACATGATGAATAATTTATCGTCCGTATTGCCGTAGCCGACGCCGGCGGTCACTTTTCGCGTTTGGTGAGACATCTAAGGCTTGCGCCTTAATAAATCGGTTCCCAACCCTGTGTGGCTGACTACGGCCAGAGCGCTGAATGAGCCGGAATACAAGGAACCTACACACTTTAGGTAGCGATCCATGAACCCCTGAGTGAATCTCACCTAAGTAAATCAGCAACGACGACAATACGATATCAATATGATATGTAGGTCTGCATGTGCTGCACGACACCTAAGAAATAACTAGTATAGAATACATTAAAAATGTTGCACAGGAGGCAGATGAACCCCTGAGTGAATCTCACCTAAGTAAATCAGCAACGACGACAATACGATATCAATAGGATATGTAGGTCTGCATGTGCTGCACGACACCTAAGAAATAACTAGTATAGAATACATTAAAAATGTTGCACAGGAGGCAGAGGCACAGCCAGGTAGTTCAATCACCCTTCATGTACGTCCGCTCGTGTGTTTTTATGTGTGCGTGTATGTATAAACGTACAAAATAGAAAATTTTCGGCGAGGGAGGTGAATCTTCCCCCCTGGCTACGCCAGTGTCCTACAGCACATTCATATTAGCGGAATACGGTTTAGTTTGCGCATCAAATCATTATCGTGGCGAGAAGGAATCAGGCACAGACGCTTAAACAGGGCTATAGGCTTCCCAAGCAACGCTTAGCGGCGCTGCTGCTCTTGACAGGCAGCGCCATCTCTGGCAGAAAAAGAGAAACTGGGGCGTGATCAGCGAGCGCTTTCCCTTCTCGCCACCGCGTTGCCGCTCGCTTCCGTGCACGTGCAGAGCTCTCGCGGTGCACTTGCGGCGTCTCTCAATGTACCCCGTGCAGTGCGGCTTCAAAAGGATCTTCAAGCTTGACTGGCACTTCCGCAAAGCGAACTTGATAAAATGAGGAAAGCTCGTCAATCACGTTAACGGTGAAGAGCAGACGATCGACGACAACCACGCCCGACTCAAAGCGAAATGCATTTCCCAAGTCGCGATTACACCGTGTAGGACGTATACCTCGAGGTAAGTCTCATTCTGTCACGTTAAAGATGAATAATGGTCCACATGCACTCCGAAATGAAGCCGTACACGCTGTCGATGTTCTGCGGCGTCGACTACGAATCATATGATTGTTGTTTTGATATGGCATGCTTACAGTAGCAGCCGTGTACTTTCGTGAACAAACGTTTGCGGCGTGCGAAAAAAAGATTATACGGCCATGACACTGCTTCCTGAGAAGGTTAGAGTCAAGTCCTCCGTGCCGCTGGAGAATCACCCGCCGATTAAGACGCGAGGCAGCTAGCTGAGCTTCAACCACTGTGAAGCAAGATGAACTGCTCGCCTCGTTTTTTCGGCTCTCGCGTCATGCTTGCAGTCTCTTTTTATGATACCGACTTGACAGGCGTATAAAAGCTGTTGCGTGAACGCGGCTAGAAAATCGCACAAAATCAGAAGGTGGTTAATTCAAGGTTGCAATTGCAAAGCATGTATGAAGTGCCAGTTATATTTAGCGGCTTAAATATATATCACCCCAATAAAGTGACAAAAACAAAGCAAACCTGCAGAACGATGTCAAAGCTTGCTGAAAATGCACAGACGTCCGTTCCGGCGTGATAAAGCAGCCTTCCCGACGCGTGAAATGCAGTCGCCGAACTTCTGACAATGTGCGGAGTTCAGTTGAATTCAACCAACCGCGCAACGCTAAAGGTATAACGCGAATGTGAACGTTCAACAACGACGGGTAGGTCTCACGAGCACGGGGAATCAAAACACAAAGTTGCTTCACCTACAACCGTAACTGGACTTTAACAATGCGAGAAGACAGCGAGTAATCATTACTGTAGTCGCTGCGTGCATGCGCCACGTTACTTACCGATTCACGTAGTCGGAACGAACGAAAGCGATGAACTCAGACAGCCAAAATAGAAGGCGAGACAGCGCTGTCAGCTATCCACGCTTGCCGCCTTTATTTCTCGTGCGACACGCCCGGGAACCGATACAGTTTAACACGTGAATCGTGTGCCTTGTCTGCACTGTTGTGGCTGGCCACTAAACCGCAATACTTCGGACCACGCTTGCGCTTCCGCAGGGTCGCTTCTGCCATCGTGGAAATGCGCAGCTTCGCACAGCAAGCCTCTCGGTTCAACGTGCCGAGCTGACGGCCCCACAGTTACCCGCACCGAGAGAAGAACGCGAGCGCACGTGCGCTACCGCTACCGTGAAAGGGGCTGAGTCGGCCGCGCGGTCTAGCCCGGCCGTGGCGACGGTTCAGTCTTTTCCGACAGAGCCGCAGCGCGGCTGGCGCGGCGCTGTCGTCGCGCCGCAAACTTGAGCTTGGGTTCCCTATACTTACAGCCTGTCGGGGCGCTAAGAGTACCTTATCTTTAGATAATCGTTACCACGGCACTCTCTATGAAAAATCCGAAGTTACTAAGTAGCTCTGAAATACTAAAAACCTGTCATCTATTCCTTTGATAGAAAAGAACTTGGAGGACACTTGAGCTTCGCTTTCAAGAGTAGAACACCATAGCGTAATCGGACCGTGCTCGTATCGTCTTCCCAATCGCTAGCCTCGCTTCGCTTCTGAGTCGTCGTCTAAACCGTGCCGCAAGGAAAGCCAAAGTGTGGACGCGTGCCGGCTCCAATATTTATGCATGTGGCGCGACGGAATACGGAAAGCGCGCCCGCGGGCCCTTTGAGCCATCTCGCGTGTGTTAACCAAGCCGCAGAAGAACCTCCGAGATGAGCTGACCACCAACGCTAAATGGTGTATATAAATAGCTCGCCGTTAACATGCTAGAGGATCTATGCGAGGTATAGCCGGGCGGCTAAACGCATCGTGCCACGGAGCGAGGTGTCGCAGGTTCGAATCTCCGTTCCCACTTGAACCGAAAATATTTTATTAACTCTTAATTTGCATCTACCTCGAATTTTCGCTCACGGACAACGCTGACTTTTCCCTCACAACCAAAGACGCCGCCGCCGCCGACCCTGGAATTTCTGTGGAGCGAGCTCTTTAACGCTATCGCGTTAACATGTGAAAGGCATACGGCCGCAGCGTTTTCCTGCAAATAAATCTGGGTTGCCATTTGCTTTTTTTCACGTTGTACGAAGTTCTTCAGGACGATTTGGTGGGCTAGTTGGTTGTGCACGTCTATACGACCACCGCGTACAAAACCTTCTTGACATGGCATGCACAGACATGCATAACCAATTAGCCCAACTTCATTTCCTATCCTGCGGGCACTTCCCTTCTTTTAGGTACGTGTCGCATTTTGTCTCCTATGTGCTGGTGGCCTCGTGGAAAGCAAGGTTAGCGCTTGTCTAATCTGTCGGTCTCTGTCCAGAAGCTTTTATGCACCGAGTCAGAACGTACAAGTACACTCTCAACGAGTTGTCTGTCAGTGGCGTAAATCCAGAAGAATCACAAGGGGGGACACACATCTTGCCATCGCGGTCACTTTGTTTTTCGTAAATATAGGTTTTGTCTTTAATTATGCAAAGATTAAAATTATGATTCCAACTTTTGTTTTTCGTAAATATAGGTTTTATTTTTAATTTTGTAAAGATTAAAATTATGGTTCGAACTAAGATAAAAGAAAACTAGCATGTGACTGGGCGCCAGGTCAGGGAGCTTCACCTTGAACGTCTGAACAGCCAGTTTCTACTAAATTCTAGCTAGCGTTGGTTGTTTTTTTTTTTTGGCGAATGCTCAATAATTAACCGTCGAGTAATTTAAAATAAGATGTATGAAAGCAAATCTTCGGGGGAACACTGGCAAGGGGTGTACCCCCAGACTGAACACAAGGGGGGTCAGGAACACCCTGACCCCCATGATTTACGTCACTGCAGTCTTTCCTATCCATAATATTTAGTTGCCACTGACAACACGTACCGGCCGCAGACGTGCGCGTAGAAGTTAACGCACGCCGGAGCGCTCGCGTTCATGGCGCCGGAGAAGAGCTGCGCGTAGTGGCGGCACTCCTCGGACTCGCAGGCGCGGGAGGCAGCGCTGCGGGCTTGTGGAGCAATCTTCAGCCGCCTCGGAGCAGCGAACAGCAGCAGCAGCACAATCACTATCACGAGTACCACGACGGCGACGACCAGGGGCCAGTACTCCAGCAATCCGTCGCTCGTGGCGGTGGTCGGCTGAGGGCTGTGGCTGGGCTCGGGGATGACGAGCCTCTGCTCTTCTTCGACAGCGCGCGTCACCCCTTTCGTCTCCTCGGCCAGCGCCGCTTGATGGTCCTGCCATCCGTCATCGTGCGTGTGAACGCAAAAGTAAACGTCGGCCCCGGGCATACTCGTGCTCTTGTGCGACTACATTATTTAAAGGGACACCTAAGTGAAGCAGTAAATTAGATTAGACTGTTAAATTGTACTCAGAAATGTCTAGCGTCGTTAATTTCATCCCCATAGGTTCATTAACAGACGAGAAAATCGAGGTGAAAAGTTTCACTTCTAAGTTTCCCGCCGTAATGTCCAATGGTGACGTCACGGATTTTGAAGAGTTCTGTTTTGTATTTTGGCCCCATGGGATCGACGAAATTTCCTGAAATTTCGTATGTTAAGGATCTGGCTCCCTCAGAAGGCAATGTACTTGATTTTTACCGATTAGGAACTACCTAGGCCTTAACGGACGCCGTCAAAAGCTATGACGTCACGGCGACTGGTGCGGGAACTTCAAGGTGGCGTCACCACCCGCAATTTCTTTCGGCGCCATTTTCACGCTTACCGAGCATCCTCTCGCAGTAAGCGTGGTGTTTTTTTTTTTTTTTGGTATCGCGATAGAGTAATTTACTAATGCGAGAAAAGATCGTCGTTTTCCTATTTTGTGTCCCTTTAAAACAGGACGCAGAACTGTGGCATGCGGGTGCCCCACACGTCGTGAGACCAATTATATTACGACGCCAGAACATATCTTGACGACACCAACTATTCGTGAACAATGAACAGCGACCGGCAGCCTAACGTTGGCAGGCGTTGGCTGGCGATCGCCTAATCATGGCAAATGTTCGCTCGTGTTACCTATGGCTGCGTGGAGAGCTGAAAAATCCTTGAATACGGGATGTCGCTAGAGCCAACCTTTCGAAAAGGGGTCTTGTCTTCTTCAAGGCAGCAACTGAGGAGTGAAGACTATGACTGCGTGAGTGTGGCTAGATGACTGCTAACTTGGATAGTGTTGGCTTGCAGGGACGCTCACGAATGGGCAATTCCGACAGACTTTGGATGAAACATTTCAGTTCTGGTGCAGTCAGTATATTCTACGACCACCATAGCGACAACATACGTATGTGGGTGCTTCTCAGCTCACCGGCAGCTGAGGAGACGTCTTATCTGATGACGCTGACGGGGACGTTATCAGCGTGGTGCCAGAGGCCACTTGCTGCACCCTGCAGCGGGAAAGAACAGAGGTGAGCGCGAAGTTCTATGGGCCCACACAGAACGTCATCTTAATGTTTACAAAGATGCACTATGATGCCAAGACGCAGCTAATGGTTCCTTCTTGCTACGTCATGGAGGTAAACCTTGTCTTGAGCAAGCTTAGGTGCAGATTCGAGGTGCCAACGACTTACCGGTCTGTGCCAGTGGGCTGTTGCTGTGGTTGCTGCGATTGCGATGACTCCGTATCGGACGTGGCCTGTTTATCGCGTTTATCTTGTTTTTTGCCACCTTTGCGCTGATGCTTGGAGCTGCGCCGCCGGACAGAACTGCCTCCGGTACTTCCGTCACCTCTGACCGTCTCCGTAACGCGTTCTTCGGACTGCCCAGCGGCCGGTTGACTCGGTGCAGCGGTAGCAGCTGCGGTTGCTGGGACTGCGGGGGAGGCCGCGTCTGAGGCAGAAGCTGAGGCTACGAGAGGGGCGACGGAAGGGGAAGCGGCCTGCTCTTGCGCCATAGCTGTAGAGGAAACTCTGTTCGCTAGTGGTTAGTTCTAGCCTTGAAAAGAACGCCTCGAGCGGGTGACCAGTTGACAGTTGGCGGATGTCGATGCCGATTCCATACGTTTGGCACATACCCTCAACTACCCGAGCAGGGAACGATAAAACAAGGATATCGTCACGCGGTTATCCCGGTTTCTAAGGGGCAGCAGCCGGATGGCGCGGGGCAACGTCAGCGTCTGCACTGGACTCCGGAAAAGTAGTACTCTCTCTCTCGTCACGTGGTTGTGACGGTGAAGAAAGCAGGACGCAATCAGTAAAAATGGAACACTTTATTGGGCGAACTCGGGCCCAGTAAAAGGCAGACTGAAAGTACATACAAGCAACACTCACTGTAGAATGATAACGGCGAGCACGGACGTCGGGCGTCGACAAATCTTCTCGCCTGTAAAATGCGCCGGCTTTAATAGATGCCTTATCAAACCTACCGCGAGTAAAAGCGCGCGAGCTGGGGCGACGAACGCGGCCGAAGCAGAGATCAAACAAGCCGACCCATTTCCGTCGCTCGGAGGGTGCATGCGATAACATCACCCCGCTCGGGAGGCCTGCCGTCGAAGCATACAGGAAACACCCCGCACGTCTTTAACGACCATGAAAAGACACGAGGTGGGGGAGGGGGGGGGGGGTTGTCGCGCGAGCAGCTACTTTGCACTTTGAGTCTAAGGGCGCGGTCGCGATCGCTGGCGCGCGCTATGTCGACAGCCATCACAGCGGGCTGCTCGTATACCCTTCTACGTGCTGCGCTCTCAACGCGAAGTGACTATGCAGACAGCATCTCTCCCTGGAGCGGCCGTATTCTCTTACTCCAGCGTTTTGTAGTTACGCGAGATCGGATACAAGACAGTTAGCTGCTAGCCTCACTTCGTGTATAACACTATAATTTGTTGCTATCGCATTCATTCCTTCGCCCTTGCGGTGAAACTGACTTTTTCAATTAACAGAATAATGTGAAACAAACGCGAAGTTTCCAAACACTGCGGCGAATGGTGGTAATAGTTTTTTGTGGGTGAAGCTTGACGACATTACAATTAAAGAGCTAAGCGCGCGGCAATATGTAGTCACGTGGATCGATAACATCGCGACGACGGCAAACCTTCGTCCGGGGTGTCCCTGTAAATGCAACAGCTGTAAAGAAATAAAGCTTGGTGGGCGGGGGGGGGGGGGAGCAGCAGTAATAGGAGCAGAAGTTACATAATTTCTTGTACACGACAACGAGGGTGATCGGCCACAAATCGCGATATTAGAAGACCAACAACTAATGTGCAAAGTCACATTAGGAATGCAAACGTGAAGGCAGCACTATATTCGAAAAAAAGGTTGAATTTAGCCCAAGAAGTCAAAACGGTAGCAGCGAAGAACAAAATGCTTAATTGTTTATTTCGCGTTCCAATCTCAGGCTTGAGATCGAAAGGCCCGGGTAGCGAAAAGTTAAACATGGTTGCAGTGAAGGAGGAAGCAGGAGGAGTGGCTGACTAATCGTTATCCATTTGACACGTGGCTATTTCGCGATTGGTCAAGCGTCGAGATTGGAACTGAACAGCAAATAATACCAAAGAGGACGCTTGAGCTTCGCCTTCAACCGCGCTGCAAGGAAAGGAACATTTGCGCGCGTAGCATTGGCCGTTTCAAACTATCCCACATGCCTACCTATACAGTTGCGAAGTGCCCACTACGATATAATTCTTCCTTTTGCAAATTGGCGAAGTACTCACAACGCGTTCGTAATGCGTCACGCGCACCTGCGCATCTGCATACTTTGTAATGGTTGGGCAGCTTTAAACCACCCATTCGTTGCGCAATTCACATGTTTTGATGCCTCATGCGATGTTACGATTCTGCCACGCAATATTACATGCATTAAGGCGACTCCTGTCACTACATGAAATTTTTATAGTGTTTTTTTTACGAAGCAGTTGCAAGCACTGGCTCTGCATGTGGTAGAACACGTGCATGCCACGTATAAGACCTGCGTTCACCGCACAGCCCGAAGAGGGCGAAGAAGCTGTAGATGTAGATCTCTCACTTCAGCTGCGTTAGTTTGCGCTCATCCGCGAAGGGCTCGAACGGCGCGCGTCGCCCCACTCGTTGAGATGAGCGTGCGCCTCTACAGGGCGTGGTCGCTCCTACTCTGAATGCTTTCACTTCATTAATCCGTGAAAACTTGTGTACAGTGCAACTGGAATGGGTACCAGGTCATCGTGGCATATTTCTAAACGAGATGGCTGATGCTCGCGCGCAGTGGTCTCTAGATGGTCCTGTAAAGACCATTGTGTCTGATACAGCTTTTATTACCGAATCCAGATTCCACAAATATTCCTTACTTCAAGATTCCATAAAAATTAAATTACCAGTTCAAGAATATGGTCATCTTTCTTTTGCTTGGGATAATAAATGGTGTCCCACGCGCAAATTGGAAGTATGATTTACAAAATTTCGATGCCTTATACCTCCTCTTAAATTTTAACACGAAAATGTTTTATGCCGGGATCCACCACGGCTCCACTGACGCATTTCCGTCACGGATATGACGTTCTAGAATATAAACACTAACATATGGCGAAGAAAAACTTCCGTCACCGGGAGTCGAACTTACGACCCCTCGATCCCCTGCGCGCAGCGCGAAACGACTCCGCTACAGGGGGCACGTTCTTGGACATACTAACGGCGTGCTATTTGTATCCACCATTTGCCGGTGGCTGTACTCAGAGATCGCGGTACATCAGCGTGTTTCCGTTATCACTAGCGAGATGACGCGAAGGGCTCGAACGGCGCGCGTCGCCCCACATGAGCGTGCGCCTCTACAGGGCGTGGTCGCTCCTGCGCGCGCGCTTATCGTGTACGTCTTGCGCTGTCACCGCAAGTTTGCGCTGAAGTTACAGAGAGCACGAAGGTCACTTCGCTCACTGCAGCGGCCGCTTTTGCGAAAGGAGCGCGCTTCTCACAAACAAATAAGTTAAAATAAGTTACAACTGTTACAGTTCGCGCTCATCCTGTGTATACTTGTGCGTTCGTTTCGTCCGTCCTCCTTTGTATTTGACCAGCGCGCTTTAACTGTCGAGCTGTGACAGTTGTTAGTTCGCGCTCATCATGTGTATGTTCGTTCCGTGCGTCCTTTCTGCTTGAGGAGCGTGTTGTAAGTTTCGAGCTACTTGCCGTTCTTCACGTGACATTACAACTTGTTGCTATAGCATTCATTCCTTCGCCCTTGGAGCGAAAAAATCCACAACAAGCGCTCAACTGCGTCTGTGAAGACACGTTTTACTTTCGTGCTATGCAGATTCCTATGACAGAGGGATCAACCACGTTTTTTACTTATACAGGTCTGGTCTGGTGCCGTCTCCTCTATGTTTTTACTGTCAAGAACGTCCCGACGAGCCCAGCAGGCTGAGGACGAGTCACTCGAGACCTGGTGCGGCAACGCGCGAAAGACAGAATGGTCACGTAAAGTAAAATTCTGATGCATTACCGTAGGGCGAGATTGAAGTACCCACTCCCGTCTCGCAAGCCGGCAAACAAGCAACAGTCGACAACATGGCGATTATTACAGACACAGACATTCCCCACAACCACGCTGTGTAGTCGCATCTACCCAGACGTTTATACGCCACAATGCAAAGCTTGCGGGGTGGCCCTCGCCAACCTCGACCACATTATCTGGGCATGTTCCGCAGCGACACACCCCATTAAACACAGCCCCAACCCAAGACAACCACGCACGAGCAGTGGGAGGCTATGCTGCTTAGCGCGTGCCGGATGACCAACTCTGGGCAGTCCAGCTGGCCGTAGACGCCGCCAAGACTCAAAGTCTGGCCGCTGCCTGAGGAAGGGGGTCTACGTTAGAGCTAGTCTACCGGCCTCCGCCTCTCTTGACCCAGGCAAGGACGAAAATTAAGTTTCGTCTCTCTCTTTGTCTCTCACTCGGACCAAATATTTTTTATTATTTATTTACATCTTTCTCGAATTTTCGCTCACGGACAAGGCGGATTTTGCGCTCACAACACTGGAATTTCGGCGAAACGACCGCTTTAACGCTATCGCGTTAAAATTTATACTAAAGAAAGGCGAAGGCGCCGACGAACTCAAATTTAGCTGTACACGAAGGCGTTCCCTGACTCACGAATGCAACCTGTGTGGGCAAGGTTCAATAAAGTAGGCTATTGCAGCTTTTCAATGGTCCTTCTGAAAGCGCCCTCTTCGAACCTTGCTGTTGTTAGGTGTTATAGCACTTTTGTGACATCTTCGTACTTTACTTTGATGGGTGCTGCTGCTGCTGTAACACCGATCGAAGTAACGACCCATCACATGGGTCTTTACTCAAAACACCCATCACATAGGTCTTCTCTCCTATCATGGCCAAGGAGACCTAAACTTTCTTCCCGTCGTCTATTTGACTCGATTTCTCAAACAGCTCGAACTTTTCTAGATAGACGTCCATGTGGTCCGAGTCCGGGCAGGACTCCGGCAGCTTTTCTAAAGAGGTAACCATAGCTTCTTTGTCGCTTGGTCCCATATTTGTGGGCAAATAAATGTCTGAAGAAAGACTACGGTATTAAAAAATTCACCGACGATTACAGATAAGCGACATCCCAAAAAACTCGTTAAATAATTCTAAATTCACCATACAGGTCTCCAAAAGTGATTCCATTAACCCTCGGTGGAATGCGGACGGTTCGCATGATTATAGGTTAAGAAAAGCTGCATGGAAAAAAATATTTTTCAACCAGTGCACTCGTAACTGGAGTGATTATAAATATGCGGGCGCTATTTTTAAGAGAACCGTTGCGATTGCGAAGAACAGATATGAAAGCGAACGTTTAGGGTTTCTTTCAAAGACTGCCTATAGAACAACACTATTTCGCTTCCTGAGAACCAAGAAAGCTGGTTTTTCCTGTACTGGTTGAAGCTGGTTCTTCCTGCACCGACAAACGTGGAATCTGTGGTATCAACGCCAAGTGAACTGAAGACTTTTCTCGAAGATACAGCTAAGGGCCTAGAAAGTCGCTTTACGACTGTTCTCTTACACCCCTCCCAGTCTCCTGATCGGGGAGAGGATTTTTAGGAGGTCACAGTTGCAGAACTAGCAAATGTAGTAACAACGCTGCCTAATTCCGCGCCAGACCCTGATGGTATGACTACGTCGGTTATAAAAACGCTACATAAAATTTACCCCATCGGACTACTCGAAATTTCTAATCACTCAGTCAGTAATTCATGGATTTCACCTGATTGGAGAGTTGCGAAACTACTTCCATTATTTAAAAATCAAGGCGCTGTATTTATCTTAGATAATATCAAGCCCCTCCCATCGAATCTAGTAAAACTAATCGAAAGGATTTTACGTAGTCATGTAGATAGCTGGTTGTCGGAAAAAAAAAGTATATTGAGCCCAAGTCAAATTGGATTCAGGCGTGGCTGCCCCATTTGCTGTGCGCACGTTGACCTAGAAAGTAGAATACAACTTGCTCGATATGAGAAAAAATATTCTGCTACATGCGCTCCAGAACTTAGGTCTGCCACAATACTCTGTTGCATGGATCTACGCTTTTTTAAGTGGTGGAGAATTTTGTTGCTCGCCATCCAGTGTGACTTCTACAAAATATAAAGAAACGAAAGGTTTCCCGCAAAGGTCTGTATTATCACCGCAATTGTTTAATGTTTTACTATCTACTATTCCCATACAACAAGATGTATAGGTGTATGTGTATGTCGATGACATCGCATTTTTTGCTACATCAGCAGACATTCACACACTATACCAAATTCCGCAGACATATATGAATAGACTGGAAACGTGGCTGGAGGGCATTATATTATCGCTCAATATCAATAAAAGTACAATCGTAGTTTTCGCACAAAGTGTTCCAGTGCAAATTTCATTATTTTACCGACAAGACCTCAGGTAGAGTCAGTTAGGTATTTACGGGTTGGTTGGTTGGTTGGTTGGTTGGTTGGTTGGTTGGTTGGTTGGTTGGTTGGTTGGTTGAAAAGCTTAAAGGGACTGCCTACCGCTCGGAAAAATTTTTTTGATTGTGGTGAAAATGAGAAGATCGTTCGTCACATCGGCGGCAACAATCATGCCTTTGCCCCATAAAAAAACGAAATATATTTTTAATTTGATGTTGAAAATCGTGAAAGATTGACCGCTAGCGTCACCCAACGGCGATGTGGTTCAATCTACTGGTAGGACAAGAAATTCTCGCAGGTAGACTCATTTTGCCGAAAAACGAACATGTATAACTTGAAATTGTATTTTACACACTTGAGGCACCTTTCGGATGCGTCAGAGAGTAATGTTTTGCTTTATTTTTTCTCACGCATCCAAAAAGGCGCCCGGTGGCGCTGCTTGCGGCGCCGTCTTCGATTTCGTCTGCTTCAACTCATGCGGCTCTCCGCGCTGGTCGTACTGTGCCGCTGTATTGTTGTTAGGATGTCTCGCGTGTGCTGCGCTGTGAAGGCGCGCATTTATTGTCTCTTTTTGATGAATCGACTTGGCTTGGATTGCGGCAGCAGTGCATAGACTGCGATTACAGCAAAACATGTGTTCTCTAATCGTATAATAAGGCTTCGTTTAACCACTAGCGCGCTGAAAACGACTGTTACATTCATTACAATAATGTTCAGCGAAAATAAAGTAATCCTACAGAAATCACATGTGCTTTCGGTTTTAATTTTTACCGCCACCACAATCATCATCGCGTCCACCAACCAGTGCTGTGGGCATGTTTCACACCAATGGAAGAAGACCAAACGCAGATCGAAAAATTCTGTTTTAAAATTTTCTACGCACATTCCAGAGAAACCGCTGCAAGATTGGACACTTCAGACGGTACGCTTTGTATTGCGGTACAAAACAGAAAAGCGATGAAGGACGGTAGACAGTCCCTTTAACTGCAGTCTCCATATAGAAAACATGGATGTTAAGGGAGCACGCGCAGTAAGTATGCTACGTAGGCTTAGCAACAAGCGCGCCGGATCACGCAGAGACGTGCTCGTTATGATTTATTGTATGTTCATTCGACCGATACTGGAAATCGGCTGCGTTTTGTTTTCTGGTGCTCCGGCTTACAAAGTTCTATTAGAACGTGAATCATAACGCTTATGTCTTGGGCTACCTAAATTTGTCGCAAACAATATTCTGTACGAAGAATCCCGCCTGACTTTTGTTATCAAAAGGTTTCATATTCTAACAGTACGAATATTCTTAAAAATTTATGCGTCACCACAGAGGGGGGCACAGTATGTTTTCATTAATCAGCCAGCCTTATTTTTTAACCACCAAGGTCTAGATTACGTTGCCCCCGAGTCATTGTTACAGAAAGACGTACTTCTGGCCAACTAAAAGTTCACCTCTGTGAAGTACTCATACTCAGCACTTGTAGAAATTATGATTAAATTCGAGGATATACGCGTATATCCTAAGAATGCTCATCAGTCACCATCTCAATACCTAAATGGCATTTTGGAAGATCATTTGGCCAATCTAGAAACAAACATTGTGATAGCGCCTGATGCTTCTGTTTGCGAAGAAAAGGCAGGTGTGGGAATCGCATCATTCTCTCTAGATTGGACTTCCTCAATTCGGTTACCTGACTTAACGCCTATTTACCAGGCTGAATTGCTGGCTATAGTTTTAGCATTATGTAAATTGACTCAGTGTCTGTCAGAACTAGCTATAGGCTTCCCAAGCAACGCTTAGCGGCGCTGCTGCTCTTGACAGGCAGCGCCATCTCTGGCAGAAAAAGAGAAACTGGGGCGTGATCAGCGAGCGCTTTCCCTTCTCGCCACCGCGTTGCCGCTCGCTTCCGTGCACGTGCAGAGCTCTCGCGGTGTACTTGCGGCGTCTCACAATGTACCGCGTGCAGTGCGGCTTCAAAAGGATCTTCAAGCTTGACTGGCACTTCCGCAAAGCGAACTTGATAAAATGAGGAAAGCTCGTCAATCACGTTAACGGTGAAGAGCAGACGATCGACGACAACCACGCCCGACTCAAAGCGAAATGCATTTCCCAAGTCGCGCTTACACCGTGTAGGACGTATACCTCGAGGTAAGTCTCATTCTGTCACGTTAAAGATGAATAATGGTCCACATGCACTCCGAAATGAAGCCGTACACGCTATCGGTGTTCTGCGGCGTGGACTACGAATCATATGATTGTTGTTTTGATATGGCATGCTTACAGTAGCAGCCGTGTACTTTCGTGAACAAACGTTTGCGGCGTGCGAAAAAAAGATTATACGGTCATGGCGCTGCTTCCTGAGAAGGTTAGAGTCAAGTCCTCCGTGCCGCTGGAGAATCACCCGCCGATTAAGACGCGAGGCAGCTAGCTGAGCTTTAACCACTGTGAAGCAAGATGAACTGCTCGCCTCGTTTTTTCGGCTCTCGCGTCATGCTTGCAGACTCTTTTTATGATATCGACTTGACAGGTGTATAAAACCTGCGGCGTCAACGCGGCTAGAAAATCGCACAAACTCAGAGGGTGGTTACTTCAAGGTTGCAGTTGCAAAGCATGTATGAAGTGCCAGTTATATTTAGCGGCTTAAATATATATCACCCCAATAAAGTGACAAAAACAAAGCAAACCTGCAAAACGATGTCAAAGCTTGCTGAAAATGCACAGACGTCCGTTCCTGCGTGATAAAGCAGTCTTCCCGACGCGTGAAATGCAGGCGCCGAACTTCTGAAAATGTGCCGAGTTCAGTTGACTTCAACCAACCGCGCAACGCTAACGGTATAACGCCAATGTGAACGTTCAACAACGACGGGTAGGTCTCACGAGCACGGGGAATCAAAACACAAAGTTGTTTCACCTACAACCGTAACAGGACTTTAACAATGCGAAAAGACAGCGAGTAATCATTACTGTAGTCGCTGCGTGCATGCGCCCCGTTACTTACCGATTCAGGTAGTCGGAACGAACGAAAGCGATGAACTCAGACAGCCAAAATAGAAGGCGAGACAGCTATCCACGCTTGCCGCCTTTATTTCTCGTGCGACACGCCCGGGAACCGATACACTTTAACACGTGAATCGTGTGCCTTGTCTGCACTGTTGTGGCTGGCCACTAAACCGCAATACTTCGGACCACGCTTGCGCTTCCGCGGGGTCGCTTCTGCCATCGTGGAAATGCGCAGCTTCGCAGAGCAAGCCTCTCGGTTCAACGTGCCGAGCTGACGGCCCCACAGTTACCCGCACCGAGAGAAGAACGCGAGCGCACGTGCGCTACCGCTACCGTGAAAGGGGTTGAGTCGGCCGCGCGACGGTTCAGTGTTGTCCGACAGAGCCGCAGCGCGGCTGACGCGGCGCTGTCGTCGCGCCGCAAACTTGAGCTTGGGTTCCCTATTCTAAGAGACTGCCTCTCTGTCTGTTCTTCCTTAAGTGCACGTAATTTATTAAGTAGCTTAGAGGCATTCTATTCGCTAATTCCAAGACAGTTACGTCTTATTCGTTTAGTGTGGGTACCTGGCCGTAAAGTTTTAAACTCAATGAATATGCGGATGCACTTGCACTATCATCCCGCGCTGGCCCTGTTATGTCTATATTGCCGACATCGGCGTATGTCGCTGCAGCGCGATTTGAAAAGCTTACAACATCCAATAACTTCGACAAATCTCCGTTGTTTTCATCAGATTACCCACAACTAAAGTTCCCTTGGAAAAGCAGGTGGTGTTCCTCTGGAAAGGAAGAAATCTCAGTTACAAGGCTATGATGTCGAGTCCCCCCACTGAACTTTTACCTTCACAGGTCTGGTCTGGCTCAGTTACTTTTATGCCTTCACTGTAATGAGAGTGAATCTCTGGATCACTTCTTTTTGACGTGCCGCAGGTTTAATATTCAAAGGAAAAGGCTACTAGACGAACCCCTTCGAAAGATGGGCTTGAACTTGTCACTTTCGATGGTTCTTTCATTTGGTGCTACCATACTTGTCTTTTGCCAAAGAAGTGCTTTCGACGCTGTATGCAATTTCCTACGAGAGACTAAAAGAACTGAATGTTAAATGTAACCTAATCCAGTTTCTTTTTCGAACGTTTCTTTCCTTAATCACAACTGCATTTTCATGTATTTTTGTTCGTTTTTTGTTCGTTTTTTTTTAAGCTTTACGAAGTTATACCCTTAATGTGTGACGGCTAAACTATTCATTTTTAAACCCTTTACTTTAGCAAGTGAATTAATTCTTTAAGCAAGGCACCGTCCGATTCATGGCCTATATCCCCCGAAGTGGGTTCCGCCAAATGTCTGAGGAACAACAGCAACAGTACTGCCTAATGCGAATTCTGAACGCAGCTTCTTGTTGGGGCAAGGCTATCTGTGTTTGAAGCTTTGGCTTTCCGAAACGTATCGATTATGCCATAAATCATAATTTTTGCGAAGGAGGACAGCACCCACTACGCCATTGTTCGTGCTTCTGCGGATAAGCGAACATCTGTAAGGTATTATGTGCACTTTGTTGCTGCTGCATATGGCTGAGGGACGATGAAGAATTATGGCTGAGCATTTTGCAGTGGGTGGGAAGCATTAAACCTCACACTCGTTGCGCAGTTAGCATTGTGTGATGACTGGTTTTTATTTTACTCTTCTGCCACGCTATATTACATATTACATACGTTAACGTGGTTCCTTGCCCGAGATGATGCCTGTATAGGGTCTTTTTGCAGGTCAGATTCAAGCGGCCGCATGGCTCTGTGGTAGGATACTCGACTGGCCACTCATAGGGCCCGTGTTCAAATCCCGTTCGATCATTAGTATTTTTTTTTCTCATTTTACTTTTATATTTTTTTCACGGTCTATCAGTTACTTTTTCATGTCATTGGTTACGCCACCGACGGCGACGGCGACGCCGCTCAATGCAGGAATGGGCGCCTAAGAGCTGCGCTCTAAAAGCTGTTTAATCCATAATATGACGGTACAGTACATATGCGGCGTTTTTTTTATATATATATATGTATATTAGAGCGAAATCCAGAAACCGAAACTGGGCTAAATTTCACGGCAGCGTAAAGTGCACCTAAGTATCTTTAACTTTTAAAACAACTGTAATCAAAATGGGGCAATTCCTCATTGCAACGTGAACTTAAAAAGAGAGTTTCGAATAAACAATGAGCCAGATCCTGCATCTGTTTGAATCAAACTGAGCCAAATCCATTAAACCAGCGCTGCGTCAATGATCGTGACCAAAACAAACAACATGGCCGTATTCAATCTGTTTCATTTGTGTTCTGGTTGCTTGCCTATCGTACGTTTGTTCCCCAAATTAGTTTTCCTTAAGCGAGTTGGTACGTGCTGAAGGACATGATGTTGCAGGGCAAGACTTGAAGATACAGAGTAAGAGGCCGACTTTCCTACTTTTTTCTGCTTTTAGTGTTTTTTTTTTCGAGTTTTGCGCTACAGAATCATGTCATTCTTTCGCTCCAAGATGGTATGTTTGAAATGGAAGACAACTGAAATGAAGATATTGGGCACAGATCTATTCCTTAAAGAAGATGTGATCCGGAACGGCACGGCATAAAATGAGCTAAGAAGAAACAGAAGAGCTAAAGTATTTTTGAAGGCCTTCAGAAGATGCCAATAACAAGAAAACGCTGCCGACAGTCCACAATGGTGCGCCATTTGCCTGGAAGGGCGACTCATCATCGTTACGCCCATGCAACAAAGTACGGCGCCGACGGAAGCAGAATGATGGTGTTGCAATTGCCGCAAAATATTGCTACATCGTTCACTTGCTGCGATTTAGACTTCTTCTACGAGGTAGTTCAAGCCCAAATGGCATGTTCCAATCTATAAGAGCCAAATCCAAATTTTACACCTGAATACCGGGCATAGTGGGTGGGCTATATGGATTTTCGCCGCAATATAGATTTCATGTATTTTGGTGGCATGAGCACACTAGCAAAAAAATTGTCAGTAGCAAAAAAATGCGCTTTTCTCAGTTTCATTTACAGTGGACTTGGCTCTTTTAGAAAAAAAAACGTCACTACGATACCACACAGATTGGTCACCGCGCTTTTATCGAGGCAACAGTGCTAACAAAAGGATGAGCGCAATAAACTGTGCACTAAATAGCAAAGGGAGAGATAATCATTCCAGGCGCGTTTCATATGATAACAATGGAAGAATTGGCTGTTGAATTGAATTGAATGGAATTGAAGAATTGATTGTAGAAGAATTGACTGTTGGGATAGTTCTTGAGCATTCCTTGCTTGCAGTGCCTAGTGTAGCTGTGGCACCAAATATAATTTTGTTGCGAGTTCAGTGCTGTGGTTTTTTTCTTTAGTCCGTGCCCCAATTTGAGCTGTTTTCAAGATGTTCAAGGATTTTATAAAGGCGTTATCGTACATGCCTGCAGTGTTACCGTTGGCGCACGCGTATAAGCTCCAGAATGTGCTCAACTATACATGCTTCTTGTATGCAATCTGTGTAGAACAGTCAGAAACATTTGAGAAGGTATCAGTAGACGCAGGCGTGGCCTGCGCCCATGTAATATATAGTTTTAGACTGTGCAACTCGGTCCCTATGACTAAGAAGGATAATAATAGCTGCGGTTTTTCGTACCGAAACAACGATATAGCTAAGAGGGACGCCGTAGTGGAGGGCTCCAGAAATTTAGGTTGTCTGGTGTTCATTACCCTGCACCTGAATCTAAGTATAAGGGCCGGTAACATTTTGTATCTATCGGAATGCGGCAACCGCGCCTGGGATTCGATATCGCGGCCTTCGGATCTGCACTCGAGCGCCGTAACCACAACCATGGCGGGTGAGGTGGTACTTCCGTCAGGTAAATTCATTCACTATATTTTATGTCAGGCCGATATTTATGCCTCCTAAAAATTCGTTAAAGAAACGTGTTAAGAAGTTTTAGTAAATTTCGCGCACAAACAGTCCGAATCTCTTTTTTTTTTTTTTTGTATTGCAACAACACAGTACTTACTGAACCCTGGTTATAAGCGAGAAGTTTTCCGCACTGGCTCTTCAATACGTCTTGATCTGCAACAGCATTTTTGTGTCATATTGGTAACTGTTTTTCACGCCAATAAAGACAAATTACACCATCTCCCGCTAAAGGGGACCACGAGGCCATACGAAGCAGCGTTTCGGCATGTCTAGCGCACGTTTCATCCATAGCACTTTCCCGCCGACGTTGCCGTTTGCGCTGGGCTACCCCATCCCGGAGCACGTGGTCCGCTTGCCGACGTTTACGTTGCGCTTCGGCGCGTCGAACCTTCCGCTGCTCCAAATCGAAAAATTTCGGGGGGGGGAGGGATTTCAACCTCCCAACCCCCCCTGGCTACGCCCCTGCTGTGCTGAACTTCGAATAGCGCAAAGGCTCAAACGAGTGAGTGAGTGAGTGAGTGAGTGAGTGAGTGAGTGAGTGAGTGAGTGAGTGAGTGAGTGAGTGAGTGAGTGAGTGAGTGAGTGAGTGAGTGAGTGAGTGAGTGAGTGAGTGAGTGAGTGAGTGAGTGAGTGAGTGAGCGAGCGAGTGAGTGAGTGAGTGAGTGAGTGTTGGCTTACCTTGTTGTGTTTTTGTTTTTGTTTTTTGATTTTGTTGGCTTACCTTGTTGCTGCCTATCTGGTATTATGACGGAAGAATGTTTACCTATCGCTGTTTCTTGGTTCTTTTTAGGTTCTTCTTGCCCTTGCGCATGTTAGCATGATCCCCACGTGGCGACGATTGCACAGATCATTTGGGTCACCTTTGTATGTTTTCTTTTCCTTGGTTCTTTTAATAAATCTGCCATTTGCGAGTAAGCGTTCGTCTGTGAACTTCTTGTCCTTTGTCCCGTCTTTTGCGCTGCTCTTAATATTATGCATCTTTGCACTAGTGGTGCCGAGCCTGAAGGCTGTGAGGAGCTCAGCGGCGTTCCTTGTTTCTCTTTGCTCTTATCTTTCGTTCTCTTTCGCTTCTTTCTTTCTCTCTCTCTTTATTTCTCGCTTCCTTTCTCTCTTTCTTTGTTTCTCCATCTTTCTCTTACTGTCCTGCTCTCTATTTTTTCTATCTCTCATTGTGTCTGTTTCTTTCTCTCTCTTTCTCTCTCTGTCGATTTATTTCGCTGTCTTTCTATCTTTTTCTGTGTTTTCCCCTTTCTTTCTCTCTATTTCCTTCTTTCTCTTTCTCTACATCCTTTCTTTCTCTCTCTCTTTCTCTCTTTCCTTTGCTCTGTACTCGCTCTCTCGCTCGTCAGAGTTATTGCATACCACGCCGGACAAATCGGTGCATGTGTTCCCGGGGCGAAGCAGAAGATGAAGAAGAGGACGAAGAGGGCACGTGCCGGTTCATGATGATGATACCTTTTGGCCGCGACTAACGGACTTACTCCGAACTTAAAAACGCTGTTAAAAACGTTGGTGTACGGAAGAATTGTGTGCTTCCGTCTGACAAACTGAATGTTTCCATGTGGCAGAAAAGTTTTGTACTTTAATACAGAAACATACAGTACAGAGTACGAAAAAAGCGGAATTTGTTCGAATCCGAGAGAATTAATTGTCTGTTGGATTCATTCAGAAGGAAAGAGTGGTATTCCAAGTTCATAAATCATTTCAATGCAGATAGCAGGCGTCCCTAAGGTCGTAGCTTCTGTTATACCCGGAGATTTGCTCTATTTCACTCCTATTTTTGCGCGCCGCTTACACGCCCAGCCTCCGTGGCGCAATCGGCTAGCGCGTTCGGCTGTTAACCGAAAGGTTGGAGGTTCGAGCCCTCCCGGGGGCGGCTAAACTTTTTTTCTTGCAAATGCTTTTTTTTAATACCACCTCTATTACAATGATGTGCCGCCGCCTGAGTTTGGACTCTAGGCGGCAATGTGTACACCCTAAGCCGCAAAGGTGCGAAATGGGAGTAAGTGCTGCATTTCGTCCCCGCAACAGGTAGTTAGTCCCCGGAGGGATTAACTGCAAGACGAGGGTGCCGTGTGCAAAGTGAGGGAGGAACTGTTAGACCACAGGGAGCAACGTTTACTCTCACGGAACTTTCCGGCGCAGTGGCGGCCTCGAACGAATGGTCAGCATGCGCGTATTCAAAGAGTCCGCTAAAGAAATCAACTGTTAACAGTTTATTTAAGTGTAAACGGTCTTGTCAACTACGGCAACTGCGGCAGAAGTAAAGTAATATCGTTCATATGGCATAATAATAAACAAATGTGAAAAAGCTCCCACAAAAAAAAAATGTGCTCGCGCCCAAGCTGTATCAGTGCGCGGCGTGGTGTTCTCGTCGTATGCCTGGCAAGCTAGGACTCGGCGGTTTCGCGGTGTGTTGTGGATGTATTCTCGTTTCGCGGTTGCGATTGCTGTCACTAGTGGTGCATTGAATCGTCTTCGCGCTGTGGTAAACGTGATCTGCTACTGGAACGAAGTGCTACGCTGTCGAAATGCTACGCGCCGACTGGGACATCGCCTGAGAGGTGAGTGTAAACAAGGCTGCCATCAGTCCGCGTGATTTTACCTGTGTGCAGTTGATATGTAAGGGTCACCGCTGGTTTAACATTCACGTTCTGCGCGAACAAAACACGCATGATTGATGAGCTCGCGCTATACATCTTCGCGAGTGCTGCCCCGCATGCTATAGAATTACAAGCATGATGGTTGGGCCATCGTAACCTCGGTGAAGGCTCAACATTAGCTGTAGCAAGTACAGCTGTTCAAAAATAGTTTTGTTTTCAGTGCTGCCCAAATAAACGTTGTTTATCAGAACTTTTCTCGACTTTTTAAAAGAAAATTGACGTAAACTCCGCACAATATCTTCTACGGCAAGGTAAACAAATCATTTAGGAAGATTGGCTGTTAAAATAGTATGTCTAGCTAAAGGCTTAGCACCGCTAACACGGGCAGTCGGCGATGGCATCGGCGATTTCGCTCGTTTGTTGCGATGCTAGGAATCATTTAATTTTTCTATATCTCAAATGAAGAGCAAGCTTTATTGACAAATAAGTGGGCCCACTAGTGGGTCGCTGTGAAAGCGTGAAACGTTAAACTCGAGGACGGGTTTGTCGAACTTCATAACACATTCTGAACTGTTCCATGCATTGCACTATATGACAGGTTCTGTGAAAGAGCAGTTTCCATGTAATTTTTACGCATGCAGCATTTCTAACAGACGCCTTGTGACGTAACTGCAAGTGCACGAACAGTTCTGCCGGAAATATCAATGCTTCTGCAATTACTTTTTCAGGAAATCGATGAATGAGAGCGTTGCGCCTCCTGAGAAACGTCTTCAACATCTTGCAGCTATGAACACGCTCTCAGCAGCTGTCGATGGTGCTGTTGCACTTCCTGACGTCGGCTGGACAGCATCCATTCGAATAAAACATTGCACTTTTCATTGCCTCTTCTATAATACAGGGAAGCCATCCTATTTTCTGTATTCAACAAAGTTGTTCAATTTATGTGTACACACGATGCTGCAGAATTGACACGAGTCGTTGAATAAACTTGGTTGTTTCTTTAGATGTTTTCGTGTTTTTTTTTGTCATTAAGCAGACATTTTCGCTGAACGATATAACCAACCATGTTCTGCACAGTGAGAAGCGAGCAAGCTTGGCACGTCGACGGGAGCATATATGAGAACGTTTATATATACATACATTCATCAAGCGCCCAAATTCGCTCGAAACACGCGCGCGGAAAAACCAATCCAACGCATTTTACACTTTCATGAACGTGATCACCGAATGGTTGCTTGCGAAACACTAAAGGCTGAAGTCTAATATAATGAATCTTGCTACTTTGACTAACATGGCAGAACGCGCAGCTTCCAGACGGTGCCTGTACATATATAGCCCCGGTAATATTCACTCTGCTACATACTGGCGTGTGGTATAGTGGTTATCGTACGCGACTGCTGATTCAATGGTCACGAGTTCGAATCCAGTGTGTTTGTTGTGATTTTTCTGTAGTTTACTTCTGAATTTATTTCTGTGTATTAATTGTATATGTTGTCAAATGCGTGTATCAACCTCCAAATTCTCGGTAATTCAACCAGAAACTGTAATAAATTGATTTTTTTTATCGAGAAGGAGCAACTGTTAGACCCATCAGGGGTAACAGTTCGTCCCTACGCAGCTACCATGCAAAAAGAGGAATAGATCAGTTACTCCGTAAAAGGGGTAACTCTTACACCCGACATTTCGTCCCTCAAAACAACTGAGGACTAACAGTTCGTCCCCTGACAGTTACTCCCTAAAGGACGAATCGTTCATCCTTTAGGGAGTAATGGTTGTGGCAGTGCAGTTACCCCCCAAAAGGACGAACCGCAGACCTCTTTTCGTCCTTTGCGGCTTAGAGCGTATAGTACTATCGATCTAGCGCACTTTGCCTAGAACAAGCTCCTCAGTTTTGTAGCGAGTTTCTCCGGTTTTATTTCACCGTCCATTTGAAAACAACAGAGTAAAATAACATTAACATCACAAAGTAACCTTTTTTTTTGTTTGTGTCACCTTTCATATACGCTTCACGACTCCAAATAAATAAATGTATTGATGGCGAAAGCATCGTGTCGTCTTGTCGCTCGCCCGGCCGTCTCTACATAATGAGTGTGAGGTGTTGACGTGTAAGAAATTAAGACAATGAAGCGAAATCAAGCCCGTTAGTGGCGCGGCACCAGGCAGTAAGTAACCATTGCACATAGAACAAATATTACAGACGCCGTGGGGGTACAGTGGTTGCGGTGCTCGTATGGGACTGTGATGCGAGATTAGCCAGATCCTTATATTTATCTTTTCTTTATCAGTGTTCCGTGTTTATCGACCGAGCTCATGGGTCAATGAAATCAACCTTGCCCCAGAAATTAGATGGTGATTGATATAAGCACAGGTGCGAACTTACAGGCACACTGAAAGAAGCCTGTCGAGATTCCCTTGACCTCTCAGATCACCGCTAAATCAAACGTTTGCTTTGTTTTGTTTTTGTTTTTTTCATTTGCATCTGTATTGCCAGCTGCGCTGATGAAAAGGACAAGCGTGAAGCCGCAGCTTGTGCACTTCCAGTGAACGTGGAATCGCGTTCACCTAGTCTCCTCATTCTGTGTTACTCGTCGGTGCTGTGTAGCCGCATAGTCGCACACACGAAACCTTCGTTGAAACTTCATAAAGGGATATTATTCTTTGCATTTTTGAGAAGCTATATTCTCATGGTGTTCTTCAAGTTGTATATTGTATACATGTGCTGCGGATACGTTACGCTCGGAAATTTTGGACCCTGTATGTTCTATGTTTGACACCTCTAAGAGCTAAAGAGTAGACGGCGCCTTATTTGTGCGCCAGTATCTTCTTACATCATGACAATAATAAAAAAACAGTATTCATTTTATTTGTGTTCTAATATGATATGCATTCACTGTGAATTCCTGCATAGTCGCACCGTGGTATGGCATGCTGCGCACTAGCTGCTTCTGGCTAATTTGGCTATTATTGTGCTCAGGGCGCGTTGTTTGGCTAGTTGGTTATGATCCATGAGACTGGCGTAGCACGCAACCACAAACAAGGACAAAGGTGTGTGTGTCCTCCTTTGTCCTTGTGAATGCGCGCTACGCCAAACAGTCTCATGTATTGTTGTGCATTCGTTGAGGCCGCAGTGTTAAAGAGAAGCTGGATGGGCAGTCAAACAGAAAAGTTTCGGCGTGTTCAGAATGACTGAGCGATATATCGACACAGACAAACGCACTTCACACGGGCGTACACCGATGTTTGGTAAGCTGACGCGCAAGTGTATTCACCGACAAAAGTTGAAGATCAGGTGGAAATAAGGACGTTACGAATTAAGAAATTGCGTATGTTTTTGGAAAATAAAGTAACCTATGTAACTCTGAGCCTACGCCTAGCCTAACGTTATGCGTAGGCGCAGACACTATGTCGCGCCGGCGTGGTTGGTCCCGCATTCACACGAGGCAGTCCTATTCGGCAACGGCTAGATGGCGGCACCTTTCTGCAACTGTATTCTATCTATCTATCTATCTATCTATCTATCTATCTATCTATCTATCTATCTATCTATCTATCTATCTATCTATCTATCTATCTATCTATCTATCTATCTATCTATCTATCTATTATGTATGTATGTATGTATGTATGTATGTATGTATGTATGTATGTATGTATGTATGTATGTATGTATGTAACGTTTAAAAACACCCGCAGGCAGTTAGCCGCACTAGATGTTTAGAACAGTAGCAATACAAGCACAATCACTATGGCATGCGACACAGGCGCTGTGCCGTGTTAGTCATTGTTATCCTTATTTCTCAAATTGGCGCGACATTTTTAACGGTTTGTATGTATTGGTGGTGCCCTGTAAAAGGGAAAAATAAAAAGGAGAAAAAGAAATCGCGCTTCGTAAGACAAAAAAAAAAAAAACACAGCCGCCCCCGGGAGGGCTCGAACCTCCAACCTTTCGGTTAACAGCCGAACGCGCTAGCCGATTGCGCCACGGAGGCTGCACGGCTTCTGCCGTTGTAAACACGGAAGACAATATAAGAATTCTGGCTGGGAGTGCTGAATATTAATGAGTATTTGTACGGCAGATGTGTCAGAGCATGAGCCCTTTGAGTACTTCGCGAGAGGCAGCTTCCCAGACATCTGTGTTTTATCTTGAAAATACGACTTGCTCTCATGGCATTGGCGTCATGTCCGCCGGTGCTATGGTAATGCAGAATGTAATGGAGTGTTTTGTTTATGTTTTTTTGGTAACAAAGAAATTATAAATATAATATATGACATGTATAGCACGATTGTAGTCATTAAGCTCCAATACGTGAAACGATGGATATTATTTGCATTAAATATCAAAAATATCTGCTCGACCAGTTGACAAAAATTAATTGTTTAACTGACCAAAATTCATTTCCTTACGATACATATTGGAAATGATGAATTGTAGCGGCCAATTTCGCAAGGTTTTGAATCTTTGAAACACTGAATAAAATCTCAGGTGGGTGTGAATTTCCACGTCATCATCAGAAGAGTCAGCCTGACCTCGCCCACTGCAAGGAACAGGCCTCCCCTGTGATTATCTAATTTAATTAACACGGTCGTGTGCTTCCTGCGGCCACGCTGTCCCCGCAAACTTTTCAATCTCAAATATAATTTAAACGTTTGTGGCACCAAACTTGCGATACAAATGCCCTGTTATTTCAGCTACATATCTGTTTCCTTTCTCTCTATCTCTTTTTTTTTTGCACAAAATCGTTTTATTGAAAAGAGAGCGGGATCGAATCCCGGCCGCAGCGGCCGCATTTCGACGGAGGCGAAATGCTAGAGACCCTGTACTTAGGTTGCACGCTAAAGAAGCCCAGGTGGTCGAAACTTCCGGAGCCCTCCGCTACGGCGTCCCTTACAATCACATCATGGTTTTGAGACGTAAAAACCCCAACAAATAAATTAATTATTCGTTTTCTTGCATCTAGTGAAATTGGCGAGCTGCGCATGTAAATCGAGAGCCGCACACTTCACAGCCGCACGGTTGTAAATTATTTTACCGCTCTCCCTTTAGAAGCAGCCGCTTAATTTTGAGTTACGAATCTGGCTTGGTGCGACAGTCTTGACAGCGTTGGAGTGTGTTGTTAGAACGGTTATACTATTCACACATTACGAAGGAAAAAAAAATGCAGTAAGGTACATAGTTAACCGGTGAAGCAATCAGGCATTCCATGCCGCAGTTTCTGCGAAGGTCCGTAACTCTCGAAACCAACATTATGCAGACGCAAGAAGGCAACATGCTTTTCCTTCAAATACCGCGGTTGACTTCAACTGCATGATTACAGAAAGACGCGTAAAATAATTAAAGCTGAATTAGTGACGCTCTGTAATTTAACTGGCGATTATCGCTGAAAACTTGACGTTCATTTCTCGGTCAGAAAAAAATTTCGCCTCAGATTCTCGATTTTCACTAGTCCGAGAGCGACGTCCCATAAAAACGCCGCACACGCGTATTTTGAACGTATTGCAAGATGCCCGTGGCATAACGCCAGAGAGTTATCAGCAGCACGGAGTGGCGACAGCGACGCAGTTGCACAATTAGAACAAACACTCAGCCACCCTTGATTACGTACGTTGCTGTGCGTTAGTGTGTGCGTGCATTTATACAGATGCAAAATTTAAAGATTTCGGGTGGTTCGCTCCCCCAACCCCCCTATCCTTGGCTACGTCATTGCTGACTTGTAATGACAACGTTTACTACGTTATGCCTCGTACATTTCTGTAAAATGCCAGCGACAAGTAGTAAAGCTGACATGGGGTAGGTAAATGCTGCAGTTAATAACCTTTTGCTATTTTTTTAAGAACGTGCGCGTAACTACTGCGTGGTAGTTACTCCAGTTCACTTTTAAACAGCCGAACGCCACGCGACGCCGGTGCAGCCGGTTTCGTATTCACGCACGGCTACCATTGCTCCGCAAACTCAAGATGGCGGCACGTTTCTGAACGTGCAAAAGATAAAAAAAAGCAAAAAAAAGACCTTGCAAGAAAAAGATTCCAGCCGCCCCCGGGAGGGCTCGAACCTCCAACCTTTCGGTTAACAGCCGAACGCGCTAGCCGATTGCGCCACGGAGGCTGGCTGCGTAAGCGTCGTATAAAGTGGAAGAGCTAATCAACCTCACGTTAGTTACTGCATACCAGGGCTGGGCAGAGATACTCGGAAAAGTATTCCGGAATACAGATATCGAAATACATGGACCGGAAGCCTAAAATACAGATACTGAGATACATTTGCCTTTAGCGTAACGGGATATTTCGGAGATACTTTTGCAATATGACGAAAAAGTATTCCGGAATACAGATACTGCAATACAGATACTAGAATACTTCTTTTTTATTTCAAAGATGCTCGTATCCGCAAAGACATAAGTGCAGCATAATGGTGTAAATAAAGTTGCAGTGCATGGAAACTTTTAGTTTATTTGTTTACTACAGTACCCTCAGCGCCATTAAGGCATCACAGAAGGGGAGGGGTAGCTTACAAATTACATAATTAGTAATAATGACATACTAAAAAGACAGGGCGTGCAAACACGGACACAAGAAAGAAGTCAGGACACCACAAACGCCGACTAACAACTGAAGAGACGCACAACGGCAGAAAAGAAAGAAGGCACGAAAACTTATCTGCGCATGCCCATGCAACAGGCGAACCTATCAATCCGGCACGCGTGGCGGTCTACGTGGAAGATAACTGTTAAGGCATTTGATTTCATCTTTATGCAAGTTAATCGACGGTTGGCTCACGCATGTGCTACCACTATTCTCGATATGCCACGCTTCAATCATCAGGCGCGTTTCTTCATTTCTATGCCGGTACAACACTGCGCATTCATCAAATTCTGGCGTGCACTTACAATCTCGACGATGTAAAGATAGATTAGAAGGTGAGCCTCCTGTTAGCGATCTCTGCCGTTGTGCGTCTCTTCAGTTGTTAGTCGGCGTTTGTGGTGTCCTGACTTCTTTCTTGTGTCCGTGTTTGCACGCCCTGTCTTTTTAGAATGAATACTTACCAACTAGCTCAGCTCTCTGTTATTCTAATAATGACATAATTACACATATCAATCGCAATAAAAATACACTATTTCACAGCAACAGTAACATGAATTGGGCACCGAAATCGACATGCTTGGTGACAACTAAATGAGCTATGCTAGAAATAGCATAATTTAAGCAAATTGAGCTTCTGAAGCAGACTGTCTTATAGACAGCGTCGATTCCGCCCCAGCACAAGAGTCGGGAAAGAAAAAAGTCTATCTAGCGCTGCAGACGGGCACAAATTCGTGTTATAGTGAATAAATACCGCCTTCACAGCCGGATAGCCCTGGAGCGCGGCGACATCTCTTCTAGGGCCATCTAGATACTGAAACACTTCCTCCGTCACGTGGGTTGTTCTGACCGCTCGGAAGTCGGTCCCCATCTTCGGAATCCTCAGCCCTCTGGCCCGGTCGGCGCCGGGTCAGACGACTGCGGATTCTGCTGCCCATATAAGTCGGTCATAATTATATATGCGCAATGCAGCCCAATATGTCGAAACTGCACAATCCAAAAATTGACTTCCTAAAATCACGTTCTTTGGGGGTGAGAGGGTTCAAGCCCTCCCAAGTCGCTCCTGCAAACTATCTAAACAGACGTGGAATCAGGGACAGTTGCTCAGAGCGCCCCATCAGAAACTACAGCAAGCACTCGTCGCCTGAGCCGAAAGGGTCACTCTTCAATAAAGGTGTCACCACCACCGACGCTATACCAGCACCCATTTCAGCAAGCCGCAACAGGCGAAGTCGCCTCCGGCGGTGGGGGAGCCTGGTACCACAAAAGACCGTTTCATGCTTGTGATCAATTAGGAACGCACCCCGAAACGCTGGAGAGGTGGCTTAAAGCGCGACAAAGATAGCCATCTTCTAGTCACTTCCGCCGGGACTATGGGAACTGCTTTTAGAAGTGCCGCAGCTTTGAGAACTGAACGCACGCGAAGCATTGCAAAGCCTCTGTTCCAAGGCGGTATCCGCGATGGGGGTCACGAAGTAATGGTTTGCCACCCGAAAAAAAAAACTAGGCGAGCTGCACTGGCCTTGAGAGACATCGACTTTCGTCGGCAGAGGCCGTCGACACTGCCTCCGCGATTCTGCCGTCTGTGGCGTCGCGCGCTTTACCACATGGGCAATTCTGTGCTTGAGGGGAAATCATCGCCGCCCTTTCTGTCGGCGACCGGCGGCCTTGGTACAAAAACAAATGAAAAAAAACTGTCATACCTCCTTGGAAACACGCGTCAATTCATTTCCAACAAAAAGAAAATGTAACGAGATACCCGTGTCCTGCATTGTATCGCGATACAAGCGATACATCGTAAAAGTATTTCACTACTGAGATACAAATACATTTTTCAAATGTATCTCGATACAGAAATACAGATACTCAAAAGTATCTCTGAAATACTATCGCGATACTCTTGTATCGCGATACTGCCCAGCCCTGCTGCATACTAATGAATACTTGAACGGCAGTGGTGTAACAGACGTATAGGGTTTCAAGACTGCGATAGTAGCAGCAAGTGTTGTTTTCCTGTTCCTTCTTTTATCAGTACCGATAAGCGGAAAGCGTGTTTTTGAGGTGTCGATTCAGGAAAGCGTCTTATGTTACGTTTTCAGATAAAAGGAAGGCGTATAACAACTAAAGGGTACCTGTTATGATCGTGTGTACAGCTTAGAAGAATATTTATTTGAAATATCTGGCTAAACACGAGGAAAAAAATGTTCAAAATCTGCCGGCTACACGCCAAGGATTTTCTTTGACACTAGTGTTAGGAGGCTACGTCGATGGACAAAACCGGAAGCCGTCCAAAGGCTGTGCTCATAAACTGTGAAAGGGCCCTTTTCATTTCGTACGAGAAGCTGCATCTGAGACGCCCATATGTCACTTTGAAAGTTCCACCTGTTCTCGCTACGTACGAAGTCATGAGCGCCAGCTGTCAGCAGAACGCGGCATCTGACGGAGAGCGTTTCTTTCTCACAACGCTGCAGCCTCCGTAGTAATAGATGGATGGATTGAAATAAAAGCATTTCAGTGACCAGCTGCTCAAAAGTTCATTCAGAAATATCTCATCAACAGCAAACGCACATACCCACCACGGAAACAAATTTTCCTGTAATGGCTGAGAAGAAAGTGGGACCCTTTATTTTGATGGATAACATTTTTTTTTAAGAATTACCCGAGATGTTAGCCTGGTTAATCGCCTGGCTTGCTACTCCAGGTGTCGGCTGTTGATGTACATGCCTTGCACGTGACGTCATTGTTGATGCGGTCCTACGGCGGCGGCCATGTCGGTGAAGAGCCAAAGAGAAAAGCCGTACGTACCAGCCGTACGACGACATTCGACGACATTTGCAGGCTTGGCTTGGTGATGCGCTTACGGTAGGGAGACATTACTTCGCATTACTTACATTCGCATTACTGACATTTGCAGGCGAAGCACGCCGATACGCGGACAATTTTTTCGCTTGCCTACTACGAAGTGCGCTCCACACACACGAACGTTGGAGTTTTCTTCGTCGAAATTTGCACGCCTTATGTGCGCCAGCCAGGTCCTCCGACGGTTGGCGCTGAGCATTTTCGTGCGCTCGCACAAGCCTTCAATAATCTTTGGTATTCGAAAGAGGCTCATACTAGTGGGCTGCTTCTTTCATCCGCAGCTGTCGCTACGATTATAGCCGCCTACAACTGCGCATATAACCATAGTGGAGGAAGAAACTCACCGGTGCGGCAAAGCAGCGCTGAACAAGGTTTAACCGCTGTTCACCAATATGGCAGACTCGCTCCGAGCAGTGACGTCATAGGTGCAAGCCATGTGTTGACTACGGTACACGCAGTGATCACATATACACACACAAGTGACACGTACAGTCACGCGCACGCATATTCACACACAAAAGAGTCATTCATAAAGTTTCGTTAAGGTGTGTAGTCCTCAAGAACACCAACGGCGTTTTTGTATTGCGCATCGCTCAGGCTGCTTTGTCACGGGCCGAGGAGGTGCCCCAGAGTCCAAGGTCAATAAAATGCTTTGCTGAGCGCGTTGGTTCCTAGTCTGGAATAGATTTGAGCGTAAAAAGACGGGACAGAAGACGACAACACGAGCGTTACAGAGCGCTCGTGTAGCACTCTGTAACGCTCATGTAGCACTCTGTAACGCTCATGTAGTCGCCTTGTCTTCTTGTGTCCCGTCTTTTCACGCTCAAAGCTATTCCGTCCACGCTCAAGTCGCGTTGCAAATGTGGTGCTGTCTTCAGAATCTTTCGCTCTAAGCCATTACGGGAACAATCAGGCAGGCCGTGTTTTAAGTCTTCCCGAGCGTCGGCACCTAAGCGAATGCTGCCGCTTCCTTTTCTGTGGCAATAAAAGATTACAGAAATGCGATCACGTCATCAATTTAAGGAACGCACTCTCAAGGACATAAGCAAACAGCAGTGCCTAGTTCCCATCTTCCGCTGAAAGAGCAGAAGTTCCACATGCGGCCTTGACGACCAGACAGGTGGCCGCACTAAAGTGACGAGTTGGGCCACCAGGTACCACTTGGCTAGGCTGCGCCGCGCTTGACACGCGGCTCCTAGAGAGCATTGCCCAAGGCACGAGACTGCAGAGTTATTGTACGCCTTGGTGTAAGATCCGCGCTGTATGCATAGCTGTCGTTTCCAAGAGGCATCATGTACCGCGTCTATTAGATAATATAAATTTTTATAGTTTACAATTTATTTATAGTTTATTATACTCCGTTTCATACATCAGGTGCAATTCTATGGAAGGTAGCGAGACTTTTTGCAGTAGATGCGTTCGCCCCAAGGAATAGTTCAATTATTTTACCACACGTAATGTGATCTTTTTCGTTTTTAGAACCGAGTAATAAATGATGTCTTGCGCCTTCGAAATAAACAAACCCCCTTATTTATACGGCGTGTTGTTCCGGATCGCTTAGGGTATCTTTATTTTCGCTTCGTGGACTCCGCGATCAGTTCCGGTAGCGCGTAGCCGGAGCAAATCGCAGAGGCCACGTTTACGACAACGATATTCCAAGCGCGCGACACGCGGACTTACACACTTTGCTGACCGAACTTCTTGCATAGCTTCCGCAGCGTTGCACCTGATGTATGAAACGGAGTACAGAACTTGATTATAAGGTGTGCTGCATTGCGATAGCGGTACCGCGCAATCTGCCATGCTTTATTAGGAGCGAAGCTGCTTAGGCCCGCACTCCGCTGTCGCCGTCAAAGCTCCCTTCTCTTAAGCATCGCTTTGGGTTGAAGTGGCCGGTGATTTAAGAGGAAAATGCTTAGGCCTTGAGCGGTTTGGTTCTAGCGCACCACAAATTCGAGATTTAGGAAATAAGCTCTGTGCGCAACTGCTTATAATAGTAGTCTTCACTTTCACCGCATTTATCGTGGATTCTCAAATGACAGCCATCATTGTAGCGCACTACGGGCGCTTTGTCGAAGGTAGCAGCAGACGCTCTCCCCTACCGGCGCCGGAGCAGAAAGCGCGCGGCCCTCAAAAGAAAAAAATGGCGCGCGCGGCATTCCGCGCGCGTTGCGCAAAAAACAAGGCGCGCGGTGCAAACAAACAGTTTTAAAACGTACATGGTGGTTTGCGTCCCATTTCTAAGGAGCTTCGCTCATCGTTTGCATTCGTACAAGGAACAACTGCTGATTTTTTTACACTGCAGCGCAGCATTGCCAATTTGGCGGGCACTCTATTGACTCAAGAACAAAAAAAATGCACGGGAATAGAGAGTCACCTGAGTAGCAGGTGACCTAGAGCCCGACAGTATGCAAAGTTCAATTGATGCTCTCTTTCGCACGCAAGAGCAGAGGACAAGCGTCAATGCCCAACTAGCTCTATGGTGGCGGCTATTTCAGCGACAGTATGTTACAGTTGCGCCACAATAAGCATGGCGATGTGGGTGAGTTGGATTACGTTCGTGGCGAAGATGAGCAGCGCGAGGCACAGAAGTGTGGAAGCACAGACAGCCAAGGAAGGACTGAAGAAGCGAAAGTGTGAGCAACACAGCGACCGTCTACGTCACTCTTCCACTTCCTCTGTCCTTCGATTGCCTGTCTGAACTTCCGTACTTCTGTGCACGCGTTGCTCATCTTCACCACAATAGAGAGTTTTATTGCTGGGTTCCCGCGGGCTTGGGGGCGCGCGGCGTTGCGTACCCAAGAGTTCCTCAAGCGGAATGCCTTATAGTGGCGCGTACCCAACCGCAAGGCGCACGTTGGTCACACGCGCTCGCAGCGCCTTAGCATCTAGTCGCGTATAGATTTATTTGTGTAGATTGTATAGATAACGGCGTGAAGTTAATTGATTCCAATAAAATATTCTTAATTAATATGGCAAACTAATAAACCCGAGAGAAAAAATGTTTTTTTTGCACGTGTCGAAGTTGCGACTGCAGCCGGTGCCGTAGCCCGGCAACGACATACACGTGGAGAACTAGTGGCGGGTGATCGGCGTCGTCTTTTCCCGTGTACCGTTCACTTTCGTGAACTGTGCGGGTTCATTAGCGTCCTATAGTCTGTCCGGTATTTCCGCAATCGCAAAGGCCTAGCATGTGCCATAGCTGCCGCCACGTCAATTGGCGCCAGCTATGGACGAAAAAAAGAAAACTAACAAACATGTAATCTATGTCCTCCGATATTCCGGGAGCGCCCATCCTCTCGCTAAGCCTACAGCATCGATAATTTGAGTATGGCTCTCGAAAATGGTGCCGAATCGACACAAATACTTTGCTGTGCAAGCGTCACGACATTAATCTAAAGCAACTAAGAGCATTGGTTCGGAGCTGACGAACTACGGAGCGCCCGACGGCCACTTAATAGATTCGAGGCGGACGAGTCCTGCTAGAGACTGCTGATCTCCACTAGGAGGCCAATGGTGGCAGCGTTGTTCATGGCCGCGCGCACGCATGGCCCCGGCGGCCCGGGAACGCATGTTCTTGGAGCTTCGAGCATGCGCAGTACCGCCGCCCCAACGTCTTGAATACGCAAGCCGCTTGGGTGCCCAGCACTAAAACTCTCTAATAAGCGTGTGCGTGCGCCTAAGGAGAGGAGGAGGGGGAGGGGGTTGCGGTGAGATTTGCCCTCCTCCCCTACCCCTAACGGAGAAGCCTGGTCACGCCTATGACAGTAATCCTCGTGACAAGGACACATGCATTTTCTTAAGGCACAGCCCTGTTACGAATGCGCCTCCGGGCATTCCATTTCGTTTTCGCTCTCTCCCGAGTCGTCGTCGTCGTCTTGACTGTCCCCGTCGTCTTTGCCGCAGAGCTCCCTGCCACCAGCCTTGAGACGCCGAATCCTCTTGAGAAGGCACCTGCAACGCCTTTGGAGAAGCTCCACCTTGTACCGCTGCGCCGGTTCCAGGGACTCCAACGATATCCGGAGCCGGGAGAACTCCTTCTTTCCCTTGCGCTTCCGACACGCGTTCTGGCGCAGGGTGGGCTCCAGCTTCGCGCAGTGACGACACAGAGTGGTGCCGTACACCTCGCAGTCGACGCGCCTCCAGACGCCCAGCACGTCGACGCGAGCGTGCATGATATCGACGTCCGGGTACTTGAACTTGCACGGCCCGCCGCGGCACGTGGGCAGCCGGTCCACCGCCTCAACCATGCGCTCGACCTCCTCGATGGTCGTGGGCTTCGCGAGGTCGCCCAACGTGACGTTCAGGTTCCGGTCCAACACGAACGCCTCGAAGGGCTCGACAGGTTCGACCTTGTGGCCGCGACTCGTCGTGACGTTGACGAACTTGGTGATGACGGGAGTCGTGCCGTCGCTCGCCACGGCGACGGTGCTGTAGACGACGCGGTTCCACCGGAGCGCGCTCACCTGAGGAAGGTATAAATAATCACATATAAGATTATCCGCACCAATGTTAGAGGTACACATGTGCTTGCAGGCGGAAAAGATACCGTTAATTCAGCTTTGCAAGAACCGCAGGCGCTTTGCGTAAACAGCTTGACACAATATTGTTACGAAGCAGTGGGGTGCTAAATGTAAGCAAAAAAGAAAAAACAAAGAAAATAAAAAAACAAAAGTCGGATTATTACAAGAAGCATGACTTTCCGAATAAATCTTTCTGTTGCGAGTCACGACTCGTCCTTATGTCTGTTTTCTTCGTCGTTTCCCGTACCGGCTCACACCATTATTGCTCTTGTAGTGTTAGAGCTAACTGTGCCGACTGCGTTAACTTTGCAATCCGCTGTATAAAGCCTAAGGAATTCGCGGTTGCGTAGTAGCGTGTCGGCGAGTGCGGCTGAGCATGTGTATTGCCACGCCCACTTCTTGTTTTATTTTGATGTTTTTTGGTTTTGACCAGCAAGGACGGTTATCAACGCTCGAGGCTGTCCGCGAAGCAGTGTTCGAGAAGCTTCTCGATTGTAGTAGATCGTTTTGTTAAGATTTCGCGCCTCACGCGAATGTTCCAGCTTTATCGAGAGATAACGCCGCCATGCAGCGATATCGCTGGAAAGTTCGATAGCACCTGTATAAAAGCCGACGCACTTGACCGCTTGTCAGTTGATCGACGGTCGACGCTCTGTTCTCCGCTATCAGTGTATTGCTGTAGTTTGACTTTCAGTTTCGGCCACAAGTTCGGCCAAATAAAGAGTTTCATCTCAAACGTGCTGACTGCTGCCTTCTTCGACGTCACGATCACGTGACATCTGGTGGAGGTGCTGGGTACGTTCATGTTCCGGACGCCCCCGTCAAGCCGTGGACCCAGCCCCGCTCGTGAAGAAGACACCGACATCATCAGGGACAGTCGAGCAAGCCGGAGACTCAAAGGACTACCCCCTCAATTTGGACTCCTACCGGACAAGCCAAGAACCACGGCGACGAAGACAACGGGCACGATGACAGCCGCAGTGTCCCCTGCAGCTGTCGTGATGCAGCCGCCCAGAGAGCCGCCCACCTTCCGTGCATCGCCAAGCGATGACCCCGAAACCTGGCTGGAGACGTTCGAAAGGGTCTCGGCATTCAACAGCTGGAACACCGAGGACAAGCTGCGCCACGTGTACTTTTACCTGGAAGACGCGGCAAGGACTTGGTTCGAGAATCGGGAATCCAATCTTCGAACCTGGGACATCTTTCGCAGCGCTTTCCTGGAAACGTTCACAGGCGTCGTGCGAAAGGAACGGGTCGCCGCATTACTGGAAACTCGGGTGCAGCACCCGAGTGAAAAGGTGACAATCTTCGCGGAAGAGATGAACCGACTATTCCGCCATGCTGACCCTGACATGCCCGAAGAGAAGAAGGTTCGTTTCCTCATGCGAGGAGTAAAGGAACAGCTCTTCGCTGGACTTATGAGGAGTCCACCGAATACCGTCCAGGAATTCGTCTCAGAAGCCACGACCACCGAGATGACGCTGGAGATGCGCACCCGGCAGTACAATCGCCGCGCATTTCAAGACAGCGCAGATGTTCATGCCCTCGGATCCAACGACTTGCGCGAAACGATCCGAGCCATCGTGCGAGAGGAGGTGCGAAAGCTCGCACCTTTTGCACAGCCCGAAGTGAGGTCGATTGCTGACGTTGTACGCGAGGAAATCCACCAGTCACTGGGTGTTCCTCAGCCGACACCGCCGCAGCTGCAAGCAATGAGTTATGCTGCTGCAGCCCGACGCAACGCCCCCCCCCCTCCTTGCCCACGTCAAGACGCTGCGCCACCCCAGCAGTTCCACCGCCAGTCGCCACCACCGACGTCATACCGCCCGCCAGCCGGCCAGCGATACACACCGAGGAAGACCGACGTTTGGCGCGCCCCCGCTCTGCTACCACTGCAGGGAGGCCGGTCACACGTACCGCCGCTGCCAGTACCCACAGATGGGGCTACGCGGATTCGCCGTCAACGCGCCGCGCCCGCAGCCAGGCGAACAGCCTCGCGACATCGACGACTACCTCACCGGAACACAGTTAACACAGTGGCAAGAACAACGACCTTCCCGCTCGCCGTCGCCCGGCCGCTACATGTCACCTGCACCGCCGGCAGTACACTGGCCCAAACCGGGGCCCGTCGCCTAGCCCGTATCCGGGAAACTAAGGGCAGCAACCGATGGAGGTGCGGTTGCTGTACGACGAAATGCCGAAGATCATCCGCGGCCGCCGACGACGACAACGCGACGAGACCTTCAGAACACGACGCAAACCGGAGGGAACCCTCACGACGAAACTTCGCGGCCCGAAGAAAACCTGACTACGCAACGTCGAAACAGCGGGACAAATCGACGAAGCCGTGATCCGACGCCACGACCTAACCGCAACGCAAGACGACGAACTAGCGACCTCGATGTTCTTATCGACGGCCACAGTGTCACAGCTCTCGTCGACACCGGAGCCGACTATTCCGTCGTCAGTGGGCCATTCGCCACCAAGCTGAAGAAAGACCGCTTGGAATGGACCCGAAATCCGGACAGCTGGAGGCCACCTGATGACGCCGATTGGTGTCTGCACGGCGAGAGTCACCATCAATAACCGGACTTATCCTGCGAGCTTTGTAATCCTACAAATCTGCTCCAGGGATGTGATACTCGGAATGGACTTCCTAAGTGACCACGGCGCCGTCATCGACCTGAGGTCTGTGTCGATAACACTAACCTCAGACAAAGCGCTCCCGCCCCACGCGACGCCAGGGAACCATGCACTGAATGTGATAGAAGAGCAGGTGACCGTTCCGCCGCGCTCCAGCGTCATTATTTCCGTCGGCACCGAAAAACCTGCGAACCTTGAAGGCGTAATCGACGGCGATCAGCAACTACTCCTGAACCGTCAAATTTGCGTCGCAAGAGGTATCGCGGAGCTGCATGACGGTAAAGCAAAGGTAGTGCTGACAAACTTCAGCCACGAATATAGGCATCTCAACATGGGTACGACGGTTGCCTACATCGACGAATGTGTAGCCGCCAGCGATGCTTTCGCCCTCTTCGATGCCGCCGAACCTGCTTCGACGAATAGAGGTCCCGAACCGGCTTTTGACGTCAACCCGAGCCTTCCGAAGGTCAAGCAAAACCAGCTTGAGCAGCCACGCCCACTTGTCTTATTTTGATGTTTCTTTGGGTTTGAGCAGCAAGGACGGTTATCAACGCTCGAGGCTGTCCGCGAAGCAGTGTTCGAGCTTCGAACACTGCTTCGCGGGCAGCCTCGAGCGTTGATAACCGTCCTTGCTGGTCAAACCCAAAAAAACATCAAAATAAAACAAGAAGGGGGCGTGGCAGTATCAATACCCGCGCCTTCCGAATTCGTGACATTTCTAGTCCGCATATCAGGAAGTAAAGGTGTGCGCAGGGGGGGGAGGGGGGCGAAGGTTCACCGCAGCCCCCCCCCCTACTAAGTCAACGTACGAGGCAGATTTCGCCCCCCCCCCCTTCGTAGGTGACCAGGAGGTCAATGTATGGGGCAGATTTTGCACCCCCCCTCTTGGGTGACGGGTGGCGCCTCTCCTCACCCCCCCCCCCCCGTGCCCATGGCTATGTCAGGAAGTCAAATTGCGTTCCTGAACCCACTTCTCTCCTCGGTGCTTCGTCGTATGGCTGGTTCCAATCTATTGCCGGGAAGACGGGAATCAGCGTAAGGTGTAGCGGCAGCCGCAGTACGAGGAGGCGTGTCCCAACATCTCACTGCTTTCGCGAGGCCGGGCTAGTCCACTGCCGACAACCGGAGGTGTCCGCTTACTCAGCATCACCACGAAACAACAGATTTCTGAAGAGGTCGAAACTATTTCTCTGTGCTTTGCATTCGTCGCTAAAATTCGTTACGCAAAAAGAAATAAACGCAGAAATTAGGCCTACTGTCACGCAGTCAATGCCTCTGACGACCGAACAGTACAGGCAAATGTGGCGAAAGCGGCGGTAGAATTAAAAAGCGCGGAAAAGCCTTTCCTTCCGCTTTGGCTCTTTAACTCTCCTGCCGCTTCCCAAGCGTAAGCGTCAGCATATCACTGCTCGCCTAACGTGAACACGTTCGTCGATTTGACAAAGATATAGTACACAAGCACTATAACCACGTTGGATAACACACATAGCAATAAAATTCTTCGAATAACGTTCATCCGCCGCGGCATGTGCGTGGAATCTACAAGCCTAATTTCGCTTCTAATGCAAATATAACCTTCTCTGGCAGCCTGACACGATTCTTTCTTTTATTTCCGTACCAGGCCGGATATGAAAGCTCATATGCTTGTGCGTGGCAGGCTCACTGCATAGCGTTGCGGAACACTGCGAGGAGGCGTTGCCATCTCTTGCCGGGGGATCGCTATGCTTGACGCGCGTGTCGGATGGTTTGTCTCAGCGTAAACGAGGTTATCAGCATTAATTCGTTTGTACGGTTTTCTCAGTAGGCGAGAAATACACGCGGTGAAGTGAAAGTTGTTTCGCTATAATAACGTATAGAGCGCTCAACCAAAGCAAGGAAATCTTTGAACTCCCATGAGCATTCGCCTTTAGAGTTCAGAGGGCGTTGCATGCCACCTTTTAACCTATATACTTCATGGTTACGCCATACGCCAACATCATATAGCCTGTTTTTGTTTTGCCTCAAGAAAGGCTTCTGAACTGTACTCAGAAATGCTTGTATGAGAGATAAGAAGATCCCACGGCAACTGCCGTACCGTTTCACTCAGCGGCAGTCCAGTGACTACGGCGTCGCACTGCTGAAAGCAAGGTTGCGGGTTCGAAATTGGTGTAAAACCCATATGGTCATAATCGGAAGCTCCCACGACAGCGTGCCTCGCATTCAGGTCGTAGTTTCAAAGCTAGCACATAATTATTTCCTTTAAAACATCCCCTAGACAGAGTGTGCGTCGCGACGCCGCTGCCAGGAGGTGGCAACCTGCTAGGAGGTCGCAAGTAAACGAGGCGTCTCTTGAAATGGCCTCCGAGATAGCACGCGCCGCCTGATATCGGAGCCCATGTGTCTCCCGCCTGCTCATGTAGGCCGTACCTTTGTGCGCTTTTCTTGGCTTACAAAGTTCACTCATAAGAGATGAGTTATGAAACTAATGGTACAGTCGGGTGGTTGTTTCAGTGCGCTCCGGAGGCTCTGAAAAAAAAATGTAAAAGCGTAGCTAAGCATTACTACAAACAATAAGCGGGCCAATACACGATACGCAAGGTGGAACATGACTTGTATATCTGTTCTCGTTGTAGAGCTTTAAAGCTGTTGAATTCACCACAATCAAACCTGCTCAGAGCGCTGCAAACGACCATGCACCTGAATATGCCATAAGCAGTCCGTTCCGTACCTTGTGGTAGTTCCAGGTGAACGGAAGCTTCACCGCCTCCGGGTGGCGGACCAGGTGTTTCGCGAGGACACGCTGGGCAACTCCGGGTGTCGTCGATGTGTTGTAGAAACTACCCACTGCGCACACTATGCGAGGCACTTGAGGCTCATCGACGCACTCCTCCGGTTCCTTTTTCACTTCGACGCCACAGTCAACGCGCGCGCCGTCGGAATCGACGTCACAAACGGGTCTTATCAGGGGCCTGTCCTCCCCATGGAGAACATCCTCTGGATTCTGCACATCCGAACAGCGCTCATCCTTTTCAACTTTGATGCGGACATTCCGGTCATCAGAAAGGTCAGCGATCTTTTTCCCTTCGGCGCAGAGTTCAGTGTTCCTAGAGTGGCTTTCATCAGAAGGACAGCCGTCTTCTCTCTTCACGCTGACACGATGTCCATCAGGCTCAGCGCACTGAACGTCAGCGTCGGCGTTCAGCCGAGACTTCGTCTCGGCCGATGACTGAGATTCGTTCGACGTATCCTGTGCTTCAACTGGCGGCCATTGCGAAGCAGCAACCGCGGACGAATCCCGCTGCACGCCGCCACAACCACAGACACCGTGATCGTCGAAAATGGTTGGCACCGCGTCTCTCCGGAGCCTCGGAAGCTTGCCCTCGTTGAGCAGCACGTTTCCCGCATGTACGTTGTAATACCTGTCGGACACGAAGCGCTTCTCGAAGTGCAGCGAGCACACCTTGTCATTGCGAGTGAGCCCCCTGTCCGTCCTCCCGATGTTCAGCTCCCACCGACGCCGCAGATCGGGGTCGGCCGGTGGCCGGAACATAGAACAAGAACTCTTTCCTCCTATGGCGTAACGGGTGTTGCAGCCGGGCACGAAGCACCGCATCGTTATGCTTTCGACACGCGGGAGAAGGCGAGATCCTCCACAACGCCAGCCAGGATACCCAACTCCGGCCAGTGAAAAGAGCAGAAGAGGTGGCCGTCAGTCGCCGCCGCCTGAACGTCGCCTATCTGTGAAAAGCTAAATTTAATTAAATAGGGTTTTATGTCTCTCTCCTAAGCTTATCTAGCTAGCCTGTAGAGCCCGCGTGCTCTTACGTCACTGTCCTCGAGAACACCCTAGACACGCTTAGAGAGCGTTCTTCGTCTTCGCTTCAATCGTCAGACGTCTCTTCTGGCCAGCAAAGACGCCATTTTTGCCCTGAGGAACACCCTGAATGTCCAAGACCTGGTTTATGAGGCACAAATCAGCGATATTCGGCAACAGGCTGGTCAGGCAACATTGTCCAATCAGCTTGCGTACGGCAGTAAAGTGAAGACGGTCGTACAACTTTCTGCTTCTGAGCCTAAGCTCTGTGACCTGACACCAGGTTGCATTTTCCTGCGCTGACCTTGCAACCTGCACAGGCGGTGACACCGTAGCTGGCTGCGTGGGAGCTCTTGCTTAACCTGGGGCGCACGTTCAACAGGTGACGAGGTGTGGTCAGCAGCCTGCGCATAATGTTTTACATAATGCATTCAGTAACTAGGTCATACAAAGAACTCCGCATATCATAAGCAATCGGGCACTTGTCGCACAAAAACAAAAACTCCACCTGCGGACTTCAGGTAGTCTTAAATTTTCAGCATACTGTAGTGCTATGTGGCTATGGCGACAGTGGGCCACATAGCACTGAAAGTATTTCACAAAAAAATGCACGATGCAAATATGCAAATATGTCAAATTTGTCAAAGAAAAATACTAGGTACAATACAGAGTGATTAATTCACGACACATAAAAAAATTCTTCGGACAGCATTATGAGTAATCCCTTAGAAGCATTTAAAGCAATAATATATGCACCATCACAATCGTTACAGGTGTTTCAGGCTTACTGCTTCACTTAAACTTTTCACACCTATAAATAATGTATCCCAGCGAGCTCGAGCCAAGCCGACCAGAATAAAAGAAAAGGGATAAAGATACTACCTTTGAACCAACATTGTTTTTTCAGGCGACTTCATTGCGCACACTGGCGAACTTTTGTGTTAGCATCGATTGCATTATTAAATAAAAAACGCCGATTGTGGTTGCTCAGGCAAATGTGTAAGTTCAACATTAAATTGCTCATCTTTTTAGAAAGCAACATGTCTAATTATTTTCAGCTCGCTGGGGGGGGGGGGGGGGTGTTCAGAATTGTGTCTGATGGCGGTCACATCTTGCAGGCAGTGGACATATGTGCAGGCACGGAGGGAGCAGAAAGTTAGGTACGAGCATTGCGCAGTGAGATGGAAGCCTATTCCGCCGGCCAAACATGAGATCAAGACGTCAGAGCGCAAGGTAGGTTTTAGTACTCCCGGTTTTGTTTCGTTTTTGAAGCTCCTCCGTGAGCCAGCTCAATTAGCGAGTTGTGATTAAAAACCACCGAGCACCGAACCACAAAGTCTCGGCAAATCTCAACTGTTCCACGATCTTGGGGGAAGAAGTCCCGTGTTTTGTCAACAATGCTGGCTACATGGAGCGTTCGCTTGCCAAAGCCGGCCGCGTGGCGTAATGCTCCCTCCTAACTTTTTCTTCCACCATGTGGGCAGCTGTCTGCCTCTTGTTGCTGCTGCTGTTGTAGCCTACGAAAACTGGCTTATACCCACGGGGGCGATTGACCACACAGAGGCTTGTAAAGAAAACGCGCAAACAAAGAAATAAGTTAAACAATATAAAACACTATATAACCTAAAAAAAAATAAGTATGATACCTGGTGCAAACCAGTATTGTATACTAGTGGATTACATCATTTGTACTACATTTCTACGCATTTCTATACCTGCACACAATACAGATGGGAGATCTTGTCTGAAATAGTTTTCTTTCCCATCGTATATGTTCTTTATTCATAACCGGGGTACACCAGTAGCATTCGTGACTGCTGTCAAAAGCGAACTGCACCTAACAAAACTGCACAGAACAAAACGACTACACAATCTGCGATCCTGTCGTGCAACCAATCGTGCAACCGAGCGATAGTAATGACGATGATTATGGTGTGTTTTATTGTAATCATCTTTATAGGCATTTTCTCGAATCACAGAAGCCGAGAAATAGCCACTTCGAGTTAGTTTACTTTTAATCGGCTTTTATTGCATCTATTGCATGCTACCATCATCGGCCATCTCTCTCTCGTGTTTTCTTAACATCTTCATTCAAGCTACGTACACCGGTAATGGCTTTCATCCTTTCTTCTCCGCGAATACTTTAAACGTATCTTGCATGTCTCAAAGGCTGACCACATTATACTTCCAACCGCTTTTAAATCGAAAGTCCCTTAAGGTAGGCCACTCAAAAAAAAAAAAATTTTTCACGCGCAGCCAGAGTTGAAATAACTTTTTCTTCAAAACAAGCATGTCTTATTTAACTTACCCAGTCATTTATATTGCAAAATATTGATTATTTATTTTTTGGGAGGTGATCTTTGTCAAGAATTGCCTTAAAGGAGTACTGACACGATTTTGAGACATCGCAAAAAGGACATTTTCCGTTTCCTTGGTATGCAGTGTCAACGCTGTCCACACACCGGTGTCGAAGAACACGTATAAAATATTTTAATTTGACTTTGAAGTTGTCGTCGCTGAGCATGTGCAAGCCAGCCCCACTGCAATGGACATTATCCCGACGAGTGAAGACAGTTCCCCCGAGGTTACGAGTTCTGCGTGCTGCATGCAGCCTAAATCGCAGAAATCACTGTCAGGGTAACTGGACGACAGTTCACTCATCGTTGTTAATGTGAACCACGAGCAGATGACGGATTTGCCGTTAGTACGTCGCGAGTTGCTGTATCCCCGTGACGTCATACTGATATGAAACGTCACTGAGAAGCCGTCCCTCGATATCGAAACCGAAAGCGTATTTTTAATGTAGCGGTAATTAAAATATATACGATGCATTCCCAGGCACCACAATACTCGTTTTAGATTTCTCGTTACCAGTATTTTTATTTAGAGCAACAATCCGAAAATATTTAAAATTCGTGTCAGTACTGCTTTAAAAGTGGCAGTCACGCCAGCCGTGATAAGTGACTAATGGGTGGCTTAATTCAGTAAAGCTTTGGCATTTGTGTAACTAAAGGTTGTAGCTATGCAATGAACTAGGATAAATGTTATGCAGTAAATGTCAAGGAAGTAATGTTTAAAAAACCAAAAAGACAGGGAAGAAGAGCCAATTTGGACTGAACCTGTTTGAAAAATTAGCTGTGAATTTAAAGATATTCCATCAATATCTTTTATTCTAGTTCACTGCACAGATATATGTGTTGTGAACTATTATACAAAATTTCAGTTCGAAGTACGCACTGATAAAAAAGTTATGAAAGTTGGCGTCACATGACTTGGAGCAAATTCTTATTTTGAGAAAAACGCAAACAAAGATTTCAGATCTTGCAAGAGGTGTGCGTCTCCGCTGTAGCCATTTTTAGAGATTTTGAAAACAATTAGAAACACAAAGTTATATTTAATGACATCCTCTTATGTAACAGTCACAGTAAAATTTATAAAGTATATTGAATATCATTAGTATAGACGAAACAACACTTACTTTCGAAAAAAAAACACAATGTGGTTTCGGTTTCGCTATACGAGCATGGGGTATGGAAAACTTGCTGTAACTTGCAAACTAATGATGATAAGAGGATAATTTTTGCTGCAACATATTTTTGAATGTTTGGGCGTGCACAAAATACAAAAAACTAAAAATCGACCTCATGAAAAAAATTCGACTATTGAAGGAGACCTACCACCTTAAAGATGGGCGCCATCTGCAGGTGTGGCCTAGTGACTGCCCAGCATTATATTACAATACACTGACCGGTTTCTATGGAAGTTTGTTTTTAAAACCCGCTTGGCCGTCTCAGGATTGCTGTTGAATCAAGCTCAAGCCTCATCCCACACGCCGTGCAACCTAAGCAGCTAACTGTTGCTCTGCTGAGGTATTATTATTATTATTATTATTATTATTATTATTATTATTATTATTATTATTATTATTATTATTATTATTATTATCCTCAGGCCAAACAGTAAAGCACTCTCCTCTTCAATATAACAGATTGTTTTCCGTAACAATATTTCTTTCTGCCGCATTTGTAAACCACCTCGGTACCGCTCCCCCCCCCCCCCTTTTTTAGGGGCGGAGCTCCTTAAGGCGGCACCCGTTCGTCCCTCGTAGTCGTAGTCGTAGTAGTCGTAGTGCGTAACCAGTCTTACACTTTGACCTCCAAGGTGGTGCCGGTGGGAGATTTTTCCTGTGCGTTGTTGAACAATAAAAAATTCGCAGCGTGCGCGTTAACTACAAGCCCAATTCTTCTGCCTCTCATTCCCCATTAGCAGCCATTGGCATGTTCCAGTAGGAAACGTTAGTAGAAGTGTAAGTGTTAGCTAAAAGCCGACTTCTTCTGTCTCTCATTCCCATTAGCAGCCATTGTTTACCTCCAAGGTAGTGCCTGGTGAGATTTCTCCTGTGCGTGATTAAACAATAAAAATTTTGTTCAAAACGCCGTTGATTGATGAATTAAACCAACGAAAGACGCCAGATGTTTTGTAAAAGCAAAACGAAAGAACGCCAGATGTTTCTAAAGCAAAACGAAAAGACGCCAGCTGCTTAACGAAAGACGCCAGATGTTTTCTAAAGCAATGGTTTTCTAAACAATGAAAATTCACAGCGTACATGTAAAATTAAAGTGAGCTGCAAGTCGTCATAACTCATCGAACCTTTAGTATAAACGCGCCCGATCTCACGTCGGTGATGATGTACTGGGCAGAATTCACGGAAGATTCACGGTTTACTGATGAACCGCCGCAGCTTCGCCCACTCATCATCATTCACTCCGTGGATATGCTGTGATTTTTTTTTTCTTCCTTCAAATCCAATTTACCACCTCCATCTCTATTTATCTCATTATCTTTCTTCTGTGATTCCTGCTTGCTTATCTATACGAAAAGCACCAGGGGCGTAGCCAGAAATTTTTTTCCGGGGGGGGGGGGTGGTTCAACCATACTTTATGTATGTTCGTGCGTGCGTTTGTATGTGTGCGTGCCGCCATACGCAAGCAAAACTGAAAAATTTCGGGGGGGGGGGGGGGGTTGAACCCCCACCAACTCCCCCCCCCCCCCTGGCTACGCCCCTGAAAAGCACCCTGTACTTGGCCGTCTACTTTTCTGACCTGTTCGCGCAGAATACCGCGCTGCGGTGTGCAGCGTCCTCTGGCGCCCGCCAACACCCATTATACTTGTCCTGACCTCCACGTTCACTACTCTAAGTTGCATAGGCTCCTGTCGGAAGCCGCCTCTGCAATTTTAAACTACAGTTGACGACTACACAGCAGCTCGGATAAATGCACTACAATGCATCTGCCATCGCCCTGGTCACTACAACTGATAAAGTAGTCTGCTACATTGCTACACAGTCTGCTACATGCTACACGGCCCACTTAAGTCGCATATATAACACTTAACGAGCCGCATACGATCAGAGACTGACATGCGGTGTCAGCTCAGCTGCGCGCAGAGACCGTACGGCAGACGTGCCACCAACGCAACCAGACATACAGAATGCTGTGGTATGCACTTATCTTCGCGTGCTACACATGCACATGCTACGCGAGTCGCAGCCGCGAGTTTGAGAGGTGTGAAGCGTCGCTTACCTTATGAAAGCAACACCTAGAGGAAACGAACACCAGCCGAAAGAGCTGCGGCCCAACTCAGCCGCGTAGATCGGAGCACTGGTTTACTGTCATCTCAATGTTTAACGCACGAAGAACAGTGGCAATGCCGGCAAACGGTGATACAAGCGAAAAAAAACAGACATTTCGCGAACGCACGGACTTCGTGAACATTACCAAAGGCAAGTTGGGAACCAGAGAGACAGGTAAACAACGCAGCCTTCGTTCCTAAGATGGCCACTGCATCCAGCGTAGCGCTGAAGTAGCTTGTGAGTTAACTGCATCACTCGAACTGTGGTCGTGCAGGTGGCGTTGGGTAGTGGAACCGCTCTTCTATCATTCGACCTCACCTCCGCAAGAAAGTTTGGCAATCAGTGGTGTAGCCAGGAGTAAAGAAGGTACAGTGGAGAGTTCTGCGGTTTAACCAACTGTGTCTGTGTTGAGTGTTGGGCAAGTTGGTACGTCATCATAAAAAAAGCGCTAAAAGCAAGGATGTAGAGAGAAAGCGCTCGTTTAGAGCACTGTACGCTCGCGTCGTTGCCTTCCTCTCAGTGTCCTCGTTCCTTGCGCGTTTATCATTATTTGTCTGCATTCCTGTTTTAACCCCATAAGTGCCGATTAAATAACGAAAAACTTTGAAAATTGTCAAATTTTTATGACGCGAGATGCTCCAGTAACATGTTTAAAAAACTTTCGAAAACATTTAACTTTCGAAAACAGATAAAAATGCTTTATTCGTCATATTTCGAACCGTCATCTAATACCGAGGCCCGTAGCAAGGAATTTTATGGGGAGAAGGGGTGGGGGGCACTTGCTGAAGGCCTTGAAAAACACATATTTTCGTTATTTATTTTCGGCAAAACATCCCCCTCCATCAGAATTTCAGAGAAAGAAGGCCCTCCCCCCCTTTCCCCCCCCCCCCCCCCCCCCCCCCCCGCTGAGGGCCTGAGCCCTTGACTTGGGCATTTTATGTGTATTCCGGATGAAATTTCTGCAATTCGAGCAAATAAGGGTTCCATTTGACTTCCCGTGGAGAAAATGTACCATTCCTCAATACTACACAAACTATAGTCGGGTACAACTTTAGAAGGCATCGGCATTTTCCCCTCAAAGGCGGAGGTATAGCGGAGGCACACGAGCTTCCACCATCAGGCGCGCACTTCAGGTGACGTCATGAGCCGGACGGCCGGTGTCCCCGCCTACAGAGAACATGCCTAACATAGAGCGGGACTATTTCTTTAGTCGCGGAGGCAATTGGCTGCTGCACTTCGGTCATCTGGGCGGGGTCTCTCCGGTCTTCTAAAGTTGTACCCGACTATAAGGCGCTGCGCGGTGCTCCCGACCGGGCTGCAGAAATTAGGCGCCTTTTCCTCTTCAAACCACTACCACCACCACCGACTATAGATGAGGCCACCCTTCTTGCGGTAGCGTTGAAAGCACGGTACTGTGCCAACGCAAGGCGCTCATTTCGCCGTTTAGTGTGCAGACTGTTATTCAATAAAAGCGCCAATCACGGAACCCGTGCTACCACCTATCTTTTAAATAGGAAAACACCATTTGACGAGCTGGGCTCGTCAAAAGCCTCTTGAAATATTGATGACGGGCCTTGACGAGCATAGGTCGTCATGAGCAAAAAAGTGACTTTTGCTCATGACGAGCTCAGGTCGTCATAAGCGTTAAGGGGTGATAAATCCAGTCATCCTTACGCAGTTTTAAAAATTTTGCTGAATCCATACAAAATGCGGCCGCCGCGGGCGGGAGGCTGCTGGCCCGCGACCTTCGGGTCAGCAGCCTGCAATGTATCTATCAAGAAGGCATTCCCGAGTGTAGTTTGGCAAATTCAGCAAGGTCGACACTTGGGCGAGTTGTTGACTAATCATCATAACGTGCATGCGAAGCAGCGCACGGAAGAGGACAAAGCGGAGGAAGTACTGGTAAATGTGGATATCTTGTTCACTTGCGTTTTCTCAGTTCTTTTTCTTTTTCTTCCGTGCGCCTGTTCACACGCACGTTATGATAGTAGAGTAGCAAACCAGGCGCACCCTCGTTAACCTTCCCGTCTTTAATTTGCCTTTTCTCCGCTTATCGTTACACCCTGCCGACTACGTCACTACTTGTAACCACCCTGCTTGAAATACGACGTCATTAAACATCACCATGATTGTAGTCATGATACCACGGTGGTCGTATCACTAAAATGCTAGATACCAGAATGTGTATCACATGATGTGCAATATTGAAGATCAGCATATAATGAAGCCAAGGAAGCTATATGGGGTGTGAATTGTATTATATTAAGTGTCAATCGGATACAGACGTGAAGAAAGTGAAGCGGACGAAAAAGACAACTTGCCGCCGGCAGGGACTGAACCTTCAGCCTTCGGAAGGTTGCAGGTTCCGTCCCCTCCGGCGGCAAATTGGAATTTTCGTCCGCTTTACTTTCTTCCAATCTGTATCCGAATGACTACAAGACACTTAAAATAGTACAATTAACGCCCCCTATAGCTTCCTTGTCTTCATTATTTGCAGGTTTTCATTAAAGGGCCACTAAAGAGAAACAACGAATCGGTTTTAGATTGATAAATTGTACTTTGAGAACTATAATGCCGTTAATTTCACCATCATAGAGTATTAATAATGGAGCAAATGAAGTTCAAAGTTTCATATTTAGATTTCGCGCCAAAATCTCCACGCGTGACGTCACGGATATATATACACAGACACGATGCGACATCAGCCCACAGACGTCGTCGCCTCCACACATCAGATATACTTCCGGAGCCCCTCTTCGCACCCCCAACCCCTCTATCCTCGGGTACGTCATTGCTGAGTAGTAATGACAAGGTTTACTGCCTTATGCCTCGTACATTTCTGTAAAATGCCAGCGACAAGTAGTAAAGCTGACATGGGGTTGGTAAATGCTGCAGTTACTGACCTTTTACTACTTTTTTTTTAAGAACGTGCGCATAACTATTGCGTGGTAGTTATTCCAGTTCACTTTTAAGCAGCCGAACACCACGCGACGCCCGTGAAGCCGGTTTCGTATTCACGCACCGCTGCCATTGGTCGGCAAACACAAGATAGCGGCACGTTTCTGAACGTGCAAAAGACAAAAAAAAAACAGAAAAAAAGGCCTTGCAAGGAAAAAAAATCTCAGCCGCCCCCGGGAGGGCTCGAACCTCCAACCTTTCGGTTAACAGCCGAACGCGCTAGCCGATTGCGCCACGGAGGCTGGCTGTTTCAGCGCCGTATAAAACGGAAGAGCTAATCAACCTCACGTTAGTTACGGCATACTAATGAATACTTGAACGGTAGTGGTGTCACAGACGTATATGGTTTCAAGATTGCGATAGTAGCAGCAAGTGTTGTTTTCCTGTTTCTTCTTTTATCAGTACCGATAAGCGGAAAGCGTGTTTTTGAGGTGTAGATTCAGGAAAGTGTCTTATGTTACGTTTTCAGATAACAGGAAGGCGTATGAAAACTCAAGGGTACCTCTTATGATCGTGTATACAGCTTAGAAGAATATTTCTTTAAAATATCTGGCTAAACACGAGGAGAAAAATGTTCAAAATCTGCCGGCTACACGCCAAGGTTTTTCTTTGACACTAGTGTTAGCAGGCTACGTCGATGGACAAAACCGGAAGCCGTCCAAAGGCTGCGCTCATAAACTGCGAAAGGGTCCTTTTCATTTCGTACGAGAAGCTGCATCTGAGACGCCCGTATGTCACGTTGAAAGTTCCACCTGTTCTCGCTACGTACGGAGTCATGAGCGCCAGCTGTCAGCAGAACGCGGGATCTGACGGAGTGCGTTTCTTCGCTGCAGCCTCCGTGGCAATAGATAGATGGATTGAAATACAAGCATTTCAATGACCACCTGCTCAAAAGTTCGTTCATAAATATCTCATCAGCAGCAAACGCACATACCCACAACGGAAACAAACTTTCCTGTAATGGTTGAGAAGAAAGTGGGACCCTTTATTTTTATGGATACCAAATTTTTTTAATAATTACCCCGGAGACGTTAGCCTGGTTAATCGCCCGGCTTGCTACTCCAGGTGTCGGCTGTTGATGTACATGGCTTGCACGTGACGTCACCATTGATGCGGTCCTACGGCGGCGGCCATATTGTTGAACAGCCGCACAGAAAAACCGTACGTACCAGCCGTACGACTGCAGTGTTCAGTACGACGGAGCTGACGGAGTCGCATTGCCACGGTCACTTTCTTTTTCGCGAGCCGTTTATTGAGCATCATGCCGCCGGTTGGCACAAGGCAGCCGTTACATGCGGCGTACTATTCAGAACTGTTATAGGGCAAGAGTGCTCTCGCTATTAGGAAAAGGTGCGGTTGTGCGAGGGAGCGGTCACGCTTCGACCCGGAACGGACACAACTTCCAACATCTCCGCCTTCCCGGAAGTGTTGCACGGCGACATCGTGAACTGTTTGGTTTTCAGCACTAGCCTTGTTACTCTGGGCGAAATAAAGGCGTACAAGTCAATGGAATCGCACATGCTTTACCAACGGCTGGGTAAAGAGCCTCTCTGCAAAGGAGCTTCGCGACCGCAAATTTGATCGTGCTTGCAGAGGTAAGTTGAATGGTTCATGAAATTGACCCATTCGCCAGCCCCGAGTTATCAAATAGCGATGCACGAACGCTTCTAAGTGAACAAATGCTGATGTTTGCGCTTCGTTCTCTCTGCGAGTGCAGCGAGGTGCTCACGCGGCCGCGCGTTTTTCGATCGTAAACAATGAGGGATGTATGTAACGTATGTGTGTGCTGAGGGTTTTGTCACTGCATGAAGACTGTCATCGAGAGCGAGCCGCATTCGGCTTCATCAACACGCACCGGCCTGTGTTCAGCCTCCGCTAGCCGCTTTTCCAGACGCTGTTTTCCGCGTGCTCATGTCGCGCAGCGCCTGCATGATTGAAGCAGTAATTCGTCTCGTCGAACAACGCGGACGCCTTTCCTACGAACACAAGAGCATCCGCGTTAATTAGTGAATTCATATCTCATATCCTTTTCGCTTGCCTACTACGAAGTGCGCTCCACACACTATAGAGCATTGCACGGTCTCGGGCCTACCCGAAAACCCGGGCCCGGCCGGGTAAAGTAGCTTTCACGGCGGGCCCGGGCCGGGCTCGGGTCTGAAGCTCCGGGCTTAGGGCCGGGCCCGGGTTTTAGGTGGCGGGCTCGGGTCGGACCGGGCTTGCACTTTGCTCTTTTATTAAAGGGATACTAACGCGATACAATGAATCGGTTAAGACTGGTAAAGTGTACTCTGAGAACTCGAATGTAATTAGTTTCACCGTCATAAGGTGAAAATTAAGGGCAAAGTTTCATATTTAAATTTGGCGCCGAAATCTCCGCGCGTGACGTCACAGCTTTCAAACTGTATTTGTTGTATTTGGGGGACATTGGTTCAACGAAACTTCATGAAACTTGGTATGTTAAGCCTATGACCCTCTCAGCGGTCAATGCACTTAATTTTTACCGATTAGAAACTACGTAGATCCTAGTAGACGCCGTGTTTGTTGCACGATTTTCAAGGTGGCGTCGGTACCCGCATTTTCTTTTTGCGCGTTTTCCCGCTTACAAAGACTTGTCGCGGCGAGCATGCTGATTATGGAATTTTAAGAGTAATTTACTGAAAATAGAAGAATCGTTTTTTCTTCAGTGTCCCTTGAAGTGTGTTCCTCATACTTAGCGCGTACATATACGTTTCACATTTTATCTCGATAAAACGTTTCTTTTTTTTTATGTGGAGCAAGCTATTTGGAGAAGTGTTATGAGTGACAAGCACTGATCTTCTTTTGCTTGTTGCATATGGGGCTACTTGATTTATCGGAAACGGGCGAGCTAAAAGAAAAGAGACCAGGCGCCCATATAGTTAACACCTCGCTATTCCGTGCTTTATTTATTTATTTATTTATTTATTTATTTATTTATTTATTTATTTATTTATTTATTTACTTATTTATTTATTTATTCAGAATTGAAATACAAGTGAAAAATTGCACGTGTTATATACAAATACATTCGTTTGCATTCGTTATTATCTTACATCCTAAATATTATTCTCTAATCGCAGTAATAAATGTAGTATACTAAATTTATACCTATAACTTATCATCGCAAGTTCAATCACGGAGTTCCAAGGCAGCGAAACATTCTTGCAAGTTCCAGCCCTCCGCTAAAACGAAAATACTGCACGGAATCTCGTTGTAAAAAAACCCTATAACGACATTTTCTTTCCGTGGTTCCATCTAGGCTTCCAGAGGTCACGTGACGCGAGATGGACATGCACAGCCTGCTTTGTGTGCCCAGATTGTTAACATCTGAGCGTTCGTCTTGCTCCGCTATATCAGGGGTCTCAAACTCGCCTCATCGAACAGGCCGCATTCACGAAAATTTACTTCCGCACGGGCCAGGACAGTGACGATGGTAGGAGTGGGGGGTGAGGGAGGAATAGGTTGTACCAGATGTGAGCTTACGTTGCTGCCATTTTAAAGACCTTTTTATATTTCATATATGAGTCATTTCTGAAGGGTATCTGGCGGCAAGTTTCCACCAACATATCGATACCTATCTCCAAAATGACTAAAATCTGGACGCCAATTCTGCAATACTGAGTTTTGTTTCACGGTTATGTATCAACGCATGGCAGATGCATGCGATGCCTCGCGAAAAGAATATTTTAGACCTGTCGTACCTGTGTAGCACAAAAACGTACTTAATAGAGAAAATAAAGAAAAATGTGACAAAGACAGTCATGTGCGGGCCCCGCCACGGTGGTCCAGTGGTTATGGCGCTCGACTGCTGACTCGAAGGTCGCGGGATCGAATCCCAGCCGCGGCGGCTGCATTGTCGGTGAGGCGAAAATGTTTGAGGCTCGTGTACTTAGATTTAGGTGGACGTTAAAGAACCCCAGGGGGTCGAAATTTCCGGAGCCTTCCACTACGGCGTTTTATAATCATATCGTTGTTTTGGGACGTAAAACCCAATATATTATTATGTGCGGGCCGCAGGCCGCTAGCGAGAGGATCGAGGGCTGTGTGTTTGAGACCCCTGCACTATATAGTGCGAGAGATACATGATACATTCACAACAGCGTTGGAATGTGCAGGAATAACAGAAGTCCATTAAACATGTATATTATTGTTTAAAGGCAAGGTATATTAGCTTGATGAAATATCTGGCTTGAAATAAGAATAACGAATTTTATGCCGGGTGATGTCTTCTTACCTCCAATAATATGCATCCAATGAGTAAGCTTCGAGAACAGGGGTGTAGCCAGAAATTTTTTGCGGTGAGGGGGGGGGGTGCACCTCCTTGATCTGAAGTGGGGGCTGGGCAGGCAGACGAGGTCAAGTGTCATTTTGTGGTGTGTATGTCATGGCCAAAACAA